>NC_000070.6:137876974-138189474 GCF_000001635.26 Mus musculus | reverse complement strand
GACACTATGCACAGGGTAAGCTACATAATGTGCCCAATAGACAACTGAACTTTTCTTGTCATTAAACAAAACATTGTTTCATCTCACATCATAACTAAAAGACTTCTGAATTCTTGGCTTATGTTTCCACTTTGCATTCAGCTAGTTCATCCTAGAGCAGTTTACAAAACACAGTGAGGAATCAAATCCTTACTGCTTATAAAATGACTCCCCCCCCCCCCTTATCATAGTGTTTCATAGATGCAGCTCATAGGTATTGAAGTTTATAGTGTTCAATCCTTTTAGAAGCAATACCTCAGTCGTGCAATTTGCTTCTGTTTGCACTGCTGAACTAGTATCTCCTAAGGGCTGAGTGAAAGAGAGGGAGCAGCCCTGAGCCATGCACTGCGCTCTGCACACCAACAGCAAACGACCGAAGGAGGCAATCCCTGGGTCAAAGCCTAAGCAGAGAAGGAGAAGACCTCGACAGCGATGCAAACCAAAGGGAAGAGAAGCCATCTCAGACAGCAGGCTAGTGCAGGCCTCGGAAGAAACTGTCTGTGCTTTCAAACAAGTACCATAGAGCAGCTGTAAGCAAGACAGCACTGGGTGAGAACACAGCGACCAATGGAAGAGAGCAGAGCAGAAACTCAATAAGGATGCACTCAGATGTGAGCTTATGGTCCCAAAGGTGCGAGACTGCAGAGCGGGGCAGGGCCGTCCTTGCTAGGTTTCCCCATGCAGAACAGGCTGACCCTCTAACTTGTGAAAACATAGAAACGTACAGGCAGCACGAGGGAGGTGGGAGGGAGGCGGGCTCCACAGAGTTAGCTGGGCAGCCCTTTTCTGCCATGACTCAGGGTGCAGGCAACTAAAACAGCACCAGGGCAGGAGGACGGCAGTGAGCAGGGCCACTGCAAAGGGAACAGGAGCTGCAAGTCAGACTGGGTCACAGCAATCTCTGACACCTCAAGGTCATTTCACAGAAACCTACAGGATCTACAGGGCAAACACATACTCAACAATCTCATGAGGAAAAGTTGAGGTTCACTGACTTAAAGCCTTGTGATGAATGAATGAGCTGTGGTTCTTTTCCATTCCAGACACCGGATGGAGGTCTCAGAGAAAATCAGATGATAACATGAGTGTCTTAGCCCAGTCTACAAACCGTGGTTCTATCAATCAACACTGCGTATGAGGTCAGAACAGTACAGTGACAGAGGCCAGGATGGCAGACATCACCTAGCAGCTGAGGTGTAAGGATACTGGATACCAACCCTTTGAAAAAGTCCTGCTTGCTGAGTTTTTCTGACTGCACCAGCTGATACAGTAAGTGGCCCATGTGGTCCCTGGTGATCTGGCTCCGTTCCAGGGTGAACTCCACACCCACCTTCACGAACACATGCAGTGGGCCCTGGGCGCTCAGCTCCTCTATGCACTGCGTGGCCTCCTGTTCAAACAAATAAAGGCTTGTTCCAAACTCTGATGTTATGGTAACTTCAAAATCTAAATATATTAAAAGTAGTATAAGGCTTTTCAAACAAGACAGTTTTCCAATGTAAGTTTTTTCCTTGTTTAATATTAAAAAGGGTGCTATACGCAAATTTCTAGAATAAAAAGTAGAGAGAAATAAAAATACTGATTTAGTTAGGTGTGGCAACACACACACTAAAAATGCTGAGGCAGGAGGATGACTGTTTAGTTCAAATCTATCCTGGGATGCACACTGAGTTCAAGGCTCTAGCAGGGTGACAAAACAAGGTCCCACATCATGACACCTGTGTTCGTCAAGTCGGAAAGCTGAGGCAGAAGGATTGCCTTAATCCAGACTGAAATTGAGACCAGGTAATGCAGTGAAACGCTGAACTTCCTTCCCAAGGGGGATGGCCTCTCAGAGCTTTGACTCTTGTTGTTGTTTTCTAGATTTATTTTTGTATTTAACATGTACGTATGTGCATGTGCCTGAATGTCTGCATACACTCCACATGTGTGTAGGAGCTAGTATTAGGCCTGGATCCTCTAAGAGCAGTAAGCACCCTGTCTGCTGAACCAGCTCCTGGGTTAACTAACTAACTTCCTTCCTTCCTTCCTTCCTTCCTTCCTTCCTTCCTTCCTTCCTTCCTTCCTTCCTTCCTTCCTCTTTCTCTCCCCCCCCTCTCTCTCTTTCAATATTTATTTACTTATTATATAAGTACACTGTAGCTGTCTTCAGACACACCAGAAGAGGGCATCAGATTCTATTATAGATGGTTGTGAGCCACTATTTGATTGCTGGGATTTGAACTCAGGCCCTCTGGAAGAGCAGTCAGTGCTTTTAACCACAGAGCCATCTCTCCAGCAGCCCAAAGTATGTTTCCAAATAAGAGTTTGGTGGTTCATACCTCTAATCCTAGCACTTAAGAGGTTGAGATAGGCAGATTGCCACAAGTTGGAGGCTAGTCTCTTCTACAGTATGAGACTCTGTTGTAAAAACCAAAGCCAAAAAATTATTGTATTTAACATTCATATATGCATATAATGTATATGGAGGATGTAACAGTATGTGTCAACCTGCATCACTTTAAAACTCTGAAAATGAGATACTGTAAAATAGAACAACACCAAGATTAAAAGACCTTAACGTGAGCCAGGACTGGTAGAGGATGCCTTTAGTCCCAGCACTGGGGAGGGGGAAGGAGAGGCAAGGGCAGGGGTAGAGGCAGAGGCAGAGGCAGAGGCAGGCAGATCTGAGTTTGAGATCAGCATGGTCTAAAGAGTGAGTTCAAGAACAAACAGTGCTACAGAGAAACACTGTAAAAAAAACCCTAAACAAACCAAACTACAAACAAACAACAAACAAGAACTTGCCTTGGGATGTCAGTACTGCACAATTTCACACCAAAGAGGTCTGCTATTACAGGAAGTTACATGGATTGTGGAGTGATCCACCTGGTCTCTGGACTGGAGGACAAAGCCTATTGGTCTAGCTTGCTTGCCTGGCCATGCAGTTCGCAGATACCACGGTGCTAGCAGCCTTCCCTTTCCTTCACCCTCTGAAGCAAGCTCTTCTTGAGAGGACAGAGGTGAGAAAGGTGGCCACTGACCACAGCAGAGGAGAGTGCCCGCAGGCGGCTCTATCTGCGTTTCTGTTATTTAATACTTTGAGTGCTCAGGTCAAATTATCTAGTACAACCTATCTACCTTTGTAAGGTCACTAGTTGTTACTTTTGTGTCTTCCCACATACTCAGAAAGCTTACACTGGCGAGGAGGTGTCCTCACGTGTCCACTACTGACCCTGAAGTACACTGCAGCTTTGTGCTTGGGGAGTTCAATTTGAGCTGACATCACATGGCACGAAGCCTCTTTTTGGCCATCTAACTCTGCAGACACTGCTGTGTCACCTGCGGTCACTCTGCAGGCTCTCCTGCCTTTCATGTTTCTCCACGAGCCAAGGTGCTGCCAGCTAGTCAGTGCTGACTGTCTAGGAAGGAGGCTGAGCAGGCGCAGGGCAGCAGCCCTCTGCTGTTCATTCAAGGCTCACTCCGTTCCAGGGTCAGGTCTGCAGACTCATCCCTTCACCTTTAACATCACCAAAAGCTTTCTCTGGCTGGTCTGGGGGCTGATGACTACAACTCCAGGAAAGGGAGGCTGAGGCAGGAGGCAGCTCTAAGTCATGTAAGTGCTCCAACTTAACTGGGCTATAGAGCAAGACACTGTCTCAAAACACAACACAACATCCTCTACATATCCAGGAACCGGGAGGCAGAGGCAGGCAAATTAAAAGGACAAGATCAACCTTGGCTAGTGAGTTTAGGGCTAGCCTGGCCTGCACAAGGCCTCAAAAGAAACTGAAAACAAACAAAACCCTCTAGAATACCATTCTTCCCACTTCCAGATGCTGGCTACTACAGGTGTGAAGGAAGGTTTCAGGGTTTGGATAGACATAATCAAAGTGATTTTGTGTACAAAAAGCAGATAATGGTTAGGTTATTCAAAAAAATGAATAATAAGATTTTCAATAATACCAAAGCAAAAGTGTAAGTTATCTAGCAGCTGTTTAACAGAAGAGACACCTTCTGACCTGAGCGGTAAACAAGATTGGGTCACACGATCTTCCGTCACCCCTTCTAGCTCAGGACATCTGTGGAGTCACCTGCACTGCTCTGTCTGTCACTGGACTGTGGCTTTTTTCAGGCAAGAGGTTTGTCCTACCAACCATCACTTAAAGAGTCCAGGTGGAGGAGATGTCAGAAAGGCAAGCTCACAGGGTGGGGGTGGGGGGTGTCTTGAAATGTCTCAGGCCTTCTGACCTGAACACACACTGTCCTTTTGTGCCTCAGTTTCCCACTTACAAAACAAAGGAAAAATGATGGCAGTCATAACCCACGGAAAGGAAAATGATGCTATGATGTCTAAGGGCCCAGACAGGTGGGACGGGGCCAGCAGTAGCCGCAGTGGTACTCTGCTGTCTGCTCCTTAAGGCCACCGTCAGTTTAGCCTCCTCTCGGTTACACTGACTGGAATCCATTCTCTTTTCCCACTATTAAATTTGTGAATGACAGAGATCATCAGTTTAAAATAGAGAACTTGGCAGAAATGCAAGAGCTGAGCCAACTGAACCCTGAAGGGCTGGATTACGAAATCCATGTCTTATCTGCTCATAATGACACCTAGGTCACGCCAAGCTGCCATGCTCTCTGACATGGGCTGCCTAAGAGTTGCTTGCTGCCTTCACTGTCAGCATTTACCTTAAAGTCATTGATGTGTAAGAATTCGTCAATGATAGACTTGGACTTCCTCTCCACTTCCTCTTCTGACAGTGCAGGCTTGTCAGGGGCTGGCACTGCACACATTTCCGATTTTGCTATGAATGAGATCAAAGAGCAAGAAGATAAAACACTAAGTATCAGTCCAACTGGACCTTGGCTGGTGATGTTTACGTGCTCGCACGCTGGCTTTTCAGGGCAGGTGTCTTACGGATATTGGTTTGACAGAGTCAGACAAATGAAAGGAAAATCAAAGGCCCTTTTCTTTAGGACAGAGAGGTACACAGTAATACCACAGTCTGCGCTCTAGCCATGACCAGAGTTAGGGATAGTTTGAACCTTTAGAGCCACAGCTTGGCAGTTTCTTTATTTTGATTTCCCTGCAACTGCTTAAAGAATGAGCCCACAAAGGCCTCTAGAACACACAGTGGGTGAGTGCCTGCTTGACAGAGTACTGACTACACTGGCCCAGTGTGGGACCTGTGTAAACACTGCCTGGCCACTCCTGCCTCCCCTCTGCCTGGCCGCTCCTGCTGCCCCTCTGGCTGGCCACTCCCGCCTCCCCTCTGGCTGGCTGCTCCTGCTGCCCCGCTCTCCTATGCTTCCCACCGCTCCACCCCAGAAGTCTGTCTCATCTCTACTCATCATCATGAACTCTAAGATGATTCAAAACCATTTTATCTATCAGCTCCTGTTTCAAGTGTTTCTGCAAGTTAACTCAATTTCTTCTAAGAAAGAACTGGACAGGGTGTGTGTGAATCGATAAAAATCCAGAGCTCAGACTGAAGACACAGAGAACTGTTACTGTGCCACCAGAGTCTGAGCACATGCACCCTAAATACAAACAAACCCCACACAAGTGACGAGGGAGATGAGGCTGGAGAAGGCGGCTGACACCTTCTCTGTTAAGCAGGGATAACGTGAGCCCTACCAGAGCCTACAGGGCTTTGAACACACTGACATCCGATGACCACGGGACCAGGGGCTGGAAGGACTGTGAGAAAGTCAGAATACTGATCATAAAGGAAAAGGACCTTGTCGTCACAGCATGGCAGACAGGGAGGACTGGAAGCTCTGTGATGGCACAGCTTTGGAGAGACACTGGTGACACCCAATGACAACACTGTGCGGATGCTCCCAGGGGTGGGTGCAGAATGTACTCATCAAGTCTTGGTAGCTTTATTACTGCTTATTTTTTTGTTTAAGTGTATGAGTACTGTACCTGTCCTACATGAGTGCTGTGTGATCAGAGGTCAGAAGAGGGTGTGGGAACTGAGTATGGGTCGTCCAGACGCAGAGTCAGGGTTCTTATCTGCTGAATGACCTCGCCAGTCCTGTCTCTGTATTTTGCTTCTGAATTTAAAGCCAATAGGAGGTCTGTCTTGCATCCCAGGGCCCTCTCACCTAGCTCCCTCGTTTTGCTTCGGTCGGCCTCAGTGCTGGCCCGCTCAGCATCCAGGCCTCCTGTCAGCTGTTTCACGGTCTCCAACATCTCTCTGCGCTGCTCTTCCTGGGACTGGTTGTCCAGCAGGTCTTTGCTGCTGCCCCTCAGGAACGTGTTGGGACGGGCTGTTCCAGCTGGAATTGGCTTGTCGCTCTTCTCCCTGCCCATGCTCCCACGACTAAAAAGATAAAACAACAGGCCTCAGAAGATAATGTCTTGCTTCATACAACACAAAGCGTTACCAAGATTTTCTACATATAACTATTTTAAATCTTTCTCTTTGTAAGGCCGCCCGTGATTGGAAAGCACCAGACTAGTTGACCCATTTTCCAGCCTCCTACACAACTTCAGATATAAGGCACTAACTATATTTTAAAGTGTACTAACTCGCAGAATAGGCAAAAATCTGAGCTTCCAAAGGAATATTTACTAAGATATTTTAATTTTACCTTTAGGAGGAAAAAGGATACTACCTTAAGACTTTATTTTTTGTGTGTAGTCTTTGATTTTGTAACTTTAAAACATCCATAGATCTTATATATACAGGAAGGAAGTTTTGTTTTTCTTTTTTTAAAAAATATTTATTTATTATATGTAAGTACACTGTAGTGTGTCTTCAGACACTCCAGAAGAGAGCATAAGATTTCGTGGCAGTTTTGTTTTTCATGGATAAAAATCATTCTTTAAAAACTCAAATGTGAGTCGGGTGTGGTGGCACACGCCTTTAATCCCAGCAACTGGGAGGCAGAGGCAGGCAGATTTCTGAGTTCGAGGCCAGCCTGGTCTTCAGAATGAGTTCCAGGACAGCCAAGGCTACACACAGAGAAACCCTGTCTCGAAAAACCAACCAACCAACCAACCAAACAAACAAACCCAAAAAAACAAAACAAAACAAAAACCCTCAAGTGTGAAGGGCTGGAGAGATGGCTCAGCGGCTAAAAGCACTGACTGGTCAACTAGAGGACTCGGGTTCAGTTCTCAGCACCCACATGACAGCTGAAATGTCTATGACTCCAGTATCCAAGATCTGACACTCTCACAGAGACACACATGCAGATAAAACATCAACGCATATAAAATAAATTGTAAAACACTGAAGCGTGAGAAGCTTCGGACAGACAGGTGACAGCTGCTGCTAGGCAGAGCCCCTTTCTCTAGCGTGTGAGCCATGCTTGGCCGTCACACTCCAGTGCATGCCCATACCAGAGAGCATACGGGCAGCTCTAACCTCCGGATTTATGTGTATGTATATGTATACATACATATATACACATATGTGCATAAATAAAAGTTATAAGGTATAAAGTTGGGAGGAAGATAGAGGGCAAGGGCCCAGAAGATTTATAGGGAAGTGAATATGATCTAAATACACTGTATTCATTTATGAAAGCACCAAAGTATACACTACAATACTTATCAAAGAGACATCAAAGTGGGGGGGGGAGTGAGATGGCTCAGTAGGTAAAGTTGCTTGCTGCCAACCTAGTGACTTGAGTTAATTTCCAGGGCCGGGTCTTTCTAGCTCTAATTTCTACTCACTGGCCGCCACACATGCTTCCCCACACAACCCACGCACATGTGCAATGACTGCAGAGTAAAGTGTAAGTGTAAATGACACGGGGCCCTTTCTCTTGGAAGTACTCGGGCTGTTACACACAAGTCAACATCTCTGGAGAGTGACAAGAACACAGGCCTGCATGGCTGTCCTTGAACTCAGAGGCCCCTGTGCTTCTCCTTCTAAAGTGTGGAATTCAAGGTGTGAGCCACCATGCCTGGCTGCCAGAAAATTTTGTTTTCAATTGCAGGGCTCTGAGTGTGGGGGTTAAACTGGGACCTTAAACTGGTTAAGCACAAGCTGTGAACTCTACTAAAATACTTTAGCTGTCAGTGGTGAGTCCTTACTCGTGTGTAGACCTCTGAAGAAAAGAGACAGTGATGCAGTGGGAGCCGACTGAATGGCAGGAAGCAAACGTTAGACAGGGCTAACCTCATTATTGAGAAACTACATCATTTGGTTTCAAGCATTTGTTTTCTTTTCCAGAAACTTCAAATACATGGGAATTATGTGAGAGAGGCAGAAGAAAATTTCACCAGCTAAAGCCATACACTTTAATCTTAGAACTTTAAACTGGAAGCACTTGACAGCACTGGGTGTCTGTCTCCCTGCTGACTTATTTCAGACAATTCTTGAGCAAGGTAACTCAGGAGGGGAGACTCAGGATGGACTGAAGTTAACCCAAAGAACATACACAAGAACATGAAAATCAGAACCAGCAGAGTCCACAGGAGCGACAGATGGGCCGCAGTCCTGGTGGTCAGCAGCCTGCTGCAGAAGCCTCACGCATGAGCAACAGTCTGACGTTTGGGAATGGAAACATTATGTAACTTGAACAACCCTGAGACAGAAGCAGATGGGTATTGGCTGGTGGAGTTCCTTAATTTTCATGCCTGAGTACAAGGATGCTTCCACTGCAAGAAGTGTGGCAAGGTGCTCTATCTGGTCTGCCTAAGGAACAAAGCATGGCCAGATAACCTGCTCTCTCCTCATCCCACCCCACCATAAAGGTGCTCCCACTTTACAAATGACATGTATGTCAAGATTAGAGGAAGAGCGAGATGGAGGGAGGGAGAGAATGAGTGTTAGGGAGACAGAGCTGGCAGGCAGATCGGCCATCATGAACATGAAAGCAATGCTCACCTGGTTAACGCCCTTCGGGAATCAAACTCTAAGGGTGTGGCCGACGGGGACCCTGAAGGTGCTGGAGGTTGCAGAGGAGAGAATCTATTTAAACTGGAAGCACTTGACCGTAAGGCATCTATAGGTGTTGTAGATTTAGAAAGAAAATACAAATTACATGGTTAATATGCAAATACTTGTTTTCTTGCCATCTGGGAATAAGAAACAAGACCAGGAATTTCTTTCCTTCTAAAATTGGAAACAGGTCTATATTGTTCAGGTTGGCCCTCACTGCTGGGCTGGACTGGTTCCCAAGTAGGTGGGGCAACAGGTAAACTCCACCCCCACCCCCCACCCCTGTTCTTTTTCTAATAAGATCTCATATAGGCAAGGCCAGTCTGGAACTCACTATGTGGTCTTCAGGTCCTGATGACTCCATCTTCTGAGTGCTGGAAGCCCTCCACCATACCCGCTTCCTGAGTTACTAAGGCTCAAGCCTAGGGCACTGTGCACACTAAGCAGAAACTCTACCAACTGAGCTGCACACCCAGCCCTGAGAGCAGTAACTTGATTACATGAAGTGTAAAGAGAGACAGTTTAACAAGGAAGAGAGCCAAGAAAGGTTAGAAGCTCAATGACTGTCATTCCTTCCATCCAGGTGCTAACCAGGCCCAGACCTGCTTAGCTCCCAGCATCAGCCAAGATGAAGCACTTAGTGGGGAGGGAGTATGGCTGTCGGCAGTAATTTCTAGCAAGGACACGTGACACCTACCATATTCTGACAAGTACATTTATAGGGTATCAGCATATAAAAAGGCCTACAAACTTCTGTTTGCTACAAATTTATGTCCTTAAAAACATTCAGCCAGGTATGGTGGCAACTCCATCATCTCAGGACTCTATAGTCACAGATGCAAGGAGTTCAAGGTCATACTCAGGTATACAGTGACTTCCGGTCAGCCTGGGCTACACGGAATCTAGTCACACACCGACCAACCAAGCACACACACCAAAGACAGGTGTGGTAAGCAGGGGGGAGGGAACTGCGCCAAGGCACTGCGCAATGACTTATGTGAGAGTAGCAAAGGCAGCAGTAAACACTTGACTGTTAAGTGACCTAAGGAAACACTGTTGCAATTTCTTCACTTTCCTTTGGATCATTTTGTTGCTTTAGTTTTCAATACATGTTTGTGATGGTTCAGGCTTCTTCTACCTTGGCCACATTTGGTCTAATTTGGCACAAATTTGGACCAAGGCAAATAATAACCTTAATAAAACATTGTGAGAGTTTTTTGCATATTATTTTACAATTAGATTGTGTGTTCTTGAGTGTGAAATTTAAGAAGTATTTTTATTAATTTTTAAAAGAACTTCATAGTATGTATTTTAATCATAACTACCCCCAACTTACGCCTCAAAACTTCTTTTCCCCGATCCACTTCCAACCCCTCTAAACTTGTCATTAAAACAAACAAACAAACACCACCAACAAAAATCCCCAAACTCCACCAAGTCCAATGTGTGCTGCTCCCATACTTGGGAGTATGGAGCCTTCAGCTGGCTCACAACAGACCCACCAGGAGCCACACTCTTTAAAGAGAACCAATCCCCTCCCTTGAGGGCCATCAGAGGTCAGCAGCTCTTCAGAGGTCAGCAATATGAGCTTCGTAGATGATAGTATTGTGTCATCTATATCCGATGTAGACATCTACATGACGAACATCAGCAACTACACTCATTCTTAGTCCAAAACTCAAGCCTCGGGCACACCAGGGAAGCACTCTACTATAAAGCCACACACCCAACCTTTTTGTTTCTGTTTTTGAAACAGGGTCTTGCTGGCTCAAACCTCTCGCTACCCTGGGACTTACTATGTTGCCTAGGTAATTTTCCTGCTTCAGCCTCCTGAGTGTTAGCATTACAGATGTGTGCCACCACACCTAGCTACAAACTAGGTTTTTGACAACTGTGTCTTGCTATGTAGCTCAGGTAGGCATGAGCATGGATTCCCATCCTTATCACCCAAATGCCAGGATTATAGGCATTTGAAACAACACCTGAGGCCTGGTGTGGAGGGACAGGTCTCTAATCTCAGCACTTCAGAGGCAGAGGCAGGTGGATTACTTTGTGTGAGTTCAAGGCCAGCTTGGTCTACAGAGTGAGTTCCAAGACAGCCAGGGGAACACAGAGAACCTCCCGTCTCAAACTAAAAAAAAAAAAGGAAGCAGATAGATCCAGATAGTCCAGGACAGCCAGGCAGGGTTACACAGAGAAGGCTCAGTAGTTAGAACCTCCATCATTCCCAGCACCAACACGGTAGCTCATAATCATCTCTAACTCTAGATCCCAAAATTGAGACCTTCTGACCTTGCAGGCAAGAAACACACATGTGCTGTACATACGAAGATCCAAGCAAAACACACCTACTGATAAAATAAATCTAATGGTAAATGTTGAAAAAGCCCTATAGAAAAGGAAGCGGCTGTGTCATGTGACTGAGAACCACTGAGTATGGCTCAGCAACTGCAGGCAGAGGAGCACAATTCCAGACCCAGGGAAGGCACTGCAGGGCAAAAGCATGCAGACCAGCCAGCCAGCCCAGGGCCCTCTGCACTTACCGGACTCACTTGCCTTTGCTCCCCCGCTGCTGCCTTTGCCCCAGCTGCCCAGCTGTGCCTTAGGAACCAGCTGAATCTTCTCATCAATGGTGGGCTATAAAAAAGTGGCCAAAGGTCATTCAAGAGTACATTTTTTAAATGGCTTTCTTCAGTGACATATAACCAACTTTAGCAACAAAGTTTCAGTTTAAAGACAATGAATTTAGCTGGGTAAGGTAACACAAGCCTTGGAGGCCAAGTTCCAGGCCAGCCTGGTTTATATAGCAAATTCCAGGCCAGCCAGGGTACCTTGCCTCAAAATAAAACAAGCAACTGTAAACTGGAGCTGTGCTCATTAAGGTGGGACCCACAGAACAGTGTGATGACGGTCACTCTGGTTTTCAGGGTATGCTCGGGTCTTCTGTATAGAATGTCTTACTAACATGCTCAACAAATTACACAGCTTCAAATCATGTTTTTTCTTTTAATATTTATTTATGTATGTGAGTACACTTTCTCTGTCTTCAGACAAATAAGAGGAGGGCATTGGATCCTGTTACAAGTGGTTGTGAGGCACCACGTGGTTGCTGGGAATTGAACTCAGGTCCTCTGGAAGGGCAGTCAGTGCTCTTAACCGCTGAGCCATCTCTCCAGACCCAAATGATTCTTCTTATACCACAATGCCCAATTATGTGCAAATTGCTTCGTCAGTTTATATAGCCATGGCTGGTCACAAACATCTTCCTACCACAACTTCCTAACTAATTAACTAAGTGCTAGTTAAAGGTGTGTGCTGCCATATTTGGCTCTGCGAGTGTGTGTTTTAAATTTTCAACACACACAGACACGTTGGGGGAGGACAGGGTCTCATATAGCCTAGGCTGGCTTTAAACATGCAACGGAGCCGAGGATAACCATAAATTTCTGATTCTCTTGCCTCCACCTCCTAAGTACTGGGATAACAGGAAGACACCAAGCTTGGTAAAGTATAATACTCACTTTAGTAATTTTCAAAAATTTGGAGGGGTCCAGTACACGACTGTTCTTGGCCCCTTGTACAGTATTCCATCCACCTTCATCCACTCTTTGGACGCCTGCGGGGAGGAGAGAGTGAGGCGGTGTATCACTGCCTCAAGCCAGCTTGTCGCTGAGAATACTGTCAACCGAGGAATGCCATCAAACCAAGGAGATCACAAACAGAAAGTTAAAATACTAATGGCAGTCCTAGTAAAAGGAGTGTTCTTGGTTTTCTTGAGACAGAGTCTGCCTGTGGAGAGCAGATGTGGCTGGCTACGTCGGGTGGGTGCCACTACAGCTGGCAGGGAGTCTTTAAGTCACAGCATACGAATGCCAAGCCCAAGCTCTCTGGCTATCAGGAAACATTACTTAGGAAAAAACAAACAAACAAAAAAAACCAAAAAACAAAAACAAAAAAACACAGTGATTAATGGGTATTGGCTGAACTGGCACTGAGTCTGGGATCTGCAGGGCTAAGGGTCAACAGAGGCTGCATCTACACCTTGGAGGAGTTGGATGGACCTCACTATCTAAATCAATAGTGCTGTGGAATGCACATGCGTTTCTCTCTGTCCAAGCCTTGGGTGCTCAGGAGAAATCCTGACTTCTCCTTATCTTAAATTTCATATCTAATTGTCAGATCTTGCCCTGCCATTTTTGTTTGTTTTTTTCAAGGCAGGGTTTCTCTGTGTAGCCCTGGCTGCCCTGGAACTCACTCTGTAGACCAGGCTGGCCTCAAACTCAGAAATTCGCCTGCCTCTGCCTCCCGCCTATTTTAAAATTATGTGCAAAGCCAGGCATGGTGGCACATACCCATCAACCCAGAGTTTGGGAGGCAGAAGCAGGAGGAGGAGAAATTCCAGGCCGGCCTAGACTATACCGTGAGTTCCAGGCTAGCCATAGACACAAGGTTTTGTCACAAGAAAAAAAGCTAAAAGAAATAAAAGTGACACACTGTAGGATGGAGCGCAGCACTTGCCTAGCAGTCCCAGCACCCTGCCCCCTGCACCCCTGCAACCCAGCCTCTGTCTCACCTGGTCTCCTCTTCTCCTTGGTCATCAGCTGCTGGACTTTCCTCTGCTCCTCTTGTTCTTCTATTTTGGCCTCTTTGTGAATCTGCTCGATAGTTTTTGGCCCCTGATCTGCTCTTCGGGACACCCAATTACACTATGAGAAGAGAACAAGGCTAAGAGTCAAGTCCCACAGGACGACCCGGAAAGGGTCAGGCGTCCAACCTGGTGAATGCCTACCATGTGCAACGTTCTGCGTTTGGCCCTCAGCACTACACCTAAGAACAATAATGTAATTTTCCAAATAAAAATCAATTAAAAGCTTATACTTTGGCTGGGCAGTGCGGTACACACCTTTAGTCCCAGTACACAGGAGGCAGAGGAAGGCAGATCTCTGTGATTTTGAGGCCAGTCTGGTCTATAGACTAAGTTGTAGGACAGCCAGGGTTACACAGAGAAACCTGGTAATACCCCAAGCTCCAAAAAGGAAAAAGCGTCTACTTTTCCACTGCATAAACCATATAAAATATCTTGCTAAGTGGAGAAGTAAGCCCCTCAGCTTGTCACGGATGACAGGGGTACTGTAGGATTTCAAGCTAAGGAAATGAACACTGGCGGGGTGTGCAGCGCACATTCCAACAACTGAAGGGTAAGCGTCAGAAGGAAGAAGTGGCTGATGCAGCTGCCAGGATGGCTGACGAACTAGGAGAGAAAGGAAGTGGGCCAGGAAGAAGGGAGATTCTTCAGGACTGTGTGACATGAGGGGCTAATACTCAGTTCATGTCTTGGTTCACAGCAGCTCTAAATCAAAGGGGACAATCATTTTTCTTCCTTTACTATGACTCTGGTACCCTACCCAGAATGCCACACAAAGCTGCTTCTCTCTTCTCAGGAGACAAAACTTGCCTCACTCCATCCCAGCCTCCATTCCAATGGCCGAAATGAGCAAATATGGTGGAGACATGGGTGGAAAATGGTTGAATTTAGCTTGTGAGGGAGCTCTGAGCAACAGGTCACAGCTTTTGCTACTAAGATTATACCTGGGTTTAGCAAGACAAAGAAGCCTCATTGGTGCCCTAAGAACTGAGAGGAATGAAGGGGCAGTGCTTCCAGCTGAGGCAGATAAACATGGCAGCCGGGATGACAGGGTGCCCATGAGTTTCAATGGAGACACTTATCTCACTGAACTGTGGTACGGTCTGAAGGACAGCAATAGCATCATTGTAGAAATCAAACACATGGCTTATGAGTTCAACATGTTCACTGTGGAGAGGAGACTCCAGCTGTTCAGTTTAGAAAGCCTGAGTCTCACTGACCAGTACTGAATTCAGATGACCAATGTCAGAGCTGCAGTGTGGTGTGGTAACTGGGAAAAAAAAGCCAGGCAGTGCCTTCTTCTTGTACTTTAGTCCAGGGCATGAAGCAAGAACCGTGCCACCCACACAAACACCACCGACTTCTTCACTTGAGTCTGTTTGATCTCCCCCCGCACCCCTTTCTGTCACCTTGACACAAGCTAGAGTTATCTAGAAGACGATTCTTAATTGAGACCATGCCTCTGTTAAGGAACATCTGGGTGCTTTACGGCTCCTGGCCTTAAATAAAGCTGTGATGAACATAGTGGAGCATGTGTCCTTATTACGTGTTGGAGCATCATCTGGGTATATGCCCAGGAGTGGTATTAGTGGGTCCTCAGGTAGTGCTATGTCCAATTTTCTGAGGAACTGCCACACTTATTTCCAGAGTGGTTGTAACAGCTTGTAATCCCACCAGCAACGGAGGAGTGTTCTTTCTCCACAACCTCGCCAGCATCTGCTGTCACCTGACTTTTTGATCTTAGCCATTCTGACTGGCATGAGGTGGAATCTCAGGGTTGTTTTGATTTGCATTTCCCTGACCACTAAGGATGCTGAACATTTCTTTAGGTGCCTCTCAGCCATTCGGTATTCTTTAGTTGAGATGCCCCTCAACAGAGGAATGGATACAGAAAATGTGATGCACAATTTACACAACTGAGAACGACTCAGCTATTAAAAACAATGAATTTATGAAATTCTTAGGCAAATGGATGGAACTAGAAATTATCATCCTGAGTGAGGTAACCCAATCACAAAAGAACACACTTGGTATGAGCTCACTGATAGTGGGTATTAGCCCAGAAGCTCGGAATACCCAAGATACAATTCACTAACCACATGAAACTCAAGAAGGAAGATCAAAGTGTAGATAGATAATCTGATCCTTCTTAGAAGGTGGAAAAAAAATACCTATGAGAGGCGTTACAGAGACAAAGTGTGGAGCACAGACTGAAGGAATGACCAGCCAGAGACTGCCCCACTTGGGGTTCTGAATCCAATATAGAATCACCGAATGTAGACACTTTTGTGGATGCCAATAAGAGCTTCCTGACAGGAGTCTGATATAGCTGCCTCCGGAGAGGCCCCACCAGTGCCTGACAAATAAAGAGGTGGATTCTCTCAGCCAACCATTGGACTGAGCACAGGGTTCGCAATGAAGGAGCTAGAGAAAGGACCCAAGGAGCTGAAGGTGTTTGCAGCCCCATAGGAGGAGCAACAATATGAACTAACCAGTACTTCCAGAGCTCCCAGGACTAAACCACCAACCAAAGAGTACAGATGGTGGGATTCATGGCTCTAGCTGCATATGTAGCAGAGGATGGCCTAGTCAGTCATCAATGGGAGAAAAGGCCCTTGGTCTTGTGAAGGCTCAATGCCCCAGTGTAGGGGAATGCCAGGACCTGAAAGCAGGTGTGGGTGGGTTGGTGAGCAGGGGGAGGGAAAGGGGAATGGAGCTAGGGGGTTTTCGGAAAGGAAACCAGGAAAGGGGATAACATTTGAAATGTAAATAAAGTAAATATCTAATTTAAAAAAAAAAAGCTGGAAGTGGTGGTGCACGTCTTTAATCCCAGCACCCGGAGGCAGAGGCAGGCGAATTTCTGAGTTCGAGGCCAGCCAGCTTGGTCTACAGAGTGAGTTTCAGGAGGCTGTCTCGAAAAACCAAAAAAAAAAAAAAAAAAAAAAAAAAAGACCATGCCTCCACCCAGACTGACTACAGGCAGTCTGGAGGGCATTTCCCTGATTAATGCATGTGGTTTGTCTCTGAGCAGGTGGTCCTGAGCTGTGTAAAACACAGGCTGAGAAAGCCAGTCAGCAGTTCCTCCATGGCTTCCTCTTCAGTTCCTGCCTCCAGGCTCCTGCCCTGACTGCCTTTGACCATAAGACTGTATCATAAAACTAAACTGAAAGAAACCCTCCCCTTCCCAAATGGTTTCTGGTCATGGTGTGTATTGCTAGAAACCTAACTTACCAGTCTGAGGTCGATTACATCCTGAAGCATGAACCGAATTCTGGAGGAAGTTTTTCTTTCTTTGACGATTTTCTCCATCTGGTTAAAGTACTGGTCCATGCGTGGCTGCAAATAATAAAACCACCATGATTTCTGGCCGAGAAATTCAATTTCCTTTTTTTCCATGTACTTTGGTTTTTGTCTTTATTATAAAGGTCCTCATCTGCAGTCTAGGCTGCCTCGAACTTGTTATCGCTCTGACTCAGCCTCCCGAGTGCTGGGATAATTACACATGGGTAATGGACCACTCTAAGGTACCAAGTAGAGTTTTAGGTGATTAAAGAATAACTTTTTATGGCTAGAAGGACTGGTGAAATTTTATTACCACTGTATTGTGTTTCTACTATGTGTCCACACATGGAGGTGGGAGGAGATTTCTGGGAGTCGTTCCCTCCTTCCACCATGCGGTTCCCAAGGATCAAACTCAGGCTGACAGGCTTGGCAAGCAAGCACCTGTAATCATTCAACAATTTCCCTGTCGCCAGCAATGGCATTTAATGGAGAATATATGCAGCCACTACAGAGAGCACACTTGCTAGGCTCCTGGCATGTCATACTGCAGCTTTGGAAGACCCAGCACTCTGTCTGTCCTTTGCTCCACGATCCACTTCCTATGATCTCTGCTGAAACTATGCAAGCAGAGTAAGTTATAAGATGCGAAATACACGCTTAGGCCTGAAAGCTGGAAGGCCCTGCCTCTGTCACATACAAACATAACCCTGGGTGACTCATCTCTGTCATTATTTCTCTGAAGCATTTCTAATGTGTTTCCTTTATTTGTACAGTGTCAGACTATGTCTTTATAGCTTCCTATACAATGATTAGGTGGCAATGTCATTAATTAGTCCTTAAACTTAAGAAGCAAGTGAGAACGGGGCATGATGTCCCATGCATTTAACCCCAGCTCTCAGGAGCAGAGGTGGGCAGATCTTTGTGAGTTCAAAGCTACTCAAGTCTACATAGTGAGTTCCAGGACTGCCAGAGCTTCATAGTGAGAATCTGTCTCAAAAAACAAAGCAAAACAGAAACAGTGACTTGAAGTGGGCACAGTGGTGCACACATAATGAACAACCCCACTAGCTTTTCTATCCTCTTTTTCAGACCTGGTCCATTTCTTAACCTACTTCTGCTTATAACCTATAAAATGGTTATGAAAGAGAAGGACCAACCCACCTAGGCTGCAGACGGACTGACCTGCACGTGACTAGGGAGCACCTCCCCTTAGAGCACTGTGAGGAGCACTGTCAGTCACATGTGCCATGAGGAGGGTGGAAGGAGCCTGCACACAGACTGCTCCAACAGGGGTAGGCTCCCTGGGGCCGGGAGACTTGAGTCTTTGCGTGGTACCTTTGCTTTCTCAAAGTCCAGGTCTTTGCCGATGGTGGTGAGCAGGCGACACAGGCACTCCAGGGACTCTTCATCGTGGTTCTTCAGGAGCTTCACCACACAGTCATGCATGATGGCCTCCGTCAGCATTTTCAGTTTAAAGAGTTCTCCAATGAACTTGATGTTGCCGATGGATCTCCGCCGGGCTTTGTCCTTGGCTTCTTCCAGTTCGTCGTGAAGCCTTGTCCTCTCCTCTGGCTGTTGTGTAAAACGGGGGGGGGGGGGGGGGGGAGAGAACACCTAAGATTGCAGGGCCTCACTCCTTCGGGGCTCAAATGCTCTGACAAGGACCACTGAGCCTCACTCCTCAGAAAAAAAAGACCTACACACCAAAGTGTGCATCCTTCCAGATAGATGAACCTAAGGTCTATGTTAGACTAACGTTTGCTGTGGAAGTGACTGCCTCTAACATAGGACTAAAGCATTTTCAATGAGAACACTACACCTCTACACGCACGCCGACACACAGACACACAGACACACAGACACACAGACACACAGACACACAGACACACAGACACACACACACACACACACACACACACACACACACACACACGGTCCCTCTGTAGGTGCCATAGCTAGTTGTAGGACAACTCTGACAGTACTTTATGTCAAGAAGGTCTTACAGCGCTGGCAGCTTCCAGTTCTTTCTGCTTCTTCTCAAAGACGTCATCATCTGCTTTGTCTTTCTCGAACTCCTTCTGGCAGCGGTTAAGCAGCAGCTTCCGGAAATTCACTGTGTTGCCAGGCTTGTCTGCCATGGGCACCTTCAGCTGCATTCAGAGAACAAAGAGCAACGGCATCCAGGTTACTTAATGCAGACAGACACACAGGTAGACATTCTAAAACACATAGCTGAGTCTTTCACACAGTGCAACAGAAAGCTGTCTTGTCTCTGACACAGAGAAGACACACACCTTCTGACTTCTGTGGATATATCCCAAGCTGAAGTGGAATCTATTATGAATACAGTGGTTACTTCCATATACCTACACCATTAAACTGTGGAAGGTAATCTCTTTGTTTAAACCTTATTATTATTTCATTTATATAAGGTGTGTGTGTGTGTGTGTGTGTGTGAGTGTGTGTGTGTGTGTGTGTGTGAGTGTGCATGTACACATGCATGCACTTGGTGCACCCGTGGAGGATTCTTACTTTCTACTTGGGGAATGGGGATCAAACTCAAGCCATCAGGTTGTGGAGCAAGCCACCTGTATCCACTGAGCCATCTCACCCTCTTTTTATTCTGACAGCAGAATGTAGCCTCCATTATAAGAAAACACGAAATTCTCCGACTCAGTTACTGTACAACATGGAAAAGGGCTTTTCTGGACTCAGAAAGTGGATCCAACAGTTCTTAAATTAATATACTGCCTCAACCATGTGGGTGAAAATCATTTTTTTTTTGGGGGGGTAGCTGTTTTTGAGACAGGGTGTCACTACTTTAGGCAGGCTTGGGTCCCATCATGGAAGTCAAGTTGGCCTCAAATTTGGAACTGTACTGCCTACGGCACCTCAGTGCTGGGATACCAGCCTGAGTCACCAGTCATCACACCCTTCTTACTTGCTTTGAAGTAATCAGGGATGAAACCCTAACCAAACATGTAGCATCATGCTGTCTATTTTTGAGAGGCGCCTCGGCAGCTGCAGCTGGCCTTGACCTCATATAAAGCTATGATGATGGTGAACTCCTGATCCCCCCACCTCCAATTCTGTCCTCCAAGTGCTGGGATCAGATATGCTATCAAGACTAATCAAGAGGATTAATCTTATCAACGAAATGGCTATGGACACCTGATCAAAACTGAAGGGCTGGAGAAAGTGGCAAAGAACAGCCATGACATCACAGTGAAGTCAGGTCCACCCTACTGTCACACCAGGGCCCAGAGCCAGTTACCAGGCTGGCACATGTTAACTGGCACAGGCCTCAGTCGCAGCATTTGGGATGTCATTGCAAGGTGACAGTTCAAATGTAGCTCCTTCAACCCACTACTATCTTCTCTCCAAGGCCAGTGTATATAACAAGCTACCTACACTGTGCACAGAAGCAAGGAAAGACATCTTTACTGGAGACACCCAGAGACACACCCAGAAGGATGCCTACAAAACTCCAAACAGAGCCCTCTTTTCCCAAAGCTGGATGCTGCTTCGGTGCACTGTGCAAGAGACACTCGCTCCTCACCCAATGCACGCCAGCCACACCCACGGTCCGAGGCAGATATCTCATCTGTTAGACCAGTCTGCCCCAACTCCTGAGCATCTTGTCAGCTTCCCCAGTGCTGGGATCACAGACGTGCGCCTTGCTTTCTTTCCAGTCATCACGGCGGAGTCTGACCCACTCACAACCCATCCCCCTCTCCTCACTTCCCCCACACCTGTGCAGGGGAACGTAACTCCCAGATGTTTCAACCTCCTTGGCAGCTTTCTCCATTTTGCTCCAGACTCACACTCCTGCCACACAGATAAGACACAAGGGAACTTCTCATGGGACATGGAAAGAGATTTTTCAAGTTTTTGTTTTATCTTCTTGACTTTTTGAGGTAGGGTCCCAAGTACTCCAGGCTATAGCTGAGGACCTTGGCCTTCCTTCTCATGTTCCCATTGGAATTACAGGCCTGCTTCACACCACTTTCTCAAATTCTTTACCTTCTTAATTAGGGCTAATATTTCTGTGATAAAAACTATGACCAAAAGTATTTTGGGGAGGAAAGGCTTTATTTCATTCTCAGTTAAAAGCAGTGAGGGCAGAAATTCAAGCCGAGACCTGAAGGCCTTGGAAGGGCGCTGCTCACTGGCTTGCTCCCCACTGCTTGCTCAGGCTGCTTTCTTACAGAACCCAGGAACACCAGCCCAGGGATGGCCCCACCTACAGTGGGCTGGGCCCTCCTCCATCAATCACTAAGTAAGAACACGCCTTACAGTCTTGCCTACAGCCTAATCTTATGAAGGCATTTTTCTCAACTGGGGCTCCCTCCTGTCTGACCACTCCAGCTTGTGTGAAGCTGGCATAAACCTGGACAGCACACTTTTGTATCCAGGCATTCACTCTCCAGACACAAAGTGGTATTTTAGACAGGAGGACTTGAGCAGCAATTCAGAGGCATTCTGGAATGTAGATTTTCATTTTCATGCTAATTAATTAGAACAAAATATGGCAACTTAGGTTACAAAATTAATTTATTTATTTTAGTTAAAAATGTCTTTATATTTTATGATTTGAGAGTGAGGTCTACAGTATAGATCTCTGGCTAGCCTAGAGCTCAGTACACAGCCCAGGCTGGCCCTGAACTTTTCATGTTCCTCCTGAGTGCTGGGAGTTGAGGAGTGAGCTGCAGTGCCTGGCTAATCTACTGTTCCTTCATTGCTGAGATAGGGTCTTGTTGGCATCGACTCTGCAATGATACGACTGACGATACTCCAGCCTGACACTGTCACTATCAATAAGGCCTGTAGGCAGTTCTCTTCAGGCACTAAGGTGTGACATTTCAGCTATGTGCCTTCCAGCTGGCTGAGGTCCTGAGTGTCCTTTAGTCACTTCTTATTGACCTGGGAGAAGCTATGCATCGGAAGCTGCCTTTCTCTCTTCTGATCCCTGAGTTGTACATGGTTTGCCTGAGCACAAGGTGGTAGGGAAAGGCACCAAGTGCAGCTGTGTGGCTTGTTAAAACATCTGTAATATCAGCTCCTCAACATATCTAACGATGCGAGAAAAAAAGGGACTCCATTGTATACTTTAGAATTCACCTAAGCAATGCAAAAATCACATGAGAAGGTATTCCATTCATTCATTCATTCATTCATTCATTCATTCATTCATTCATTCATTCATTCCAGTCTCTCACTCATTTTTATAGTGCTGGGTGGGCTCAAGTCACCTAGAAGGAAGGGTTCAAATGGAGATATGTTGAAGCGTTGGTAGATCACTGATAACATAGCTTGCTTAGCATGTGCAAAGCCCCGTGTTTCTTATCTCGCCCAAAAAAACACAACAATGAAAGAGAGAGTGTGGGTATGAGTGGAAAGCACACAATCTATGTACACAGCACTGAGACTGAAAAAGGAATTCTAAATAATGAGAATACATATCCCCCTCAATCTGTGACGACACTACCCAGCTAGGGTTGCTTGAACACTGTCAGCTGAGCTAAAAACCTCTGTTGTCAGAGACTGGTCTCTCCTTGAGCGGTGTGTGGCAGCTCCCAGAGAGGTCAACGCTAACTCAAAGCATCTCCAGATGCTGGCAGCTGGAGAGGAGGGAGAAGGCCCGGGAGAAGACTGATCCAGCTCAATGTTAGAGCTGAGGTCCTATCAATCAACAAAGAATAATGTTTGAGGGCTCCAGAGGCACCTGCTGCTATGCCAGAGGACCAGTGTTAAGGTCCCAGTACCCAAATCAGGCCATTCACAATTGCCTGTAACAACAGGGAATCTGACGCCCTCGATGGTCTCCCAGGTACACACACTCGCATATGGAAACTTGTATGACTATGTTTGCCACACCCACCCACACAATGATGTAGATGCAAGGAGCGGTAGGCGGCTCAGGCGGTGGCTGGTGGTGGAGGTGCTGAGCCAGCGCCAGCCCGCCTCACCCTCCCTCTTCCTGTTTCCCTTTCTACGAATTTCTTCAGCAGGTAGACAATTATCCAAGCGGGAATGCTATGTTTACAATGCTGTAACATTGAATTCACTTGCTTCTCTTGGTTTAAATAAGATTTAATCTTAGTCATGTGCATGTATGTCCATATATATGCTACGGATTAAATTAATGCTTATTTCTTTATTTTAGTTGTTGCTGAGATCCTAGGCAGGTCTCAATGCTCAGAGAGAATGCTCCTGAGTGCGAGGACTGAAGGTGTGAGCTACTATGTCTAGCAAGAGAGGAAACATTCCGATTTTGAATATTTTTGATGATAAGACAACTATCTTCGTAGTTTCAGAGGCCAGAATTAGAACAGTTAATTTAATTTTAAATTTAGTTTATGTTAAAGTTAGTACCGGCTCTAGTTCTACAAGAAGACACTCCAGAATAAAACCGTTGCCTGTGATCTGACTCCACACTACTCCCTAACCCTCACAGGGTTCTCCGGGTTGGAGGAGACCATAAGCTTGTCCCATTTCAAGCAAGTCTCCAAATACCCCGCCCCAGAGGTGGGAACAGACATTATTTTTGCAAAATTCTTTTCTATCAGTGAGAACAGATACACCAGGGCTAGCAATCTACTCTCCCCTTTGCACTGCAACGACACTGGGAAGACTACACTGAGGGGAGAGTATACCTCTTGGCGACTCTCGGTTTACTGCTTCCTCTCTTCTTACCGTTACTAGGCACCGACACATGTTTGCGTACGCCACAGAGAAGCTGGGCTCATCGATAGCCTTCTCAAAGACAAGGTCGATGACCCCTTTTAGCCGCTCCTCCGTGTCCACCGTAAGAGCCGACACTTGCTTCATCAGCTGGTTGAACATCTGTGGTGTCAGTTTATTCAAGATACTTCGAACTTTTCTGAAAAGTTCCTAGGAGGGTTAAAATAAACAGCATTAGCCAGTCTTAAATGCACCCACTTAACATCTAAGGGAACTCCCACACTGCTCTTCATATGGAACATTTTAGAGAGGAGGAACGACTTGTCACTTAATGGTCAGTCAGGAAAATTGAATACAGTTTCCTTTCTTCTTCCACTTTGCTCCTATGGAACCAGAACTTGGGGGGTGGGGGGTAGGTTGGGGATTCCATATCCTATACAGGTTCAACTGTAAAACAGCCCTGCCTCTTCCCTGAGCATTTCTCAGACCTGAACAGTGCATTTAAAGCTTTAAAATGGTTGATGCAACCTTTGAATGACTATCATTTTAAAAAATTTGTTCCTAATTAGGGCTAAATAAAAAGATTTTGATTCACAAAAATTTACGAGAGCATCACATGGCCGGACAGTGGTGGCGCACGCCTTTAATCCCAGCATTTGGGAGGCAGAGGCAGGCAGATTTCTGAGTTCAAGGCCATCCTGGTCTACAGAGTGAGTTCTAGGATATCCAAGGCTACACAGAGAAACCCTGTCTCGAAAAAACAAAAAACAAAACCAAACAAAAAAGAAAGCATCATATATTTCCTAGGCTGACCTTGAATCATCAGGCCAGAGCCTAGGTACTGGAAACTCCCGTCACCAGAGTCCTACCATGTGACTAGTGGGGAGTCACTAAAATTAAAACTAGTCCTTTGCTGGTTTTGAATAAGCAGCTTAGAGCTGTACAGAGCAAGGAGGGGGGCAGTGGTGTAGGACTTTAATCCCAGCACTCAGGAGGCAGAAGCAGGCAATCTCTTTGAGTGGGAGGCCAGCCAGGAGTTCTAGGTGAAGCCCTGTCCCAAAGAGTTGACTTAAGAGTTAAAAGAAGAATGTAAAACAGTGGACAAGGCTGGAGAACATTGACTGTTCAATTCCCAGCAACCACATGGTGGCTGCAACCATCTGCAATGGGATCTGATGTCCCCTTCTGGTGCCTCTGAAGACAGCTAGTGTACTCATATACATAAAATAATTCTAAAAAAGAAAAAGAAACAGCGCAGCAATATCCCACGTGTCTATGTTATTTTTACCACTGCTTTTCAATACCCTCTGAAAGGGCCTCCGTGTAAGAAGAAAAACAAAGACCAACACCTCGGAAAGGGAGAGACCAGCCCAGTCCACAAAGGACAACAGCTGTCTGCACATAAAACCTGACTGCAAGTCTATAAAGAGCTCCCAGTCAGCCAGCCCAGTGACCTCAGGAGCCACAACAAGCTGCAAAGGCTGTCAGTCAGTTTATACCCACCTACCCTTCACCCAGCCTGCCTCTGTCCCTCCATCCCTCCCTGGTTTTGAGACAGTGTCTTGCTTCCAATTGCCTAGTACTTAGTAAAACACCCAACAAAACAGCCACAGGAGCTTCTAAGAAGGACTGAACCCTGCAGGAAGACTGAGAGAAGACCAGAGCAGAGCAGAAGGAGGCGGATAAGCCTCACCTGCTGGGAGGCTCTGTCACTGGAATGTCACTTTTGTCATCTACAGTTTAATTCAAATCCTAATCTGCCTAAGCTTTCCATGTTATCAGTTAGTTTAACAACCAACCAACCAACCAACCTCAAGGACTTAATCCCATACGACAGATATAAAGACAACACCAAAACTGAACACCCCAAAGGGTTTATTTCCAGCACCCACACAGCAGCTCACAATTGGCTCAGTTCCAGAGGATCTGATGCCCCACCCCCACCCCCACCAAGCCTCTGGCAGCACAAGCTGTGCTTTCTGTCCACAGAGACAGAAGCAGAAAGAAAGCTTGATCCTCAGGTCACAGACTGATCACCAACACAATGGAAACACGGCTCTGCAGAAGGGGAATAATGAAACTGGCACCTTTAACACTAGGGTACAAGGCTGAGTTTGAGGTGGTCTACACAGCTGTTACTGGAATGACACTTTCGGGCCACCAACACAGAATTGATTATTTCTTATTATGTAGGCCTCAGTAATGAGGCCCACAGAACAATGCTATTTTATATATATATATATTATATATATAGAGAGAGCCTGCACGGGAAGGCTCAGGCTAGTAACACACTTCTGCCCAGGACACAGGCATAGTGCTCCTCACCTGAGTTTTAATGCTTTCGGGGTCATCGGCGTGGCTGTCCCGTTTCTGGCTCGGCTTCCAGGCATTCTCCGCCTTTCTCAAGTGCACATCTTCTTTTACGGAGACAGTGATTATCTTTCTGGGCTCCCTTCTCTGGCCAGGTTGAGACCTCCGAGGTCCAACATTCAACAGCTAGGACAAGAACATTACATGCATTCAGAGAACGCCCAGCAGCCTGCTTCTGTGTGGCTGCTCAAGCTTCATGGTCACAGCAAACACTTCTAGATGAAAAGACCAGGTATTAGGTGTCCAGGTTAGAAATAATCTTCCTGAGGAGTCAGGAGGGAGAGAGTGCCTCAGAATACCATCATTGCAACAGCTTTACCTCTAAAAGGTTCAAGGATCAAACAATGGTATCTGATAAACTACCACTGCAACCCAGGAAGCCTGTGCTCAACAGAAGCCACACCGGTGGCACAGGCCTCGATGGGCACACCAGGGCTCCACAGACGTTCCCAGGAGACGTCCCCAGCTACACCCACCATCTGTCGAAGGAAAGGAAAGAAACAACTATCTGTACTAGGGGTGCTACTGCCCCACACGGCTGTCAGCCCAGCACGTGGGACAGGAGATAGAAATGTCAGCCTGGGCTACACTGACTTCTAGGACAGCCTGGGCTAAGGGTGAGACCCTGTGTCAAAAACAAAAAAAAAAAAAAACAAAAAAACAACAAACTATTAATAAATTCTAACCCAATAAGACATTGAAACAAAAGCTGTATTTGTGAACTTTCCAGGTAGAATTTCAATACAACTTTATTATTAAATTTTCTGTAACAGACACCCACTCTTAAGGCATTGTGATTCCAGACTTCTTCAATGCAAGGGGAACTAACTCTTGTCTGGAAAAAAGTCTGTATTTCTCTCTTCCCCTCCTACCATGATACGTGTAGTAATACAAACATGCATCAATGACAAAATGGTCATCAAGTTAAATATTGTTAAAGCAAAATAAATTGTGCAGGGCTGGTGACATGGCTCAGAAGTTAGGAATGTTTGCTGGTGGCCAGACATGATGGTATACACCTGTAATCTCAGCACGAGGACGGGAAAGCAGGTGGATCCCTGAGTTCAAGGCCAGCCTGGTCTACATGGCAAGTTCCAGGAAACTAAGCTCCATGGAGCTCTACCTTAAAAAATGGGGTGGGGTTGTTTTTTTTTCCCCGAAACACCAAGTTTGGTTCCGGGCACCCTCGTTAGGTAGCTCAACTACTGTTTGCAACCGAGAGAGGGAGAAAGAGGGAGAGAGGGAGAGAGGGAGAGAGGGAGAGAGAGAGAGAGAGCACAGCAGCTAAGTGTACTGCTTCCTCTTCCAAAAGGCTTGAGTTCAATTCCCAAGGACCACACGGTGGCTCACTTCCATCTATCCTGGGATCTGATGCCCTGTTGTAGCATGCAGGTATATATACAGATCGAGTTCTCACCAACACACAAAAAATGAATAGATCTTTAAATAGGACCCACTGTTTTTGCTTAGGGCTGGAGCTCCGAGCACCCATGGCAGGCAGCTCACAAATGCCAGGACCTCTAGGTCCTTGGGGTCCAATGTTCTCTTCTGGTCTCTGCAGTTAATGCACACATACAACATGTACAAATCCACACATACGCATGTTTTTAAAAAGTCTTATATAAACAAAAATTTAAAGCTATATTTTGTATGTAGAACTAACACCTGCCACCTTAAATGTGTTTTAAGTCAGCTTCCTTTATTGGTTTTTGAACTTTACTTCCTTTTGTCCCTCTTTGAAATAATCTCACTATGTAGCCCTGGCTGTCTCCGCTGGAATTCAAGGCATGTGCCCTTATTTGGGGACACAGGCAGGCTTTCCTGCAGTTTAGGCTCTCCTGAACTAGAGAGCCTCCACAGCCAGCATTGCTGCTCAAGATTAGTCAGAGTCGATACTGTGCTTGGATTTCTCAGCCTTGTTACACAATGATAACCTGGATTTTCTTCTGATTCAAATGCTGTAAATATTTGCATTATTTTTAAGAGGATTGTTGACACTACAGAAAAAAAGTCTTCGTAAGATGCAAACCACAATAGTATCTCATTTAGTAACAGTGCTGCACTTTTAAATACATAGAGAACTCCGGGGGAAAAATACGGACTAAAGTACCATAAAAACAGACTGTCCGGGTCAGATACAGACCTAACCAAGGTTGATAAGCTTAAAAGCATTTCCAACTCAATGTTCCAAAGGCATTCCTTACACCAACCATGAGTCAAGGACTCGAAATGGCAGTGCCAAGTGGACATCAGGATGAAAGTTCAAATCCTCGTGAATACTGTCAAATGTACCAAGAAAGGACACAGAACAGATGGCAGGATCTCATATGTTTCAGCAAACATTAAAACAAAACAAAAACAAAAGCAGGCCAGATAAGGAATGAGACATGGTTTAACCGAGTGGCACTAAAGATAGAAACAGCAGGGACAGTGGCTGCGGCAGAGTGAGGACAGTTACTCACACATGATCTCCTACACAGGCTCTAGCCCAAAGAGCTCTGCTGAGCTATCCAGTTAGCCAAACGCTGCCTGGATGTTGGGATCAGACTCACATTCCTCAGGCAGCTTGTATGGGTAAGGACCCTTTCCAGAGTTGGAAATAACAAGTAAACAATTTAACCCCTACTTGGATATAAAAACACACCAGAACAAACGCCCTGGGGAAACAGGAACTGATATAAAATGATGGAAGGTCACGGAATGAAGGCCCTGCAAGACAGAACAGGTGTTAACATGCAGACGCCGCGTCCCCAGCACGCATGTAAAAGACAGGTGACACAGAGTGACAGTGCACATCTGCAACCTCAGTGGTGGCGGTGGGGGCAGACACACCATCCTGAAAGCCTGTTGCCAGCCTGGGTAGCTGAAACAGCAAGCCCCACCCACATTCCACAGGAGACCCTGTCTCAAAAAACAAGGTCATCTGTGATGGAGGGGGACACTAGACATGGTCCTTGGTCTGGCCACAGGCATGTACCTTGTGCATCTATATACCTCATATGAAGAAGATTCACACAATGCATATTTGAGGATAGTCATTTACAAAAACTAGTGCAAACACCAGTAAGTACGCCTCGAGAGTGTAACCTGCAAGCGAGACCGACTGGCACACATCTCCTCACCCACTTTAATTTCCCAGAGGAAAAAGCCACCCCGTGTTAAAAAGGTTATACAAGGCAAACTGCCTGAGCTTCTGTGAAGCGGGGAAGCTGAGGGTCTCAGGAGAAAGCCAACCTATCCTGGGCTATCTTTAGCACCATTACCAAGCCATTCATTGGCCACCTCTGTGCTTGACATAACTTCTTTGTCATCATTAGGGAATTCTTTTGGGGCGTGCTAACGATCCCTATCTTCTACTAATCCAAGGGACAAGAATACTATCAGATTGTCTGTGAGGCCAGAAGGCAAGATTCCCCTGTCTGCCTATAACCCCTTACCTAAAATCTCCATTGGTGTACTTAAAAAGTGATTATTCTTTTGTTCTTTTACTAAAAAATGTCACAGAACTGCGAGGAAGTTAGAGTGGGGCATTTGAAGAAACCCAAATCTGAGTACTTGGGCCTCACTCACTCACTGTTAGCTCTAAAATAAACTTTACAAAATTGATATATTTATCAAACATATATGCTAGAAGAGAGTATCAGATCCCATTACAGATGGGTGTGAGCCACCATGTGGTTGCTGGCAGTTGAACTCAAGACTTCTAGAAGAGCAGCCAGTGCTCCTTCCTCTGAGCCATCTCTCCAGTTCTAGAATAAACTCTTACATTGAGGTGAGAGCTTTAGTTTGCACTGATATTATAAATGGTAACTTTAAAACTATCCTTTAGGGGCGTGGTGGCACACGCCTTTAATCCCAGCACTGGGGAGGCAGAGGCAGGCGGATTTCTGAGTTCAAGGCCAGCCTGGTCTACAAAGTGAGCTCCAGGACAGCCAGAGCTACACAGAAAAACCCTGTCTCGAAAAACCAAACCAAACCAAACCAAAAAAAAAAAAAAAAAAAAAAAAAAACCCCAAACTATCCTTTAAAAAAATATAGTTCTTTATAGTACTAGTTTCGGTTTTGTGGGGAGCACTTTGCTAACTAAGGCATCTCTCCACTTTCCCAAAACGTCGCTCTAAAATTTCATGCCTATTTCCACTCTTTTCTAAGAGATACAGCTTGTTCTCAACTCATATGCCTTGCTTTGCATCAAGTATTGGATAACAACGAACAATGAGCTGGTAGCAAAACCTGAGAAGACGCACTGCCCAGAGAGCCCACTGTCTGGAGAGCCCCCGCTCTGTACTTTCCATGGATGATTTAGGAGCTCCATCAGGCAATTCAGAGAGCACAGCCATGCCATGTAGAGAAGAACCAATGGTCCCCACGCTCCCTCTGATCTACAGAGGAGGGAGTGGACCCAACCTGCAGTCTGACACAGTGTGTCAGGTACCCAGTGCAGACCCTCTGGTGAGTGGCGATGCCACTCTGTGTGTCTGACAACCCACAAGTAAGTTACTAACACTACACTTCTGGAGACGCCATTTGCTTGTATTTTGACTTCATGGCCTATAGTAAATAAGAGCAAGCCAAAGACGACATCAACACAGACATAAAAAAGATGCAGCCCTTCCCTACAGGTAAGCAAGTCAAGGGTGAGAGAGACACCACTTATGGAGGGCAGCCCGGGGCTGGGCTTAGTTCCAGAATTGGCAATCCATGCCCGCTTTGCACTTTGTAAATCTGTAGAAACAAAGAGAGGATTAGCTGAAAGCCACTGGAATCTCTAGGATACCATGACATCCCAGAACACTACCCAAGACTGGTTCTATAGCAAAAGAATGTGCCGGTCAACTTCAACGGAGACGGTTAACACAGAGCAGACCAAGCCGCTGTGGTCAGACAGTGCTCATCCCTTTGCTGTAACACTCCCATGGGTATGAGCACGGAGGACAGTGTTTGCCTCTTCTACTTCTTCATCACAGGACTCAGCATAGAGAAGCCGCTCCTCGTGCTTAGACACAGTATCTTAACCGCAGCTTCCTGACTGACTGGGCTGTGGTAGGGAACTGGTACTTACAGGCACACCTCTTCCACCAGGCGTTTGCCTTGGAAAGTCTGCAAAGGCTGGGGTGAAGTCAGGTCCTCGAGGCAAAATGCGAGGATCCAGGGTCCGCATTGACAATCTGGGCTGGTTGATCTGCATGAAGAAGCAGAGAAGAGCTTGACGCACACGTGTGCCAGTGCATTCATTGCCACTGATGTGGTGAGCTGATGAGGTAAGCACTGATTCTCACTGGGGAAACTAGCCCCGGAGCTGCTGGATGTGAGTGGCCGCCAGGAATGATTAGGCCTGTGCAGTAAGTACTTTAACCACCACCCAGCCCCATTCCCCTATGCACTCACTACATAATAAACAAGCCCGTACTGCACTAACTTTTATTGTGCACCATATAAACCAACTGTAAAGAGGAAGGATGATGGGGACAGAGGGATGGTTCGGTGATCAAGAGCACTTGCTGCTCTTGAAGAGGACTTGAGGTTCCATTATCTACATGGCAACTCAGCATATATGTGACTCCAGTCCTAGGGGATCTGACAGCCCCTTCCTGCCTCTATGGACACTAGGCTCATATGTGATACACAGACATACATGCTGGCAAAGATCCATACACATAAAGTAATAAATACGCATTAAAAACTCAAAAGAGACCCGCCGGACATGGTGGCACATGCCTTTAATCCCAGCACTCGGGAGGCAGAGGCAGGTGGATTTCTGAGTTCAAGGCCAGCCTGGTCTACAAAGTGAGTTCCAGAACAGCCAGGGAACACAGAGAAACCCTGTCTCGAAAAAACAAAAAACAAAACAAAACAAAAAAAACCTCAAAAGAGAAGGCTTTAAGTCTATGCAAAGGACTGGGGACTTCTCTTTCTTTTCCTTTCTTTCCTTTTTCCTGTCCTTTTCTACCCCCTTTCCCCCTTTCTCTTTCTCTCTTTCTCTCTCCCTTTTTCCTTCCTTCCTTCCTTCCTTTCTTTCCTTTCCTTTTCCTTCCTTCCTTCCCCCCCCCTCTTTCTTTCAGTTTTTCGAGACAGGGTTTCTCTGTATAGCCCTGGCTGTCCTGGAACTCACTTTGTAGACCAGGCTGGCCTCAAACTCAGAAATCCTCCTGCCTCTGCCTCCCAAGTGCTGGGATTAAAGGCGTGTGCCACCACCGCCTGGGACTGGGGACTTTAAAAATCACTTTTGGGACTTGAATAACTACTGGGAAAGTTTTGAGATAAACAATATCTGAATTATGTTGTCTGCTACTAAGTCTCATCATCTAACCTCCCGCTCTGGTTCCCAATACTCCTGGCTGCTGCTCTAACTCCCTATGTTCAGAGCCAGGGATGCTCTGTGAAAGTAGCCTTGCTTCCTCCAACTCACAGCAAGCTCACTGAGTCAGAAGAGAGCCCCAAGAGACACGTATACTAATAAATTTTAAAAATCATCACCCAGGGCTAAAGAGCAGGCTGGGCAAGAAGGTTAACTTATTCTTGGAGGGCACCAGGGATTTCAGTGCCTGGCATCAACATGATGGCTCAACTATCTTCAACTCCAGTTCCAGGGGATGTGACACCCATTTCTGACCTCCTTGGACACTGTATTTATACACGCAAGCAAAACCCTCATACATAATGAAATAAGATCTAAAAGAAAGAACTTCTAATAATCTAAAAAAGACAACATTCTGGGCCCAGCCAGTTCTTAAGCATTACATTTTTTAATGCCTGTGATCTGACAGTTCCTAAGAGCTGCCTGCACTGCACCTGTCTGTACTCAACACTCAGATCACACGGCTTACCTTGTCAAGGACCACGTCGCTGATGGGAGGCAGGCCTTCTGGTTTTTGGATACAGGCGGGCATAAACTGGATGTCCAGTAGGAACTCCCGGTCATACTGCTTCTTGCCTTCTGTATCTGCAGGCTTCCAGGACTCTAAAAGAACAGCATGAGCAGAAACCATTTGCCCAAACCTGCCTCAACATTTACTTTACCTCTTCAAGGAAACAAAGAAGGGAACTCAAAGTGTCCGGAGCAATCTAGGATAGGCTAAGGCTAATCTAATAGTGGCCTTCCCTGAGGTGATCCACTGTTTTTGCATTGTCTGCAATGGGTAAGCTCTATGAGGCAAGGTCCCAAAGAGACTTCTCAGGATTGCTTCTTGTAGCTAATATGCCTTTCCTGTCATTACTAAAATAATATAATAATCCCTGGGCATTAGCCCACCCTATTAAATAGACTTCCTGCAGATTAATATAAAGAGGAACTTTCATGAATTAATTCAGTTTAGATGAATTAATAATTTTATAGAATTCTCAATTTGATTCAAACAATCTTGGTTTTAGTTGTTTTGCTAAAAAGATGTAACAAAGGTATAATCAAGCACAGAATTGCCCACTGCTCATAACATTAAGTAAGGGCTGTATATTAAGAAATAAAATGAGCACTCATATTCTAATAAAAGGAGACTAGCCTTGGGATAACTTTGTTTTTTTCATGTTTTTTTTTTTTAAAGATCTATTTATTTATTAGAAGTACACTGTAGCTGTTTTCAGTTACACCGAAAGAGGGCACTGATCTCATTACAGATGGTTGTGAGCCGCTGTGTGGTTGCTCGGATTTGAACTCAGGACCTCTGGAAGAGCAGTCAGTGCTCTTACCCACTGAGCCATCTCTCCAGCTCTTGCTCCAGTCCTGCTAGCTCTGCCCCACTCACTTTGGCCTGCTTACTGTAGCTGTGTTCAGATACCCCAGAAGAGGGCATCATATCTCATTATGGGTGCTTGTGAGCCACCATGTGGTTGGTGGGATTTGAACTCAGGACCTTCAGAAGAGCAGTCAGTGCTCTTAACTGCTGAGCCATCTCTTCAGTCCCTGTGATAACTTTGTGTTCAAGGAAAAGCATGAAGTTTGTGTTAAGGGAAGAGTATGAGGTCTAAAGATGAAGCTACAGGTGTGTACTATGGTTAAGACAAGGCCATGTGGAAATGTTGCTCTGAACTTATAACAAGCATATAGAATGAAACACGGCTCTGAACTTAATGTCAACATCCTTTCGGAACTCCCATTTTGTGTAACATTTTATCCATAAGGTAATTTTCTAAGAACTTTTACCTATAAGAAGGCTAGAGAAAAGAAATACAGATGATGGTTTGGCTTGGGGGGCTCTGAGCCATCAATCCATCTACACATCCATGCACCCATCCAATTGTAGTGATGTAGCCATTTCTGCTTCATCCAATGGGTGGGTTTCCTGTGTGACTCTCTTTCCTCTCTGGTTCACAAGGAGTTAACTAGCCTGGTCTGCAATAGGGCTCTTGGCGAGCTGTCTGCTATACAGCATGTGTTAATCTCCAAGGCCAGTGGTTTTCAGCCACAGAATAAGCTAGAGTGTCACATCTCCAGAAGCTAACAGCATCCAGTTCAGTCAGAGAAAGCTATAAGGCCAGAGATCACCAGCTACTGGCCTTCATTCAATACAGTGCCTGACCTCAGCTCATTTCCCTAAGGCCAGGTGAGGCCCCTGCATCAAAGTTAGCACAGGCATCCTGACAGCTGATAAAGAATAGATTCCAAACGTCTACATATAATGACTGGAAGGAAGGTGGAGGCAGCACTGTCTCCCCACCCTCCTCAGAGCCTGTGGCCAGGCTCACTTTTGTTTGTTTTTCAAGACAGAGTTTCTCTGTGTAGCTTTGGGTGTCCTGGAATGAGCTCTGTAGACAAGGTTGGCCTTGGCCACACAGAGATCCTCCTGCCTCTGCCTCCCTACCGCTGGGATCCATCACCACCCCGCCATCCAGGCTCTCAAGGACATAGGACTGTCAAGCCAGGAAGGCTGCAGAAATAAGAAACCAGACAAGATTTTAGCTTCAGGGGAAACAAAGTTAGCCACATGGTTGTTCATAGGGAAATGCTACTTTAAAGAAAAAAACCAAAAGTAATAAAAAATAGTTTTTTTCAGACAATGAAAGTCTAGTCAGCTAGATAGAGGACTTTCGTCTCTGCCTTCAGTCTAATTTGAAGAGACTAAGTGGATCCTAGAGAGGAAGCCTGACCTGTGGCCTTACGTTTTGGAAACAGGATTTTACTATGGAGCTCAGCTTCAGAGCACTAGGGTCAGAGTGCGGACCACCAGGGTGGCCTTAGCTCCTATTTTTATTACAAATTTTGAACTAGTATTTTGCCACAAGAATCTGGCTTGCCTCTGTTTGTGTTCTATCAACTATTTAACCCCACTTCTATTTTTAAAAATGTTAGCTTAAAAAAAAAAAACCAAAAACCTTATTTATTTTATGTTTCAGTGCTCTAGCTGCGTGTACACATCCATGCCAGAAGAGGGCGCCAGATCTCATTACAGATGGTTGTGAGCCACCATGTGGTTGCTAGATATTGAACTCAGTGCCTCTGGAAGAACAACCAGTGCTCCCAACCACTGAGCCACCTCTCCAGCTCCTCAGCTATGTACTGAGAGCAGTGGCTGCAGAGGCCCGGAGTGCATGGATCCCTGGAGCCAGACTTATAGGCACTTGTAAGCTGTTTGAGAGGGAGACTGGGAACCAGACTCTAGTCTACTGCATGGTTAGTATGTGCTTTTAAGGGCAAAGCCATTTCTCAAGACACCCTAGCCATACTTTCATTACAGAAAATTTATATGTGAAATTCGTAGCCCCAATCATGTCCTGGTAGCAGGCTGGACCCTGTGTTCTTAGGGTTTCTACCCCAAGAAACTCTCTTAATATTATGAAGATGTTCTCAAACCAACCCTGTCATACATATTTGTTAGAAAGTAGATAACTTATTGGGGTTTAGGATTTAAACTATCCCTTTCCCGATGTTACTGCTACACAAGGATTACAAGGTCAAAGGAAATCAGATGGCCACTAGATAGCTGGACCCTGTCACTTGGCAATGAATGACAGCACTGTCATCACAATTATGAAGAAAAGGCTGGCGGTCACTACCAGCGTTTAGTGATCTGCTGGGAGACACTGGTCCTACTGTGTAAAAAAGAAGTTTCTATACAAGACTGTTTTGCTTAACAGTTGCTACAGTCGATGTGCAATAAGAAGGCAACACTATGACTTAGACAAGCCCATCAAGTGCGGGTAGCGGTGCTTACACGACAGGCCAGGCCCAGTGGCACACATGTGGAATCCCAGGTCTTCTGGAGGCTGAGGCACAGGATTTCAGGGCAAGGTCAGCCTGGGGTACAGAGTGGGTTTTGTTGAAAAGTCAAACAGGGCTGTGACACAGCTCAGAAGAACAGCATTTGAAATTAAACCAAAATTTAAAAAATTAGTAATTCAATGTGGGAAGTATAGGTCAGGGGTTCCCCAATATTCCTGACTACAAAAACATTTCAGAGAGGATTCAGGCAGCGACAGGATGGATCAGGGTGAATTGTATACAGTTATGAAATTGCCTGTAACAGTTCCTCTGTAGGTTGAGGCAGGGGAACTGACACGCTGGGCCACACAGGGAGACAATGACTTCTGATAGAAGACTCAGGGCTACACCTCTCTTCCTACAGGAAATCATAGAAATGGTGTTTCATTGCTATTCTTTAAGCAGGGTACTACTGCTCAATGCTCTGTAATTTAACAGCCCCCAAATGGAACTAACTCACAGGTTTGAAGCCTCCTGGCCTGGATTATCCCCAGCCTGGCGCTTTTACGCTCAGAGTCTGCCTGATGAACATTACTTCCTACTGGTACAGGAAAAACACTTTCCACTGAGCTCAAAGAGCATATCCAAGGAGTCACAGCTGGACATACTGACAGCATGGCCCTCCATGGCAGCCCATAGCAATCATGGCTTGCAGAACCACCAGTCCGTGATTTGGGTTCTGAAGTGCTGGAGACAGAGCTACGTCCCACTAGGTCAGGGAGCGAAGGCATCCGTGGTGTCTTAGCTATGCAACCCTCTGATCTCACTAATCCTGCGTAACTCCTCACTGTGAGGCACACCCACGCTAGCTGCTGGTCCTTACACATGTTCAGTCAGGGGAAAGACAAAACCCCTGAATCCAGAGCAAGGGGTAGCCAGTCTTCAGGTCGCTGGTTGCAACTCCAACACCCCTGTAGACCAATGTGAAGACAACAGACTTGTCTTACTGAATTCTTTCTTTTTCCTTTTGACTTTTTAATTCCATATTTTCTTTATTTACATTTCAAATGTTATTTCATTTTCCAGACACCCCCTCCAAAAGCCCCTATCCCATGAGGGTGTTCCCCCACCCACCCACCCACTCCGCCTCCCGCCCTGGCATTCCCCTAAACTGGGGCATCGAGCCTTCAGAGGACCAAGGGCCTCTTCTCCCACTGTGCCCGACAAGGCCATCCTCTGCTACAGATGTGGCTAGAGCCATGGGTCCCTCCATGTGTACTCTTTGGTTGGCGGTTTAGTACCTGTCAGCTGTGGGTGGTGGTGGCTCTGGTCGGTTGACATTGTTGTTCTTCCTATGGAGTTGCAAACCCTGAATTCTAACAACCTGCTCTGCAGATTCCTATTGGCTGCTGTGCTAGGGCAGTGAAGGTTTTGCGAGGACTCTAGATATATTAGACAGCAAGCCCACCTTGGGTTAACCCATCTGTCCTGTAGTCCTTACCTTCTGGGAAGCTCCTGCCATAAGGTCAGGGTTTCTCTGTGAAGAATTTCGTTAAGACCCCACAGGAAACAGAGAAGGGACACGGGAAGCCAGGGACAGCTCGCTTACCTGCTTTAAACGGGAAGGTGAGCCCATCAGCAGAGCTGTCAGCAGAGCCTGAGTTGCCATCTCCCCCTTCCCCCTCAGAAGCACTCTCAGCGCCATTTCGCACAGGCTCAGCCTCTTCTCCGTTTCCTTCCTCAGCTTTCCCTCTCTTCAGGGCAGAGGGGTCTCTCTCAGACGGAAACCCTTGGCTCATCTTCTCTTGCTCAGGCTCAAGGACACTGTCAACTGCAAGCTCTTCTTCGGCTTTAGGCTAGAGTGCAAGGAAAGATGGACCTCCCATTACAACATAAATATTGTATACTGTATGCAATATACACTCAAAGCATGCCACTCAAGATGACAGCGTCTGCACTCAGCACATGGCACGAGAACAACAAGTTTTAAATCATCTCCCCGCCTGCCACGTGACACAGGGTTCAGACAGCTACTGGAAGGCACTCACCTGTGACGAATGGAGTCTCAATGTAGCCAAGGTTAGCATGAAAACACTGCTCTGTCTTTCAGGGTTTCTTTGTGTAATCCCGGCTGCCCTAGAACTCAACTGTGTAGACCAGGCTGGAACTCATGGATCCATCTACCTCACGCTACTATGTACACGCAGCAAAGGACAGCTAGTCTTGAAAGAAGATGGCCAAGAAGTGAGTGTGTAGTCCTGCTCAGAACCCTGGGCCATCATGACCGTGCCACACAGCTGGTCAGCAAGCAAGAGGCGCTCGACTACAGAGGCCTGCAGGCCTCCAGCTTTGAAACAGAGTTTCGGGGAATTAAAGAATTAAAAGTCTTACGATGATAATCATGTTCTACTTTACAAGGAGACCACAGTTCCTCTTTGCATTAATCTATTAACTTGACTGAAACCATGACCGTGTATGAGAAACACACATAAATCACTTACAAAAAAGCTCCTCACAGCACTGTCTCTTGGAGACACGGAATCACCTCTAGCTATGTGGGATGTTGAAGGCCTGGGTGTGCATCTGGGTTCTCTGTGAATAAAGCGTGTCTGCTGAGGGGACACTCTGAAGACGAGCCTACCCAACCAGCACCCATGGGACATCCACGGCACTCGAGCTTTAATGTGGATCAGGTGAGACAGAGTGCGCGAATGCAGCAGAACACCACGCTACAGTCTTGTGCGAAGTCTGTCCTGCACATAGCAAGCTTTACCTTACCCCATTTATGACACAGTTTTGTAATCTCAAACATGTCTTCTTTAACATGTAAAAATACGAGCAATGTGTTCCTACAATACATCAGATAACAAGACACAAATTTTAAAGTCTTACAAGTAGATACGCGCAATCCAGAGACCTAAACCTATTATGATCCTAGTGCACACACACACACACACACACACACACACACACAAGCTATCAAAAAAGAAAAACAAGGCAACCGTTATAGAGCTAACAGGTGGTCATCCTATGACCAAGCTTTGGGTTTAATTCTAAGCGACATATAAGAGGAAGAAAGATGGAAAAATCCCCTAATATTTAATCAAAGAAACCACTCAGGCCAAAAATTTCAGCCTGAGGGAGGAGGGAGCAGAAGGGTTAGAAGTTTGAGTCTGGGCTAGACAGACTGGTCACATGCAATCTGCTTCTATACAAGCCGAGGGCCAACGCAACAAAGTAAAAGCTGACACAGCAGACAGGCAGGGTGTGGCCATGAGCAAAGGTAAGTACTTATTGCAAAACCTGATTTGCTCTCCAGATGACAAGGCAGGAGAAGAAAAGAACCAAACCCTACTGAATGACCCTTGTATGTGTATACAACACACACACACGAAATTCAAGGCCATCCGAGGCTACATAGCAAATTTTCTAAAATCAGTAGCAGATAAGCATGTATAGCCACTTGAGGACTAGCCTGGGATACATGAGACATCGTCTCAAATTTAAAGAAATAAAATAAAATAAAAAAGGCAAGCAAAACCTTCAAATGCTGACATCAAATTCCAAGAATAAAGCCTAGAAATATAAATATATAATATATGTATATATATTAAAGAAAAGTAGGCTGCTTTCAACGTTTGGTAAAAGAAGACTGGGTAAGGCCGCTGAGAGGCTGGCCTGCGGTTCCTGGACCCAGCATCCAGGATGCTCTGAGTAAACTGACAAGGACTGGACGTGCGCTTTTCTATTCAGAGCAGATGGGTGAGGACAGTTTTTCTTGACTTCACAGATTTCAGCAGGAAGGACCATGGTACCTCAGGACACCCAGAAGAGCCAAAGCCCCTACAGCACTAAAGAGCTAAATAAGCGCATCACAGTTCTTAAAATCCTTCCTTCAGACCTTGCAAAATGTGGGGGTGAAGCCATTTCCTAAAACCAGCAGCAGGGAACCAACAGGGAAAGAAAGAAAGGTGACACTAGGAAGCACAGGGTGCCTGTGGGGAGCATAGCCACACAGAATCACTGAGGAGAGCCACAGAATGCCACAAGACTCAACCCAATAAAAACTCAACAAGCAAAACGGAGTTCATGAAGTCTACGAACAGTGCTAACTCAACCGTTTATTCCCAAATCGGATGCAGCAGGGCTGAGCTGCATCACTGCGCAGTCAAAGCCAGCATGGTTGACAGAGAGAATTCCAGGGCAGCCAGGGCTACCCCTAAGAAAGGGAGAGAGAAAAAATAAACCAGACAAAATAACAGCATTATGGGCCGGGCAGAGACGGTGCATCCTCTTAATCCCAGCACTCGGGAGGCAGAGGCAGGCAGACAGATCTCTATGAGTTCAAGGCTAGCCTGGTCCACAAAGTGAGTTCTAGGATAGATAGCCAGGGCTATAAAAGAAACTCGGGAGGGTGGAGGATGGGGTGGAAGGGAGGAAAGGCTGCTCTTCCAGAGGACCAGATTCAATTCCCAGCATCCTCATGGCAGCTCACAACTGTCTGCAACTTCAGCTCTCCGGGTTTTCGCACCCTTACACAGACACACATGTAGGCAAAACACCAATGCACATAAATGAATCATAAAAAACTTTAAAAAAGAATACATTATAACACTGTCACTAATATTATTTATAACACTATTATTAATACTCCCTACCAATCACAGAAAAGTCAGAATGAAAAGCGGGTATCCAGCGACTGACGAAAAGGACTGAACATTATCTGTCTGTCTGTCTGTCTGTCCGTCCGTCCGTCCGTCCGTCCGTCCGTCCGTCCATCCATCCATCCATCCATCCATCCATCCATCCATCCATCCATCGTTTTTCAAGACAGGAATTCTATGTAGAGCCCTGGCTGTCCTGGAAGTGCCTCTGTAGATTAGGCTGGCTCAAACTCAGAGACCCACTAGCCTCTGCCTCCTGAGTGTTGGGATTAAAGGCACACTTGACCACTGATGTGCCCAAATTGCATTATTTTTAAAGGCTGAGAAAATAAAGTAGGAAAGAGACCATAGTGGAAATTAGGGCAAAAGTATCTAGTATTCAATAAACTGTGCTAATGAGCATTATTGTAGGGAAGGCTCAGAACTAAGAATTCTGAGTGAAGACTACATAAAAAAGAGAAAATAGTTTAAGTATTGTAAAAATATATCATTTATGTGTGCACATTTTCACATTAGTGCAGTGCCCACGGAGGCCAGACGTCAGCAGATCCCCTAGGACCGAAGTTCTAGGTGGCTAAGAACCGCCCACTGTGGGTGCTAGGGGCCTTGTGTAGGTGCTGTGAGGAGCAGCCACCCCGACTCATGTGGCCACCTTCCTGGCCTTGCTACGTAAGCTTTTTATACAATGTGTGGTACGTAGGGCAGTGGCTGCTTCACATGGAATCTCATCATCTCTCACAGCCTCATGATGCTACAACAGGGTTACAGCAAAAAAAGGGCAGGGTCCTGCTTTACCAACTGCTTTCATGAATTGGACGAGTTAAGGATAATTTTTATCCTTGCAATAACTGAAAAACCAAAATAAATAATAAACAATAAAGATATGTGGTTTTTTATATGCAAATTCAAATGTCAGTGGCCATCAATAAGGTTACTGGGACACAGCCACACTTCCCCCACAGACAGGCCTCCTGTGCCAGGCCTGAGGAGTTGTGGGAGGAACAACAGACTTCAAGTATGTACTATCCCAACCTGAAATGATCAGGTCTGGAGACCTCCACACTAAGGAAGGGCACAGGAATGGTGGGTGCTCCATCCATTCAGTATTCTCTGAGAAATGGGGTCAGAGCACAAAAGACAACAAGGAAACTAAAGTGAATGGAGCAAACCCAGCCGAGTCTCAACAGGATCTACTTGTGAAGAGCGAGCCATACCCGGACTGTGTGCGACTCCCCTGCCTCTAGGAAGCATCTTATTCTCTGTAGGAACATCATCTTCTTGTCAAGCTTCAAGGTAGGCACCGACTACGTGCACCTCTCAAACTTAGTGCTAAATCTTGTCCCTCAGAAGCACAATGAAGTCACACTCACACACCTCTTTAGTGGTTGCTAGGCAACTACTGTGACATCAACAGAGCATCATGGAAGGAAAATGACGTGACAGAGGAAGCAACAAAAGATACTGTTAGACAAGTGAACAACACACAAGTTTTTATTAGCTCGAAAGAGCTCATCAGAAACTGATTTCAAATCTGCCGTAGGCAGCATGGCTCACTAGATAATGTTTACCTTGAAAGCTGATGGGGTGAGCTGGATCCCCAGGATCCACATGAAGGCAGAAGGGAAGAAATGACTCCACGGGATGTTTTTTGACACATGAGCCACGGCATAAGTGCAGTCACACAAACACAAATAAATAAAACTGCCTCAATGGAGAACTGAAAAATTCTCCAAGGCTGAGACTTTCTCTTCCCAGTTCAGGCCCAAGTTGTAAGCAATCCTTTTCCTTTACCCATTAGCAAAGTACAGCATGCCCAAAATAATAGCTCTATTTTAATGTCATTTTTATCGTACTTTCAGGAAAGTATAAGAAAGTGGGAGCTAAGGGACTGAGTGTAGCCTGTTGGTAAAGTGTATGACTACGTGCAAGATGTAAAGAACTACTTGACTTTGGGTCCCCAGAACTCAAGAAGGAGCCAGGCATATCCCTAGAGTTCACCAACCAACATACTAGCTAATCTCCAGGGTTAGCAACTAGTGATGATGGTCTCAAAATTATAGTTGACAATGACAGAGGAAGACACACAACATTGACCTCCGGTTTATACACACCCAATGCACATGCATATAACTGGATACATAAATCCATACCAATATAGAAATATCACATAACAAATAAAGCCAAAAATAACCCCCCTACACACACACACTTTCAAGTAGGTAGAATTAACTACACACATTGACTATCTAGAAGAGGTATTTGGAAAGAGGAGCAACAATTATTCAGGAAAATAAAACACCAAACAAACAAAACCCGTAGACATAGTCTGTGCTTGACAGACCAAGATCGGAATGGAAAATGTTACTTAAGAAAGGTGTCTCAGGAGAGACGGTCACTCACCTCTGCCTCTGCTTCTAACACTTCATCTGGGGTTCGGGTCTGCTCTTTTGTTTTCTTCCAGGACTTTGGCGCAGTGGTAGCTGTTTGCACTGAAATACAAGACCAGTCCTTTTACTTACCTCTGCACTCCTGCTGGGGATTAGTAGATCTAAAACATCTTTGCATTCTAGCCCAGCAGCACAGAAATTCGCCTGCAGCCAGGAGTCAAACGAAAGCCATGGGAACACTTTCATTGGCAGTCCAGCTACTGCCAAAAAGGTAAGTGTGCTAGCCGCAAACTCAGATGTGCACCGGCAGCCTGGTTACTCCAGTGTGGCACAAAGAACCTGGCGTGTGACTCAGAAGAGACACAGCATCCCTCATCTAAACAGCCAGAATCTACAGTTTTGTTCGGCGGACGACTTTTGACGTAAGATCTTAATACGAAGCACTGACTGGCCTGGAACTCTATGGAGAGTGGGTTGGCCTTGAACTCGGAGTGATCCACCTGCCTCTGCCTCCTGACCGCTGGGACTAAAGGTTTATGTCACCATTCTCAGTCCCCAAATTCAGAGTTGAGAGCTCCTGATTCACCTGCACATGCATTTCCAGACTGGAAACCCTGGGGTTGCCAGCGCATCAGACTAGGACAGCACAGACTGGTGTGGGAGAGAAGTCCAAGCCTGGGTCTGGTCCTACCAGGCAACAGTGTCGTCTTAACCAGGGACACTTCTTAAAACTTTTGTTTTTTTAAAAGATTTATTTACTTATTTTATGTATGTGAGTACACTGTCGCTGTCTTCAGACACACCAGAAGAGGGCATCAGATCCCATTACAGATGGTTGTGAGCCACCATGTGCTTGCTGGGACTTGAACTCAGGACGTGTGGAAGAACACTCAATGCTCTTGACTGAGCCATCTCTGCAGCCCCAGGGACACTTCTTAATCCCCTGCTGAGGCCAACTATGAAGTTTAAGCATGAGGTTAGCTAAGACAAGATTTTGTTCAGGATCAGGCTCCAAAAGCCCTCTGTAAGGTTTTCTAGGGCAGGCGGTTAGGACCAATGCCCACCTTCAGTTAACATCAACACCAGTGGCCAAGGATTCCATGGTACTGGGGAAAACTGACAAAAGTTAATTTTTCCGTAGATTTCATTGGATCAAAATTTTAAATGGAAGACTGAGTTCAAAAAGGCCTTGTTTTTGGTGGTGGTGGTGGTGGTGATGCAGAGGAACTCAGCCAAAAAGATTTAAAAGTAGTCATCCGACTTACAGATCTCCCAGAATTAGTCAATCCGTGGATATGAAATCTATGATATATCTACAGTTTAAGTGTCAAGGGTAAGCAGCAAACGTTAGAGGGACACTAGACAAGGCAGCCTGTGGCCATCACATAGGGACACTACACAAGGCAGCCTGTGGCCATCAGATAGGACAGAAGTGGCTGGAAGATGGGCGGGAGAATCAAGGAAGGCCACGTAACAAAAACATAACCAGAATATGCAAGACCAGAGCAGAAGACTGTTAGCACACAAACTCTTTAGGGGACAAGGAAAAGGAAGGGACATTCAAAGCTCTCAAAAATTAATTCACCATCACAGAAATGCCACAAACACTATAGATCTGTGATCACAAACCTCAAGCCAATTTATCTTTATCCTTCTTTCTTCAGGGACCACAGTCAGCTACTGTCTGTGGTCTGCCTGAGGGAGAGCATCTCTTCAGTGGAGCTGGGAGGTGAATGAAAGAAAGAACTTACATCCCTGTAAGAGATACACCTCAGGACTGGCCCTCTTCTACCCTGACTGGTGGGTGGAGTCCATTTTGAATGAGCTGGGATGGGGACAAAATGGAAGTGAGAAGCAATTAGCTATGAAGGAAAAGAAGTTCAAAGAGAGGAGGAGACACAGACTGAGCACAGGACACTGAACTGGGGTGAAGGTAGCTCTACACCTTAAACACCATTGCAGGCTGCGGCTCTGCTAGACCTCTGCGGGGCGGATGCTCAACAAGCCCGGCTGAGCAGCAGAAGATCTGTGGAGAAGAGCTGCACTGGGATATTCTGGGATATGGCAAGGGAAAGCTGGCGCTCCTAGTCTAGGAGCCGGGAGATCCCCAGCTGCTGCCTATGAGAGACATTTCTACAGGTGTACATAATCAATAACAGAAAACAGCAAACACAAGCAACCTGCACGTCATCATTTTATGCTTCTGGAAACTGTGATGTGGTCAAAGGAAACCCACTCTCTCCTCTCCGGAGCTCTTTTCGTGAAGTAATTCATTGGCATGCCTACAGAAAACTCCATGGAATAAAGGAACTAATCAATGGGTTTTTGGAAGGCTCTGGAGGCTTTGAATATAAGTCAGAGGCTGCATCAAGTCCAGCGCTCTCCCACACTTAACTCACAACCAGACATAGACTTCAGACTCTATAATGTTGTGTCACACTGAATGGGTCAAAGCAGCACAGTACACTCGGCTTCCTGGTACCTATGGAAGCCAGAGAACAGGCTTGTGGGTGCATAGTGGTGGCTTTAGTTTACTTCTCATCTTGGCTTGACTAGAGCCAAGCTGCTACTGTTGCAGCAATAACTGTCTTAGCCCTGTGTTGTATAGTGCTCTAGTCCCAGCACTCTGAAGGCAGATCTCTGTGTGAGGCCAGCCTGTCTCCATGGTGATTTCTAGGCCATCAACCCTATATAGTAGATATCACCTCAAAAAGCAAAACAAAACAAAACCAAAAAAAAAAAAAAAATTACCTAACTTCTTAAAACCTAGGAGATAACCACTGGGTTTGGAATCAAGGGCTGGGTAACAACAAAAATCCATAATTTGTTGACCGTTATTAGATCCACACTTCACTATTACTGTTATTACCTTGAGGCAGTCTGATGCAGCTGAGCTAGCCTTGACCTTTCTGAACAGCTGACGTAACCTGGGCCTACCTATCCTCCACCATGCCTGGCCTCCCGTTCATGATTAATGACTTTCCCCAAAAGCCATTAAGAAAGACTGTATAATGGTGGCTCTCTCATAGATCTGGCGAAGAGTAAAAAAAAAAGCCTGGCACATCCCCATCCCAAGGAGCTCTCAGGTGAAGTCAAGTCTTGTCTTTAGAGGAAGGAATCCTGGCTTCAGATAGCTGACCTGTGCCTTTCAGTTCTCGGATCACGTCAGGCAGTTCACCTGACATGACCAAATACCAGAGCAAAATGGTTTGAAAGAGGAGTTATTTTGGTTCGTGTTTAGTTTTTTTTTTCTTTTTCTCTTTTTAAAATCTATTTCCATTTTTATGTATGAGTGTTTTGCCTGCATGTATGTCTGTAATTACTCTGTGTGTGCCTAGTTTCTGTGGAGGCCTAAAGAGGGCACCTGATCCCACAAAATTCAAGTTAAAAAAAAAAAAAGACTGTTAGCCACCATGCAGGTGCTGGGTCTGGGCTTTATGACAGAGGGCAGGGAGAGCAAGAAATTTCTCTCACAAAGCACAGCCGCCCAGGGCACAGGGGCACAGGGGCACAGGGGCACAGCTGCCCAGGGCACAGGGGCACAGGGCGTGTGCCTGTCCTGGCTGCCTCTTCGTTCCTCTTTGTTCCATCATGGCCCCTGCTTACTGTCAGGTGCACACAGGGCAAATGTTATCAGGAATAGGTAATTCTCTCTTGTACATCCTCAAAGGAAAACCCGCCAGCATGCTTCCCTACTCTTATTGTTTTTTTTTAAAGATTTATTTTATTTATATGAGTACACTGTAGCTGTCTTCAGAAACACCAGAAGAGGGCATCTGATCTCATTACAGATGGTTGTGAGCCACCAGGTGGTTGCTGGGAATTGAACTCAGGACCTTTGGAAGAGCAGTCAGTGCTCCCAACTGCTGAGCCATCTCTCCTGCCCCGCTTCCCTCCTCTTCTAGGTACTTCTCCGGCAAACCAAGCTCAGGATACCCAGCACCTCAGGCCCACTACCTGTCACCGTTCCACAGATACACCTCCCAGTGCATGGACATCACACATGGAAAGCCCATCCACGCATCACCAAAGCAGCAATAGCTCCAAGTCTATTTTGAGACTCAACGTAGACACTTAGCTGGGAATCCCCAGAGCAAAGCTCCATCCTTCCTGTAGCTGTGCCCAGCACCTGAAGCAGACACTGGCATGGCATGGTGTGTGGGAAACACCACGAAGGATCAGTCAGAGCCACGGGGTGCGTCAAGTACTCGAACAACTGTCTTGAATTGCGTCAGGTGAGTCGGGCAAACCGTTGCACGCCCTGTGACACCTTCCCATCGTCTCAGTAGAAAGGATTTGGCTTCTCGGTCAGCTTCCTTCCTCTCCACCCCGTAAACAGGCTCACACTATGTACCTCTAGTTGGCTTAGAACTCTCTGTGTAGATCAGGCTGGCCCTGAGCTTTCAAACGTCTGCCTGCCGCTGCATTTCAAGTGCAGAGAAGGCCTGGCTCTGGTTTTGCTGTGAGGATCCAATCTCTGGCTCTTGATCTCTAAGCTCTGGAATTCAGCATGGCTTTAGCTCCTAGTTCTCACTCTAGTCAGCTAAGCCGCCTGGAAACTTGCTCTAACAGACTGAACCTTTGAATAAGACCCGCATCTTGGGGCTTGTGCAAACTTGTAAAACCATTTTGAAGCCATACTTTTCTCCAGTTTTCCTCCTTCACCAAAGCTAGAACACCCATGCTCCGACTTTCTCCGCTAACATGGAAACAGCCCTCTCTAAACACTGCTTGGAGGATTCTGCAGCGTCTCCAAACTTGTCCAAATTCCACTTCCAAATGCGTCAGAACCAATTGGGAGGAAATCCCACCACCAACTTCATTTCACAGCACGAACTTCTCAACTGTCTGACAAGAGCTGGGAGGCAAACCGCTCAAAGGAGCGGAGAGTGGACTGGAGCAGATCATACTATGGTAGCCAGCTGTGCTGGAACAGACAGCTGGAAGCCATCTTAGCCTGAAATATCACAGACATTTTGGCCAATTTTCATTTTAATATTTAAAATAACAGCTACATATATATTTCATGTTTATGTTACAGTTGGGTTATTTTTACCTGAATTTTAAACAAGAATCTAAATCATTACTGTACTAGTCTTTTTGTGCAAACTTTTAAAAAAAAAAAAAAAGATCTGTTTTATGTATGTGAGTACACTGTCGCTCTCTTCAGACACCAGAAGAGGGAATCAGATCTAATTACAGATGGTTGTAAGTCACCATGTGGTTGCTGGGAATTGAACTCAGGACCTCTGAAAGAGCAGTGCTCTTAACCGCTGAGCCATCTCTCCAGCCCCCTTGTGCAAACCGAACTACTGAATTTCCTACATATCCACTCCACTAAATGTTGTTAAACTGTAAAGTTCATATTAACATTCTATTGGTGGGGAAGTAACTTTTCTCTATGACAGACATAACTGAAACTTAAAATTAAAAACTTAAAAACATAATTTAAACTTAAACTAAATAGTAAAAACCCATAAAAATGCTAATGGGACAAAACTAAGGATTCGAGCCATTCAATTAAGACCATTTAAGAAGCAGATGACCAGGGCTGAAGAGATGGCTCAGAGGTTAAGAGCACTGACTGCTCTTCCAAAGGTCCCGAGTTCAAATACCAGCAACCACATGGTGGCTCACAACCATCCATAATGAGATCTGACACCCTCTTCTGGGGGTATCTGAAGATTATAATGTTGCAAGACTGATCACACTGTGAGGTTGTGTTAGTTACTGAAAAGCACTATTTCTAGTTGTGGTGCCCTTAGCACACACCTTTAATCCCTCTGGCTGGAATACAGATGCCCTTAGTATACACCCAAACAATGAAGGGAAAGTTACTTTGTAGAAAGAAGCACCCATGTCTAATTGAGCAGCACACACAAGTGATGAATCAGAGAAAGATTTGACAGAATAGGATCTGCCCGACTCTCATGAGAGAAGAAAGGGAAGCTATCTGAGGGAGGGTGCAAAAAGGAGAAAGGAGGCAGTTTGTCAGGGCAGTTGTGCAGAGACAGGGTGAAGACAGACCAAACCAGAAAACGAGAAGGAGCCAGAAGATTAGATCACATTGCCAAAGTTAGTATGAGGTCAAGCAGAGCAACTCAGTCAGAGGCTGAGAGAGAAGCCAGATTGAACCAGTCAGCTTGCAGAGGAGTTTGAGCCACAAGAGCTGAGTTTAAGCAGTCAACAGATATCAAAAAGAAGTAGAAAGGGTGAGCTTATCAGCAGGAAGTGTCCGAGGCTGGACCACTCTAGATCTGGATAAAATTGTACAGAGGCTAGAAGCTCCCGGGACTAGGCCTAGGTTAGCAAATGGAGGCAGTAAGCCTCAGCGAGGACAATTATATCAGGCTAATAAAAATTACGTTTATGGGCCTGGAGAGATGGCTCAGCAGTTAAGAACACTGACTGCTCTTCCAGAGGTACTGAGTTCAATTCCCAGCAAACACATGGTAGCTCACAACTACCTGTAATGAGATCTGACGCCCTCTTCTGGTGCGTCTGAAGACAGCTATAGTGTACTCATATAAATAAATCTTAAAAAAAAAAAAAAAAACTTACGTTTACACCAGAGTTCAATTCTTAGGTCCCACAAGGTGGAAGAACACATTCTCTCACAAGCTATGCCCTGACAGCCACATACAGCGTGTTGCACACTCACACAAAATAAGCAAAATGTAAAAAGTAAGAACAGAATAAAATGTTTGACTAGCCTATGGAAGTCCAAAGTATTATAAAATCCAACAGGTTTGCAATTTCACACCCACAACAAGCCCGGCAGGGTTTATCCAAGCCACTGACTGGCAGGTCCTAGAACCTCAACAGTCTCCGCCTACAGCTACAGGCAGTCACGTGTCTGCACTGCCCTAGAGAACCCATGCTACATCTCCATCCCTGGGAGGTGTATTTTTATCAACCCTGTAACTCAGAGCCAGAGGCTGCCTCCATAGCTCCACCGTCTCTCTTGTCACAATGGGACTCTTCATGCAGGAAGGAGCCTGGCTCTAGTAACTACCTGCCTGCCTGTCATAAAGACCCAGATTCTGCTTTTCATTAGAATAAAAGCAACTGACAGCTGCTGAACCTTCCAGAAGTTCAGATGAACTAGGTTGGAACATGACAAGACGGCTGAAGACAGAAGAAATACAGTTTAGGGGTATGGCACATGGAAGCTGTGGTAGTAGAATTTCATGTTTAAGACCAGCGTGGACCCAGGGAATTCAAAGCCATGGTGGACTACACAGAAAAGGCTTGTTGCAAAAAGCCAACCGCCGCTACTGCTGTTACCACTGACGGTAATTCCAGCCAATTGCTATCGGCACAGGATGAAATAAGGAGCCACAACGTCAAACTGATTTTTTATTCATATTCACTCCTTCCATAGACGCAAGCAGAGGGCTCGAGGCACTAGGACACCGAGCCTGTCCTTGCCTTTCAGTCGAGAATTGGAGTGGAAGGCAGGGCTGCAGTTCTCGGCAACTTGGCCCTCTCAAGTCCAGGCTGCCCGAGGGACTCGGTCCAGCACTTACGTTTGTTCAATGATAAAACTGTTTTTGCTGCTTTTCTGTATTTCTGGGATTTTTTTTAGATTGTGAAGAGATTTTACTTTTTCACCACAATCTGATAATGAGAATGAAGAGAGTACGGCTGCCAGCGGAGAAAGTATGAATTACAAGAGGCCCCTTCTCTTCCTTTCAAATCACTGCGGACTCTGTGACTGATCCTCCAGTTTGAAGACAGTGTGCACAGAGTCCAGGGCTCAGGACACAAGTGACACAAAACTGTGTTATGTGCTTTACCACGGCTGAGGTGGGACCAAGGGCATTGTCACAGGCTTATACATAAACAGAGTAGAATGTTCCAGTAATGGAATTCTCTGGGAGTTCCCACCCTAGACACCTGGGCTTCCCCCTCCTCTTCCCATAGGGCTTCTGTTCACATGAGGTCTCTTCTCAGCCCCTGCCCTTCAGTTGGCACTATACCAGCGTCCTCACATTCCCAGGCCTCGACTGGGTTCCTTTTGGCTGCGGACACACCCTTGACATTTTGGTTTTTTCACTTTAGAAATTCCCATAGGAATCTAGAAAAGAAAAGCTGTCAATTTCTCTAGGAAACAAGGAAAAGCTGAGAGAAGAGAACTACAATGGAGTCTGTGGGGCGACGGTGCGCACCTTTGATTCCAGTACTCGAGGGGCAGAGGCAGATGGCTGGCTGCAAGTTCTAGGCTGGCCTGGTCAACACAGCAAATTCCACGACAACCAGGGCTACAAGGTAAGACCTTACCAAAACCAAACAAAACCAACAAGCCCCCCAAACCACCAACCAAATCAACCACACACACAGTGAAGCCATGAATGAGCCTCGAGAATCAGGCCAGAGAACCAGGCCGACGACGTCGACGCACGGATGATGGATCACTGGGAAAGACAGAGAGAAGAAGCTACCGGACTCGGCTGAAAGGCAGGACTTCTGCTCTCCCAAAAGCAGCCAAGTAAGCACACTGAGTTTTCCCTCGTTGCTTCACCGTTACTGCTCACAGGGCTGTCGGACGATGGCATCCGAGGGAGCTCGGTTGGTACTTGCACTAACGGCCTTCAGTTTACATTTTACTTCTAATCTTAGCGTAATTTCCCCTATCATTTGAGTTTAATTTACTTTTCTTTTAATTGTTTCTGAAGGTGGATGCTGAGGCCAACAGAATGAAGATACTTTAACAATATATTCAATTAGTGGTTTTAATTTCCATATTAATATCACCTTTGCAGTGTGCTATGCACAATAAATCTTCGCCCAAAATGTTCATATGACATTGACCCCTATGACTCAAACCTTTGTGTGGCAAAGTGCCCTTGATTATGTGGTAAAATGAAGTATCTTTGGATGAATAGGAAACTAGACACCATGTAATCAAAAGGCCTTTTGGGGTTGGGAGCGGGGGGGGGGGGGAAGACACGACACAGTTCAGTTGTTAAGAGCCCTGGCTACTACTCTAATAGAGGACCTGAGTTCCCACGTGGCATTTCCAGGGAATCCAATATGCACACACACATACTCACATACGTACGCAAAACACCAATGGATTAAAAAAAAAAAAAGGCCTTTTTAAGTAGAGGAAGCAGGAGAACTGAGGGAGATGTGAGAAGGGGCCTGGCTGGCAAGGAACTGTGGTGAGAAGGCAGGAGAACGGTGGTGGGGTCTAGATGCCTGTAAAACAGCAAGCAGGGATTGATGAACAATAAAGCAGCTTTTTATTTATGTGCATACTGTGTGTGCCATGTGTGTGCAGTGCCTGCAGAGAGCAGAAGAGATGGTTTGGTCCCCTGGAGCTGGAGTTACAGGCATTTGTGGGGTACCGGGCTTCTTTCTTATTTGGGATCCAAACTCGGATTTTCTGGAAAAGCAGCAAGCCCTCTTAACTGCTGAGCTACTTCTCTGTGAGGTAATAAATATGCCCATGATCTGGGCAGTCGACTGCTGCTATCACATGAGGAGACAGCTGAGAACATTTACTGAAATGTATGTAGTTGTCTGTTGTGATGTTCAGCGACTTGGCGTGCTGGGAGAACACTGCACTCATGCACGCTAACAGCATGCCCAGATATTAGATGCTTTATGATATACACATGTACACAGCATTCCTTTTTATGAAAAGAAAAAGTCTGTGCACCAAGTAATGAGTTCCAAGACACAAATGTCAACTAGAACAAACAATTGTAACTAATGCCCATCCCAACTAAGCCCCCCACCCCCACCCCCACCACCGTGAACTTCGTCTGCAAAAGTCCTATGGATCATCAGAGCAGACAGGCACACTCACCCATCTGTACACTGCACAGGCTAGCTGGGCAGATGTGTCCCTTTTGCCTTATTTGTTAAGGAAACTCCTCCTGGGGCGGAGCTATGGCCCAGGAGGTTAAGAGTGCCTGCTCTCACAAACCTGCAGAACGGAGGGAGCACCCGAATACTGGGCCAGGCATCCCACAACTGCCTGAAACTCTAGCTCTGGGATTTGGTGCTCTCTCCTGGCCTCTGAACACTCCAACAAAGCTAAACACACCTCATCCCTTTCATGTATGCATTCTGCTAAATACTGCCCAATTGAGCTTCCCAAAAGGTAAGCTTACATTCCATTTTACACGAGACTTCTTGCACTTCTATTCTTGCAGGTGTTCAAGAATGTATTTATTAGATTATTGACTAAAAATATCAGAAAGTGAGGGGGCTAGGCATGTCTTTAATCTCAGCACTCTGAAGGCAAAGGAAGGTGGGTTTGTGAGCTAGAGGTCTGCAGAAGTTCCAGGATAGTCAAGGCTACAGAGATACCTTGCCTAGACAGACAGACACGCGTGCACGAGCGCGCACACACACACACACACACACACACGCAGAGTGACCTTTTCCTACTTTTATGACTATGAAATATGCTATGCTTTTCCCTTATGGAATATGTCAGTTAACTATCTCCTCTATTGATTCTTGTCTTGGCTTGCATTTCTCCTCATCTAGTAGAAATTCTGGGTAGGTAATGAATCGTGTGCGTGTGTGTGTGTGCGTAGCCCTGGTGGCTGTCCTGGAAGATCCACCTGCCTCTCCCTCTCGAGTACTGGGATCAAAGGCGCGATTGGGAAAGTCAGGAGTGGCTATGGCAGCATTTAGGAGGCTGATGAGAACAAGTCCAGTGCCAGCTCAGGCCATGAAGTGATCTGCTCAGAAGCCCAGAAGCCCACACTACCCAGAAGGTAAGCTACTATACTGTTCTAGTTACAGACTTGGAGAATGATGCCCAAAGGTTATTACTGCCGCTGTGGGGCTGTCCACTGCACAGCACATTGGGAATGCTATAGGGTAAGGTGATGGATTCCGCTAGCCTTTGGGAAATAACTGTCCTAACAGGATTAAAACAGAAAGAGAGGGAGTTTGACCAAGTGTATAACATTTTGATAAACTAGGAAAATCCCTATGAATTAACTTTCAGGTAGAGCCCCGAGTGCAAGGACATTAGTTAATAGCTGATGGTGAGTTCTGTTAATCCCAGGACTGGGAGGCAGGGACAGCCGTATCTCTGTGAGTTCAAAGCTACGCTTGTTTTACAAAGCAAGTTCCAGGCCAGACAGAGCTATATGTGAGATAGCTGGTTCAAAAATGAAATCACACACACCAAAAACAAAAAACCACCAAGTATATTTCCCCTAATTTTTGTTAATGAATGGACAGTAGATTATTAAGGTCCACAGAAAAGAAGAAACCAACCCCACAGACAGGCAACAAATGTGGGCTCCCTGAGGCTTGCCCACAGAAATGTGTACCCATTTCCAAGAAGGAAAAGTCAATAACTTTCAAAAGTCACTTTAACTTATTTATGAGAGAAAGAGAGAGAGAGAGAGAGAGAATGTGTGTGTGTGTGTGTGTGTGTGCACACGTGCGCACGCGCACTCAGAGGTCACGGTCAGTTTTGTGGCTCTCTCTCAGCACCTTTATGTGGGTTCTGGGGATCAGCTGAGGTCGTCAGTTTAAGCTGCAAGCCCTTTTACCTGCTGAGCCATTTCTCCAGCCTTTGTAAAATAATTTTCTTTGAGTTAAGATAACTTTTAATGATAACTGAATTAGAATTCTAAGCACACAAGTCTTTATCAGGAGTTGACAAGGGTCAGGTCTTCCTGCAGACCAATCAGATTCTCTTTTACTGTCCTCAGTTCTGACGGAAACACGGTGGTCGGACTCCGGTTTCCTTGTCCCTCCATGTGGCCGTGAAGCCCTGACCTGCACTTAAGGATGCGATGACAGAGCGAGTGTCCTGTGGCAAACTCCTGTTTGCTCCCTGGAGTGCTGCTTCAGCATCCGTCAATCTACAGTGCCAGGCCTTGTGCTATCTGTCACAGCTGCCATCTTAAGATCCATCCTAACAGCTCAGCTTCCTGCTGTTCCTGCAATCAGGCCTTCTGGGCTATCTAGTTTCTGGAACAGATACGGTGATGAAAATGTATGTGGTTTATATTTGAGGGAACTTGAAAATGTGACCAATGTACTGGGCAGTTTAAGTTTTGTAGGAAAATCATTACTCCATAAGAAACTCCTAATGCACTCATTTACAGAGAGAAAGCAAATTTATGAAGAGAACAATCTAATTTTCCTCTGATAAACTTGTTTAGGACAATTTATTTATAAAGCAAATATAGAGAAAGGCCAAAAGAGGTAATGTAATTTTGACCTAGAATAAGAGGTTCGTGGACTCAACTCCAAGACCATACAGACCAAAGCCACAGAAGAAAAATAAAGGCGGCTACTGGCCCATGGTCAGAAAACAGGAGGAAGGACTCACTGGGTCTCTTGAGAGCTGAAAAGCAGCACCAGCTAGGCGGCAGTGGTGGCGGTGGCGGTGGCGGTGGCGGCAGCCTCTTCACACAAGCTCAGCTTAGAATCTGAGGGTTCCCAGAGCTCAGCTTAGAATCTGAGGGTTCCCAGAGCTCAGCTTAGAATCTGGGGGTTCCCAGAGCTCAGCTTAGAATCTGAGGGTTCCCAGAGAACAGCTGTTTGGCCCAGGCCATGGCATCAGAACAGCTCCAGTCATTACACACACTTGACCGCAGCATGAGTAGACTAGCTGGCCGATGAGTGTCCCCTGTCAGAGCACTCTAGTGCCTCTCAGGTGGCAGCACAGACACCACCAGAGTCAGAATTTGACCAAAAGCTTAAGTCCATTTACCTCCATCCTCAGGCCATTTGCAGCGGAGAATACCGAAGACTCTCTCGGCCTACATTCCTATCAGCACTGAGTTCTGCTTTATTCTGGACGATTTTACGTAACAATTTCAGTTGACTGTACTCTTGTGTAAGACTCCCATAGTCCTAAGCAGTCAGGACTTCCTTGACAGTGAAACCATTAGGCCGCTGCACTTTGGCGCCCCTCTTCAAGATGCTTCATTGCTTCATTTTCTGCCGAGGCACAATGGCTGAAAATTTAGCTTCTAATTTTGGGTCAGCATCAGGTCCATTTCCTGCTCTATTGCGCCAAAAATGGTCCCCACATTTCATTATATCCTTGCTATTCTATACAAAGGCTTAACTGCAAGGCTAAGTGTGCTGTGAGTTTAAGCCTTTTGGGCAGGGGAAAGGGTTTGATCTTACTGATTAAATTTAATACAGTACCCTAGACAACAGCAGGGGCTTACTGAAATCCCAGGAAAGATCAAAAATTCATCTCAGGGCAGAAGGGTTGAGACTTTGTCCCTATGTTAGAACTAGGACGTTTACTAATAACAGAGCATAGTTCTGGAGGTAAAGGCCAGAGCTTAACTACCCAAGCGTCGCTGTCCCCACTTCACAGTGTGGCTCTGTCCCTGTGCTCCTTCCTCGGAACTCCAGCTCCATTTCCACCCCGATCTCTTATCGGGAGAAGGTGGGATATGGAACCCACACAGGAGGACAGTGTGAGCAGTGTGTCTGTTGGCTCACGGCATGTATGTCAATGTCATCAGGGAAGAGCAAGCCATTGGGAACCTCTGCCCTCAGTGAGAAGGCAGGTCCCTGCAGCGAGCCCGTGAGCATGCTCTCCCAGCTCCCGGGGAGCTGCTCAGGTGGGTTCGAATTTAACAAGCCTCTCAGTGCTCCTCTTACTATCATGTTGACTGCCGTTTACTTCAAGGTAAACATGGTACAGATGCAGAGGCATGGATTACTACAGCCCCAGCTTGTAACCCGGAGCCCGCAGTACACATGGTCAGTGGCCCTCTATGATGCTCTTCATCTCTGAGTGACATGGGCACCATGAATTCAGAAACCCAGACGGAAAGCCACCCTTTCTACTCCTGAGTCCACACCTGGGGCCGACAATGTGCAGGCTGACAGACTTTACTCAAGGTGACCTACACAATCTCGGCAGGCCAGCGTGGAGCTCCCAGTCCCATAGCTCTTCACCTTGCCCATCCCAGGAGTTACACACCTGTCTCTATGGAAACCCTCAGCGGAAAGGCACTTCAGTCACTTCTGCATTCAAAGGTCTGAAGATACATAATATGGGAAGTGCAAATGAAAGTCATCAGAACAAATGAGATCAGATCACTATTGAATTTCATCCCAGATACTCTAAAAGGAGACATGAGTGTGGCTCTAATAACACCAGTTAGGCCACCAGGATTCTTGGAGGTTTGTGATAGTATAAAATTTGATTATTTTCCTGGTCCTAAACTATGGTTGAGAAGAGACATCAAAGGGGTATTCTAATTTACTTAAAAATAAATACAGGGGCTGGAGGCATAATTCACGACAGCAGAGGACTGCTCGCACAGGACACTCCAGGTTTGGTCCCAACACCTAGTAAAGGACATGGTAGCCAGGAAGGCTGCACTTTCTCAATCAGACCTGCAGAGAATGTGAGTGCCACTTACTGTCAATGGTATTGCTCAAATGTTTCTCAAACTAAGAAAGAAAACATTTTCTGCAACCAAATATTTGGCCTTGAGGGAACAGTGGTTGTGAAGGCCTGCAGATTTTAATTCACTGCCTGAACCCACAGTGGAAGGAGAGAAGGGCTGTCCTCTGATCTCTCGCTCTCATTCACCATCTTTCCTTCCCTCTCCTCACAGACATAATAAACCTAGAAATATATGTACAACTAAGAATAGAGACATGCCAGAACAATTATACAAAGCAGCGAGGTGGTAGGCAGGCTCCAATGTGAGTGCCACACACGGCGCTCCAGCTTCAGACCCGAGTGCCTAACCCCAGCCAAAACAAAACAAAACCAAGAAAACCGACAACTCTGTGAGGAATACTTAAATTCTCCCCATTCATAAAACTGAAGACTGTGATTCAGTCATGAAATAATCTCAGCAGTTCTTACTCTGCGGTCCATTCAAATCCTGTTCAAGGTCGACGTTAAAGATGATGACAACACAGCCGTTCTGGAAGAGTGGCTGCTGTCGTGTCACATGGGGTAACGTCCCTAGGCAGCATTGTGTGGGGGTGCCTGTGCTTGACTCCCTTCCCAGTGTGCTCAGTAGTGTGCACAGGACACGTGGGTGGGAAATCAACGGAAGCTGGGCACTCAGGGCTGACATAGGGCGGCTCTGAAATCCCATCTGACTTAACTCCTAATATCTGTTTTTGTAAACTGTTTTTTTGGGGGGGATGGGAGGGTCATTTTGAGACAGGGTGTCACTGTGCAGCTCTGGTTGTCCTGGAACCCACTATGTAGGCCTTGAACTGCCTGAGCCTCTGAAAGAATTCAAAATAACCAAGGCTGACATGTTTTATTGGCACAAGCTAGGGGTTAACGTCTATTATAGGGTATTTCCATCACATCCCACCCTCTCCCCTCCCCCCAGGGGTTAATGTCTATTATAGAGTATTTCCATCACATCCCACCCTCTCCCCTCCCCCCAGGGGTTAATGTCTATTATAGGGTATTTCCATCACATCCCACCCTCTTCCCTCCCCCCAGGGGTTAATGTCTATTACAGAGTATTTCCATCACATCCCACCCTCCCACCAGGGGTTAATGTCTATTATAGGGTATTCCCATCACATCCCACCTTCTCCCCTCCCCCCAGGGGTTAATGTCTATTATAGAGTATTTCTATCACATCCCACCCTCTCCCCCTCCCCCACTCACCTCTTACCCTGCCTGCACCTTTTTTGCTGAGAGAAGTCTAGAATTTCCTTAGAGGTTATATGATTTGAAGGAGTCACACATAGATATCATTTAAGAAGCAGACTGAGCCAGGCAATAATGGTACACATCTTTAATCCCAGCACTCAGGAGGCAGAGGAAGGCAGATCTCTCTGAGTTCTAGGCCACCCTGGTCTATAGAGCGAGTTCCAGGACAGCCGGGGGAGGGCTACACAAAGCTCTCCTCTCAAAAAAATCAAAAACCACAAGACAAGGCAGCAGGCCGGGGAGGTGAGTATAGAGGCTGGTTCCACCACAAACTGAGCAAGAGGCTGCCAAGGTAAGGTCCCATTTCCTCTGTGGTGGTAGGATTGCTGTGAGGACTGACAAAAGTCAATACCACAGTGCTTCAAAAATAACAAGCCTTGGGCTGGAGAGACGGCCCAGAGGTCTTGAGTTCAATACCCAGCAACCACATGGTGGCTCACAACCATCTGTGAAAGGATCTGATGCCCTCTTCTGGTATGTCTGAAGACAGCAATGTATACACATTAAATAAATCTTAAAAAAAAAAAAAAAAGAAAAAAAAAAAGTCTGGACCCAGGTTCTCAGTTCCTGAGATATAAGATAGCATATTTTCAGGAAGGCATGTTGAATACATGCATCATGAACAGACACATTCATGTAAGACAGAAAGACTGAAGAGGGAGCTGAGTAGGGGGAGCTCAAGGGCTCAACAATGGCAAGAACATACAAGGACGGGGCTGCACACACTGGAAGGGGCACTCAGAGACCTCTCCCAGGTGGCAGGAGCATGAGGACTGCTGCTGTCTGTCCCTCCATTTTCCTCACTGATGTCACCACTTATTGGTGGTGTTAAGGGGAAGCTTTAACTACTACTACACTGACTGCTCTTCCAGAGCGCCCAAATTCAGCCACCGAGCCATCTCTCCAGCCCCAGTTTTGTAAAAATGAGGTCCTTACTATAAGGGAAAGATAGTATTACTCAACTACTGACAGACTGCTCAGCAGACACACGTTGAGAAGATACACATGTTATAAAAAGAATCCTATTTCAATTACTGAAACACACGGCACAGGCATGAGAACAGACCTGTTTCTTCTCCGTAACGTATTGCTTGGGTTCAGTCAACTCCATGAGAAGCTATATCTAATCACATAGCACATACACCACGGCACCACAGGGCTAACTTTATATGCACGCTAGTTTTATGTTAACCTGACACAAGCTAGGCTTTGGGAAGAGGGACCCTTAACTGTGAAAATGCTTCTATCAGACTAGCCTATGGGGCATTACATAAGAGAGAAAAAAAAAATACTGAGCAAGCCAGGAGGGAGTCAGTAGGCAGCTTTCTCGTCCATGTCCCTGCCTCCTTATGTCCGCCCTGACTTCCCTGCAGGATGGCCTACGAACTGTAAGATGGACAGAACCCAGCTAAGGCCCTTCACCAAGGATTCTTCATCATGAACAATCAACAGAGTCCCTTTGTGTAGGTTAACACCTGAGAGGTTTGAAGAGAGTGGGAAGTCAGAGAACCATCCAGACCCCACCCCCCCCCCACCGGAAGCTCAGAGTAGGGGGTGGAGTGACAGTAGGTCATATACAAGACTATACACTGGAAGTGTCCATCTTAGCACACACAAATTATATGAGGAAAAAGAGGAGCAACAACTGTCTCCATAGCAAGGGTGACGCCTGAGATCTGGAGACTACACTGTAAGCACTGAGCACTTAGATTGAGACAGGAAGGGGGAAGACTCCCGACGACCTGTAACTTCATGACGAGCCCGACTGCACGCTGACAGACATACTCTCCATTGCCCAGACAGTTGACAGCTGCCGTGGCAATGAGTGAAAAGATTCATTAAGAGGTGTGGAGACTCACTTCTGCGATCGCAGCCAGGAAGATTTCTGTGAGTTAGAGGCCAGCCTGAGCTACATAGTGATCTCCACATTAGCCTAGAATATAGTTGAGATGTCTCCAATACATACACTCAGACTCCTGTAAAAACAGCCTCAAAAGATTGTGGTCTCTATGAGATGATCCCTCACGCCATTTCTTGGTTCTGTTTTGTTTTGAGGCAGGCAGGGTCTTGTTAACATAACAAGCCCTAACTGACTGAGAACTTGCTCCATACCCCAGGCCGAGCTCTGACTAGTAGCTACCTACTTGTATCAGCCTCCTGACTTTGGGGATTACAAACATGTACCACCACATCGGCTTCTTTTAACCACCACACACAACTGATGAACATGAAATGACTCTCAATTCCTATTCATGACCAAGAATAAGTCTTGAAAAAACTAACGAAAGATGTACGCTCATTTCCTTGCACTAGTTAGGAAAGGATGTGTATTTTCTTTTTTTTTTTTTTTTTTTTTTAAAGATTTATTTATTTATTATATGTAAGTACACTGTAGCTGTCTTCAGACACTCCAGAAGAGGGCGTCAGATCTTGTTACAGATGGTTGTGAGCCACCATGTGGTTGCTGGGATTTGAACTCCAGACCTTCGGAAGAGCAGTCGGGTGCTCTTACCCACTGAGCCATCTCACCAGCCCCAGGATGTGTATTTTCAAGGCCTTAGAAGCAGTACTCAAGGCTTCGGTGTGCAAGGGAAAACCAGGGCTTTAGATAGGGACAATTCAACAGGCTGTCTGGAAGAACGTGCGTTACCAATGGGTCTGTGGAAAGAGGTTACTCTGAACACATCTGCATAGTCGTCAGATCCAGCCATTCAATAGTTCACACTTGCCTGGCCACAAACAGTGTAGCAGATGCACCCCATGAAGATCCAAGCAGGACTTGACTACTAGAAGCTTGGCGAGGCACTTCCTGACCCACTATTATGAAATAGTTTATCAGCTAAGCTCTCAGGAAAAAAACAAGAGGCAACCTGATGCTTACAGCCCTGGGAAATGATGCATACTGAAATGCACGCCTCTCTAGCACATGGAGAATGTTCGTTTGTAAACAACTCACCTGCTACATGTACCAAAGACAACTACACAGCACCGGGCAAGGTAGTGTTTACTTCTTCTGGGTCGCTCTCCAAAGAATCAGACCAGTAAGATCCAGGAAAACTTGGGGGTTAAAACTGTTGAAACTCTGAACTAAAATTTAATAATTTCATGCTGGAGAGATGACTCAGCTCTTGCAGAGGACTTAGGGTTCATTTCCTAGCACCCACATGACAGCTCACAACCATGTGTAACTCTAGCCCCAGGGGATCTGACTTGTTTTCTCAGCACAAGCATGTATGTGGTATCACACATGGGCGAGCTCGCACACATACAGAAGCAAACGCTCATACACATAAGGTAATCTTAAATTTTTTTAATTTATAAAAAAAGAATCTAGTCATCAGACCCATCTGATCCTAGGTGATATTACTAAAAAAACAAACTGACTTGAGGAAGACTATAAAAATTTCGAGATAGAAGTGACTAGATAAAAACGTAAAAGGAAAATCAAACTTTCTTTTCAGTCTAACCAAGACAGGGGTCTGTCTCTACACAGCCCAGATAGCCTGGACGTCACTTTGCAGAAAGAGTAATCTCAAATTCAAGAGTGACTGAGCCCTCCTGCCTCCATGTCCAGAGTGCTGGAGTTACCAGTGTACACTATCAGTGCCAACCTAAAGTGAAACGTTTCAAAGAAAAAGTGAGACATTAAAGAATCTAACCAAAGGGGGCTTTGCTCTTCAAGAGGAATTGCAACTCTGCGTGCAATTTCCCTGACCAGTTCTCCATCCAGGACTCAGTTACAAATGGCTGGCTTAGAACCCTGGGAAGACAGGGCTGGAAGTGAAAGACCATGCTGACTTCCGTTCTAGTTTCGAAGCAACAGAGCAAAAGGCTGAGGACGTGAGTTTAAGTAACAAAAGTAACAATGCAGAGAGACAGATACCTTGGCGGCATTTAGTGTATTTTAGACAATGGAGTAACTCTTTTGCAGGCTGTACTAAAAAACAAGCACACCACTGAAGAAATCAGACTAGGAATTTCAGCATTCATTCGATGTTTCTGGAAGTCAAGGAAAGTAGCCAATTAAAAAATAACTCCACCACTGGCTCTTCCTCAGCGGCAGCAAGCGTGCGACCACTACGGGCAGAGCAGCTTACCTGGGGCGGGGCTCCTTCCTGAATGTAGGCTCTGGGGATCCGCAGTCTCTTCTGCTTGCCCATCTGATTCTGACTCTGCTTTGTCCTGCATCTCCTTTGCATCCTTGCTAAGGCAAGTTCTCAGGCTTTCTCCCTCGTCGGCGACTCTCTGGACCTCAGTGGCAACAGCGGGAGAACGAGCAATGGCGGCAGAGAGGACAACCGGAGGACAAGGAGGAGAAGTGGGGGGAGTCGGAGGAGCTGGGGAGAAGGCAGGCAGCATGGACGGGGCAATGGGAGTCGGCGTACATTCCACTTTCAATTCTTCCTGTGGATGTTCCAGAATCTCTAACTCGAGAGTCAATGGCAGCACTTCCTGTCTCAGCATGCCCACAGTGTTCTCCTTGGCTGATAATTTTTCTCCAACTCCATTCATTTCATTAATTAGGATAGTACTAGAAATTAGCTGACTATCATGAGGCGCTACGCTACAGGGTTTCTTGCATATATCACTGTTATCTGTTAGTGAAGGGCCTGAGGCTGCTGTGCAAGACGTGGGGCTGGGGACAGGAGGTGCATCTTCTTCTTTGGAGGAAGGAAGTTCACACTTGTCCTCAGCAGTGAACAGTGGCTGGCTGCTAAGGGCAGCGGACATGGGGGAAGGAAGTGAACTCCGGGCAAGTGGAGGAAGGCTGGTGGGTGATGAAGTCCGAGGAGGCTCTGGGGTGGGCTCTCCTGCAGCAGTCTCAGGCATCTGGCCTGCTTGCTCTTTCTTCTCCCCACTGAGTACGAGCCTAAGGACCGTCGAAGGAGACTGGAACACTGGATCTGGTTTTGGCTTTTCTTCTGGGGGAAAAGAAATAAAATATTTTAAGAATAAGTTTGAATCACATAATACACAGTACTGCCTTAGGCCAAGTCTGTCCATCACTTACCCACACTCATGGGCAGGAAAAGAGACCAAAATACAGGACTCCAAAGACACTGGCCTGGTTGGTCTCTAGTTACACTTCCTAGGCCTTGATCTCCAGGACACTGACACGTGAGACTTGCGCAGGAGTAAGACAGTTTGCCATATGGTGATGTCAGGAGAACAAGAGGAGACCTCATAGAAGCTAACATTAGATCTTTCCCATTCACCTTACTATATGCACCCTGGGCTCATGCCTCAGCCTACTGAAGGCTGGGATTATAGGCGTGGGCCACCACACCCAACTGAGCGCAACCATTTTAAAGCGAAAACAGCCCCCACCTCTTCTCTACCTTGTTTCCTGCGACTATTTTTCTAGTAGGGGCACACTACTATCCAGGTACAACAGTACAAAGACCAATAATCAGAAACCAAACTATTATAAACTCCCCAAGCACTTTAACATGAAAGGTAGTTTCAAAATTAACTCTCATTTCTCTGAAAAGGTTCTAACCAAAACAGGCAGCAGTGTAGAAACAAAGTCAAGGTTTCCTCAAAGGGAACCAAGGTAAGGAGCCACTAAAGCAACCACTGGACTTTAACTCATGGGAAACACACATGTATGTATGTATGTATGTATGTATGTATGTATGTATGTGTCTATAGAAACATAATCTGTGTATGGAGAAAAGAAGAGAAAGTAGAAATGATAACCATAAGGAAAAGGGGCGCTAATCAACTGAGCTCTTGCGTCCAGGTAACGGACACGGGAGTCGCTGTGAGGGGGCTCCCTGATGTCCCCAGCTTGTGGGCGTCCTTACGCGTCCAGTTCTCTAAAACTGAGAGACTCTGCTCTCAATGTAGCCACACCCATGAAAATGACTCCAGCAATGTAAAATCTGTGAACGAGCGAGAACACGGCCATGCAGGGCAGAGCAAAGCAGAGCTGATGGATCACCATGCTAAGGCATCTACCTACAAGACTGCGCTTTCTCATTATCCTAGCAAGAACAGTAAATGCTCAACTCCAAACTTTTCAGGTTAAGTTGGCAGGGCAGAAAAAAAAATGCATGGGAACCATATGCATTCATTATACATGTGTGTTCTTCGTTGATCTTGTTTAGTGGATATTCATTTATTACATAGCTCTGAGAAACTCCCATCTTTTAGGGCTGCTACCCAGACCACACACAGCACATGGGTCCACTTGGTAACTTCAAAAGCTACTCCTGGGAGAAGCCCCTCGCTCTGTAGAGACTTCAGTTACTTCAACATGTCTAGCTGTGGGAGACACACACTTTTCTTTCATTTTGCTGACCCAGTTTCTATAATGGATTATCATTATTATAAGAATGACCAACCAGTGGTCTAGACAGTGCTGTGATCGTTTCATGACCATCAAGCAGGTGCCATGGCGCTTTACTAGGAAGAGGCCGAGACTGACAGCATCCTCTATCTGAGGGGCAAGCCTGCCCTGAATGCCAAGAGAACTCCAGCTGGCTCAGGGCCGAGTAACAACAGATGCCATCTCTGAATGCAGAGCAAACTCCTCCCAAAAATATGAAGACTGACGACTATAGGGACTGCCGTGTCTACCTCTCCCGATGCCCTGGACCCTGGAAGCATTGTGCTGCACTGGCTCAAGTCTCTCTCAAGGAAGAGAAAAGCCTTAGTGCTCTCTGCTGTCAGAGGTGAACACCAAGCCAAGTTCCTCATGCATTCCATAGTTCTCCCTTTATAAACACTGTGTCACTGTCCACATACAACACTAAACACATCTGCTCATGTGCTGGGTTCTGAGACAGCAGTGTAATAATCACAGCTGACATGTACTAAGAAACTAGCACAAGGTGGGCTAACGGCCCGGCAGGATTGTTCCCTTCACTTCTTACCCCTCCATCAGGATAGACTACTTACTTACTGTGCTCATGGTTTACAGAAGAGGAATCTGAGGCTTAGAGATCAGTTCTGGTCCAGAAACTACCGAACTAGCAAATGGCTCAAGAGTGACTTCAAACCCCACGTTTCTCTACTCAGGGGTGAGCAGGCCAGCAGGAAGGGCATTTTGTTACCAGTTCAGACCTCAGCATTGACAGACCCATTGACAAGACAGAAAACCAACCAACAGGGCAGAGCACAGACTAATGTCTGGGGGACAATTACAGTGCAGTCCCCTTAAGCAGTCCCAGGCCTAGAACTCTGCATGTAGACAAGGTCAGACTCTGCCCAGAGGTGTGTGCAGGCACACCCAGCTTACAAGTCTTTTAAGTAAGTGCATCTCTCTACACTTACCCTAAAAGGAATTTAATGTCTGAAAAGCAAGCATAAAGAAAAATGCATAATCAAAAAAGAACAGAATAAAAACTCCTCCTCAAGAGCCCTTTCTAGCAGCATTTGAGTTACAACCACTAGCAGCATCAGCTGCAAGAGCCCCTGAGGCTGGGGTGCATTAGTGGGTGAAACTTGCCTGGCAGGAGTGACACCCAGGATTCCATCCTTAACACCACAGGAGTTGGGAGAGGTGATACACATCTCCAATTTAAGAACCGCAAGAGATGGCAGAAAATCATGAGTTCAAAGTCATCCTGAGCGACAGATGGGGCCAGAGGCCAGCCTGGGCTTCGGGAGGCCACACTTCAAACCCCGAACAAAAGCCCACCTAGTCTAAAAATCACTTCACATATTGGCAATCTATGAGAACCCCCAAGAAAATCCTCGATGTGACGACGACTTCAGTCACAAAGGGCTGCCCATTGGCGCTCTCAAATGTACTCAAAACACAGTACTCAAAACACAGTACTCTCAAGACAGTCTAAAACATTTGCTAATCCATCCACACCTGTATAGCAGCCTGAAAATTTGTTTTGTTAACTCAAATTTATAAGACATGAAAACAGCTAAGGGGATTATAGAATTTTCCATTTTCCCTTCCTGAAAATATATATAGACCTAAAAGTGTCAAAATAGAAATATTTCATATTTTTAAAATTTGAGCAGTCTTCTTCCTAAAACAACTTCAAATAGTGTTGTCAGGCTGGTCTGAACCCTTATTACCTACTATGATATGGATGTTTTTATAACGAAGCCTCGTTGTGGAAGCAGTATGCAAAGAAGATGTATTCAATAGAGTTGTACAGATACACTCAATATGCCCGACTGGATTACATCTGTACAAAAGTGCACTAAAATTTTAAGGAAAATCTACTAAAGATTATTCGTCACTATGAGTAAAATCATACAAGAATGTTTGCTTCAAGTGTCTTACTGCTGGGCATAGCAGCGCCGCTACAATACTAAAGGCAGGAGGGTCACAACCCTGAGCTCAGTGCTGGGTACATAGCGAGTTCCCAAACGACTTGAGCTTCAAAACCAGATCCTGTTTCAAGCTTTTCTTTTTGAAAGTGCTTTAATCACTGGAGAGAAAAAGCAGTTTCCCCAAACCTACCTCACCCTCTGCAAGGCCAAGGCTCTGGTACCTAGAACTCAGCACTGAGCACACATAAACCTTCTACATGTCTGACTGCTGCAGAGGTGACAGTCATTAAAAAAAAAAAGCCGGGGGGGCTGGTGAGATGGCTCAGTGGGTAAGAGCACCCGACTGCTCTTCCGAAGGTCCGGAGTTCAAATCCCAGCAACCACATGGTGGCTCACAACCATCTGTAACAAGATCTGACGCCCTCTTCTGGAGTGTCTGAAGACAGCTACAGTGTACTTACATATAATAAATAAATAAATCTTAAAAAAAAAAAAAAAAAAAAAAAAGCCGGGGGCTGGTGAGATGGCTCAGTGGGTAAGAGCACCCGACTGCTCTTCCAAAGGTCCCGAGTTCAAATCCCAGCAACCACATGGTGGCTCACAACCATCCGTAACGAGATCTGACTCCCTCTTCTGGAGTGTCTGAAGACAGCTACAGTGTACTTACATATAATAAATAAATAAATTTAAAATAATAATAATAATAAAAAAAAAGGCCAGCTAAGAGTTTTTTATCTTTTGGTTTAAAATTATCTTATAAAGGTTTAATGCTACTGTCAATACTCAATGGAGAGGGAGGGTCTGGTATTTCACAGTAGCTCATGGGAAAACTGAAATCAGCAGGTGTGGAGGCTCCTATCTGTAATCTCAGCTCTCAGGAGGCTGAAGAATTAGAGGCCAGCTCACGCTACATACAAGGTCCAGGCCACCCTAAGCTACAGTATTCAGACTTTGTTTAAACAAATCCACCAACCAACAAACAAGCTTTTCAAAAAGCTTGAATGTAATTAACTTGTGTGAAACCAAACCCTTTGAAAAAGTAAAAAAACATAAAAAAGGAATCATGCTAAAATTAAGAGCATTTGCTCAAATACTTCTATTTTAAGGACCATTCCCAGTATCAGCAATAACATTTAAAAAGTTCTAGGACAGCCAGGGCTGCACAGAGAAATTCAGTCTAGAAATACAAAACAACAACAACCATAAAAAACCCCAACTTCAACCAACACCCCCAAAAGCTAGCTGTAGTAGACCTGATGAATGGAGACCTCAAAGAGCATACAATGGTGATGCCCACTGGGGAGCGAAGCCAGAAGCAGAGGACAGCAGCCGCCTGTGCCTGCTCCCTTTTCCTACTGAGCACTGGACACAAGCTCCACAAAGGCAAAGTGAAATCCATCAGTCAGGAAAGGAAAGACCACTTCTCACTTTTAAGCTTTTTCCTCCAAAAGGCATCGTATTTGCTTTCGATAAGCGCCTGGGAGCTTGTGCCCTGCTCAGTAGCAGAAGCCTGGACACTGTTCCTGCATCAGCAATGATGGAGGAACAGCTGTCATTTACACGTGGGTGGGAGAGTCCTCCCAAGACCCCTGGTTCTGGTAGAAGAAACTGCAAGGCCCAGGTGGGGGCCCCAGCAGGACATCACAGCCAAGGCCCCTGTCTGCTTCCAGAGCTCTCTTCAGCTCCTTGTTCTGAGGTCTGGTGCCTCAGGCTTATAGGAAACATGTTATCTCCTCTGAGAAATAGCAACTACCCCATAAAATGGTGAAAATACACCTGTGCTGCTCTTGTAAATCAATATATAGAGAGATATGCTTTGATCACTCTCCTCAAGCTAAGTGTTTCCTCACACATAGACAACAACAGCAAGGCAGGTACAATGTAAGACCCTTCCCCTCCCTTCCTACAAGCTCACTTTCTACCTTAGATTTGCTACAGAGCAGTCAGAGCAACCCTCGGGTGTCTGATGGGACACCGTGAGCAATGTCATTATACAAGAGACTAAAGATAGAGGGAGGAAACAGTCATACACAAACCTTGCTTCTGGTCGCTAGCTGCAGTGACAGGGGTGCTGGCAGCAAGATGAGCGCTCTCCACAGTCCCATATACCACAGGGCTGTGCTCAGGGACCTGGCTGGGCAGCTGCTGGGATTTGAAGTACAAAAAAGGGTGATAATGAGCACGCGAACATAAAAACTAGCAACATGGAAGCCAAGCAAGGAGGGGAGGCAGAGGGGGCGAGAGGTCACAAAATTAAAAGAAAAGTGGGGTGGGGGTGTATATAGGGCAATTGAATAAAAACAGGGGAGAGGAGGACAGAGGCAGCGGGGAGGGAGGAGAAGAGATGATTACTATTAACCACGGCAGAGAAGACAGCACAAGCACCCACACAACCACTCCAGTGACCCTTCCTGGCTCGAGCTCCACTACAGCAGTCATGGCTGCCACAGCGGGACAGGACTCAACATCGTCCCAGACTGGCTAAAAGTTCTGTCAGCTCTCCTTGTAAAATCCTCAGCAAAGCACTTCATCTGCCTGCAGAGGGCAGACCAGGCATATAAGCGTTTGTCATCCAGTGACTGACTGAACCAAGCCTGTGGAGAGGCCCTGATGGCTGCCACAGCCGCTGAGCTCTCCGATGGACTGCAACGTGCAAAGTAGCTGAGGTCCCTGCCACCTTCACTATGGAGCCAGCGCCGTGGAAACTTTGAAGAATCTGAAAAGCAAGTCAAAGCTCTGGCTTCTCACAACAGGAGAAACTCCCATTTTATACTTGGCCATTCTCTGGTACTAAAAAATGCCTGCTAAACCTGGAGTAAGCAGGCTGAGGAAACTAGAGCCATTGTGCAACTTAGAGCAAACAGCAACACAAGGAAGGATAGGCGCTCCAGGCAGGTGCACAGTTAGACAAAAGCCACAGAAGAAAGCAGTGTCTCCCGAGGGCGAAGGCCCATTTTGGTATCCTATACTGAATTCTACAGAAACTGCCATAGAAACCTTTCCTACTACAGGCAGGGAGGGAGCAGTGCAGGATGGTTAAGATAGGGGCTACTTAACGGGTAGGGCTAGCAAAAAATACTTTCAGTTACGTGTCTTAAACTTCTTAAAGTACAATTAGTTAGGCGTACTTTAATCCCAGGACTAGGACGACAGAGGCAGGTGGATCTCGGAGTTTGAAACCAACCTGGTCTACAGACTGAGTTCCAGGGCTGCAAAAAGAAATCCTGTCTTGTGTAGAAAAAGTGGAACTATAAATGTGAAAGATCACTTATAATAGATAATAAATAACACTGCTTTCTAGGGTGTGCAAGATGTAATTTATACACAGCTGTATGTGCAGGGAGAAAAATATCATGAGAAAGGAAATAATGCCACAACTTTGCAAATGTATTACACCATCAAACTGCTCACACTACACAATTATTTCTCGATAATGGCTACTAAGATCAGAGTAAAGATAAAGTCGCTATTTTTATTTTGAACCACAGAGAAAGAAATGGCAACTGTCACAATTATCCTGAGTCCCTGAGTTTCTGGGGAAACACATATTAAATAGAAAATTAGGAAGGCCTCAGAGTCCAAATTTAAAATGTTGATTCTGTTCAATTCTATGGGCCAAAGAGAGATAAAAAGGAAAAGAATCCAAGTTATTTAGTGTTTTAATAAACATTTAACTACACACAGAAGAAAACTTTGTATGCTTTGTTTATTAAAGAAAATACCACGGACTGCAGCTTCTCAGAAGGTCAGGTGAGGACCCTTCTTCTTAATACCTGGGTTGACAAGTATCACATAAACGGCTTAGGGTGGTAAGCAGCTACTCAGACAGACCCATGAATCTCTAAATACCAAAAGTCCATCTAAAATGCCTTAAAACCATATGAAAGAAATAACTACTATTCACTTGTTTGCTACAAGCTCTTTCTGTAGTGCCCAGCTAGCTTTGAAGACATGCCCTCAAACAGTCTACAAGTCTCAGCCTGGCTGTGGCAGGAAACCTGGTGCGGGTCTCCAGCATTGCAGGGGAGCAGTCCAATCACTAGCCCTACAGACATTAAGAATTAACAGCCCTAGAAAGCAGAGTCCTCAGAAAGGGAGGTTAGAGAAATGTGTCACTTAGTAAAGCTGTGAGTTACACAAATGTAAAGACCTGAGCACTTGTGGAAAAGCCAGATGTGGTAGCATCACATGTAACTCCATGGTCAGGTGAGGGAGGCAACAGATAGGTAGGTCACATTAGTCCTTGGTCAGCCAGCCTAGCTGACTGGTTCAGTGAGAGATTACAGAAAGGGGGGAGGTGCAGGAAGCTATCCTATCTACACATCAGGACCCTAAAGCCCGTGGAAAAGCACCAGAGGGCATTGCCATGCTCTCAGTGTGGGGACAGAGTACACACTGGTGGTAGATCACTGGCTGGCCAGCCTTACCTAATCCATCAACTTCAGGTTTACTGAAACCATGTTTCAAAGAAAAAGGTAGATAGTATGATAATTTGAATAATCAATCACTTTCTTATTGGATTTAAGGTCCATTCTATGAGACAGAGCCATACCTAAAATTGCTAAAGTCACCAAGAACTTGAACCTAGATGCCCATACATAGGCCCTGAGGGAGCATGTGCTGCTACGGTTCTTGAACAAAGCAACAGAAGGACTCCTAAGAACAAAGAGCTATGGCCACAGACCAGTGCTTGGCTCAGCCCTCTTCAGAGGCGCTTCCTCTTGCAGTAGACAGGGGGGGAAACAAAGTCCCATAGCTGGACAAAGAGCAGAGAGTGAGAGACTCCAGACACTCAACCCTAAATGGGATGTCTTCATCAAACCCCTTCCCACAGAGCTCAGCATCTATGTGGAAGTTGCTCAGGAGTAGACACATATGAACCCCATTTTTGGTGGGAGGAGGGGGCAGGGTGATGGGTAAGTTCTCCACTGCCAGTGAAAACAGCCAAATTAAATCAGATTAGATTAAAGGCAGGTTTATTGGGAAGGTGCTCTTGGGCAAGTTCACTGGCCCCAAGGATAGAGGCTGGGGGGGGGTGGCCTTGGAGGGATTGGGGGGGGTACAGGACGGGGTAGGAGGAGAAAGAGGTCACCCACAAAGAGAAGAGAAACCAAATGTAGTGATAAGAGCTAGAGAGATGGCGCAGAGGTTAAGAGCACTGACTGTTCTACCAGAGGTCCTAAGTTCAAATCCCAGCAACACATGGTGGATCACAATGAGATCTGATGCCCTCTTCTGGGGTATCTGAAGACAGTTACAATGCTCTTTCATATTTAAATCTTTAAATGAAAAAAATTAAGGGGGAGGGTGCTGGAGAGGTGGCTCCGTGGTCAAGAGCACTGGCTGCTCTTCCAGAGGTTCTGAGTTCAATTCCCAGCAACCACATGGTGGCTCACAACCATCTGTAATGGGATCTGTTGCCCTCTTCTGCTGTGTCTGAAGACAGCTACAATAAACAAGATAAACAAATAATCATAAAATAATAATAATAATGATGTCAGGATTATATAGGGAGGAACCTCTGGGGAAAGGGCAGCCCAACCTCTGCCCTGGTAAATTCAGGATTGCATGCAGGGTATGCCAGGTAGAAACTGAGGGATGCTGGGAGAACTGGAGGCCAGGTCTGCATTGATGTGTAAAATCTGCACCTCAGCCCCTTGTCCCAGGTCTGAAAACAAATACGGAGCTTTATGTTTCAATTTTTTTTTTGTCTTACTGTTGAATGAGTGAGTGTGTGTGTGTGTGTGTGTGTGTGTGTGTGTGTGTGTGCGTGAGAGAGAGAGAGAGAGACAGACACAGACAGAGAGAGCACATGCAAACTTAAGCATGAATGAAGTTAGTGGATAGGGAGGTGAGGGTAAGAAATGGGAAAGAGTATGATTAAAATATATGAAAAAATTTACTAAAAAGAAAACAAAAATAAAGATGAATGCTGATCATGAGAAAACACGCAACAATGTCTTCAGACCTCCACACACCCTCACATGATGGCCACTTGCACAAACGTACAAATTCACACTTAGCTGCACACATGCACACTGGCATGAACACACGTATACAGTGCACACAGCTGAGTGTGTCATGAGTGAGCAGGAAATTAAGGCCCTGCCACCTACTGTGTAAACTGTGAGGAAATGCTGCCCCTGGCTCAGCTGGGTAAGCAAGAACTAAAGGGTCTGTACTACTGTCACCTTGAACACTTCATATCACATAATATGAAGAAAATGACAATACTAACATAGAAATACTTTAATCTTGTTCTTTATTAGTCTTAATCTGGCATAATCTCAATTCAACCACCATGAGCCGAACAGGGGCGTGCGTACCCTGTGTTCCCAAACCATGAATACCATGAATTGGTTCACTTAATGTGTCATAAAAATCACAAAGTACATTAAATGCAGTCTCTAATAGGAACATCTGGAGACACACAAAGAAAATGACTTCCAGCAGAAATAAATACATTGACACACTCACAGAATCCCACACTCCTTACCTCAGTAGGTAGGAATGAAAAAACTGTCCCCAAAGAGTGCTGCAAACGACAATACAAAACCATAAAGATGCCAGATAATCACAATAGACTAGGACTAAGTCAGCAATCTCCCCTCAATGCTTCAACAGTTTACAATGTGTGCCAATGCCAAGTTCCATCCTGTAAAACCTTGATAAGATGCAGGTCCTCACTGCTAGGAGGGAACATAGAGACCCTCAGACTCAAACACAGTGAAAGGGGAATCTAAATCAGGGTGTGAAGAGCTTCCAAGAACACAGGGAACTGCTTTCTAATTCTGGTTAGGAGGGTCACACTGAGGGTCACGCTTACTGAGGACTTGGGAGCCAAGGACAGATTCTCCCCAAATACAAGAGGGACTCACTCCTCCTTAAACACCTTAACCCAGGGATGGCGGCTCGGCCCAGGTCCCAGTACTCAAGAGAGGCTGAGACCGGAAGCCTGCCATAGATTCAAGCACAGCCTGCGCGGTTAGCTTGTCTCACAATGTAGCAGACAGACAACAGCCACAAAGCACCAGAGGGTCTCCTTGCTAGACAGAGGAGGTGGCCAGCATGGCTGAGCGCAGCTGCCCCTGCACTTCTGAGACCGCAGAGTTCGAGGACGGCCTGAGCTCCGGACTGGGCGGTGGGCAAAGCAGCAGGATTTTAGAACTGTTCTTCATGCTCCTCTGCACAATCCAGCCACTGCTTCTGTCCAGAAAGGGTGACTACTCAACAGTGTCCCAGCAGAGGGTTTTAGCAAGAGGAGCTCAGGGCGCACCAACCAGGTCTTGACTAGTCTATGATGTTGGAAGATTTTGAAATAGCTGGAGTAGGGGAAATCTAGAAAAAAACCCAATACATTCATTTGTGAGAACTGTGTGGGTGGTGGGGCCATGGATCCTATATGCTAGAGCAGACTCACAGTATCAGAGAAGACAGGGCAACAAAACTTGAAATACAAATACTAACAGCTCGTGCCCACCCTATGTGAGAAGAAGGCAAAGACTTCCAACAGTTATGTGCAAATAACATAAGGAATCCTCATATAAAATGTCTCCTATATTTAATATGCATAGGTCCAGAGAATATAAACAAGTATGGCCTTCACTGAGAAACACCCAAGACAAATAGCAAAATAATTTAATTTTAAAGACGCAATGAGGAAGAAAGAAAACATACTTCCGATGGACAGACAGACTCGCAGACAGTTCTTTATCTGTGTGAACTATGAACAAAACACTGAGAATCTACTGGAATTTAGACAAATTCTCCAGAATGGAATGGACCTGACATCCAGTCAAAGGAAATAAATACCAAGACAAGGAGCACAAAGACAATGTACTGGCTCCACCTGGCTGTAAATGTGACACTGGAGGGCTAAAATGTGTTTAAAGGCAGTACAATTGGGGTCTTATTGTCCGAGAGGCTGCATCTGGGGAGTACAGTGAACTGCGCTGAGGAGGGGGGGATGTGAATGGGAGCCCCTTGGCGAGTGGACTGCAGAAAGCAAGTTCACTCAGGGTCTCTGAGCAGAAGACTGTGAAGTGAATGATCGGCCTGTATAGCAATGTAACAAAATCAGAGCTCTGCTTTAGAAATGAGCTCCGCTGTTAAAGCCTGGGTGCTCCTGAAGAGGCTGTAACTTCAGTCCCGGGTGATCTGATGTCTTCTCCTGGCCTCCACAGGCAGAAATCAGGCATAACACAGAGGCAGAAATCAGGCATAACACAGAAATACACACATGCAGGAAAACCACTCCCACATACAAAATAATATATGAATGTTTAGAATTTTAAAAGTAAAGATTAATTCTGACTGCTTGTGGAGGATTCAACCAGAGGGAAGAGAAAATAGAAGGATACAGTTTGTAAGATTAATGCAGTCAGTGTGCAGGAAGTGGCGAGGGCCATGAGTGAATTTTACCTAATACAGGTCTGTGATACACTAGGAAGCTCTGTGGAGGCAGGAGGGTGAGAGAAGACAGGAAGACTAGGTGTCTGGGATGTGTGAGGGAGGGAGAAAAGGCCCATGAGTTCCACCTTTAACTTTGAGATGCTGGAACATAACTAATTTTATGGAAACTAAGGACAAAGTTTTGTTGACACTATATGGAACAGTACAACCCATCACTTCCTAACCTGGGCGCAGCAAAAGCCATAGAGAGACAATGAAGGAAAGGACTTCTTAGCAGAAGCACAGGGCAGAGACACATGAACTGCCTGTGCTGTCTTGGATCAGGAAAGGGCTGTATTAAAGCCAAGCCCCCACAAATCACTGAGGAGAAGTTAGACTGAGAGGCATAGAGGCAGCCTAGTGTAAATAGTGAGTTATAGACTCTGCCATTAACAAAACAAACACAAAATAAGAAATTCATGTGTGAGGTTTCCTGCTAGAAGTGTAATGGCCAACACAGCTGCAAAGCCAGGGAAGGGCCTGACTGCTGGACTCCCGAGAGCTCCTGATAGATTCAAGACAGTAAGAATGGTCTTAGAGCCCAATGTGGTGTCAATCACCCTTAGTTTCAACATCTGTTAGTTTGGGGCCAGCCTAGTTTATAAAAGTGAATTCTAGGCCAGACAAGGCAAAATAGATCCTGTCTTCTACCAAAACCAAACAAACAACAAAAACCCATCAAACAATCAGTAGGTCTGTTAATGAATGCCCACTCTCCCTCAGGGCTGCCTGCCCACCTGCCCACCTTCCTCCCTCTTGCTACCTCTTCCTTCCCATTCACCTTCGAATTGGAATGATAAAGGAAGGCCTGAGCCCGGAGCACTGTGTTCTAGAATCACCAAACAACCTTCTATGGTTTATAAATTACCCAGCCTACAGTATTTTGTCACAGCAGCAAAAACCAAAGTAAACGATATATGTCAAGGAATTCCTTTAACATATAAAGGGCTCTTGCAAAAAACTCAAATAGTATCCCAATACAAATATGTAAAGACAAATAATGTATATGCACACAGAAATTACAAGACAATAAAAACTCTTCACTTCAGAAATCTATAAGAACTAAGCATGGTTATTTTTTTCTTTTGATTATTTTTTTCTAATCTGTCAGATAAAAAAATTATAAACAAGGGGAATGCTCTGATACTGCTGAGATAGAGAGAATCCAATATAGTCCAAGGGAAACTCTGTAACCCTAAACAGGCAGAAACATCACTCCAAATGCTTCACTTAGACACAAATAGGAAACAATTTGAAACAATTTGATGGCCTGTCAATTAAACTGTTTAACATACAAACAACGGAATGCAGGCAGTCCTAATGTAGACTATAACTGTCCCTTGGGAATTATACCTGTGGCAAAGCATGAATCTGATTTCTGTGAGTTAAGAAGATGCTGTGGCAAATGGTTTACATAAACCCAAAGGCACAGAACATATGCGAATGCATACATGCAAATGTATACATGCATATACATTCAGCGAGAAGGGTCTGAAAAGACCTCAGACCTGGGGCCTAACCTCCTAACCTTCTCTTTCCTGTCACTTCCAGAGATTGATTACCTGTACTTGTACAGACATAAAGCTAGGTTAATTTTCATTTGCACTTTTTTGTAAAGACAGGTCTCATGTATCCTAGGCTGCCTTGAACTCAATAGTTAGCTGAAAATGACCACAACTTCTGTTCCCCCTGCTCCTGCAAGCTCTGAGATACAGGCATGTGCTACTTTGTTCAAGGAAGTTATTCTAACTTTCTAGACCTAACATGAAGGACAGATCGAATGCTAACATGAAGGACAGATGCTAATTCCTCATAACAATGTGCATCAGTTTCTGGATGGTTACAGTCTCCACTCTCACTGCCTGGCATTCTTAAAACAGGTGGTAGGGAACAGGAACTGTGCGCATGCCACCACCACAGCTGATTCCAGTGTCCAGAGGGCGTGCAATTTACTAGGCTCCATCCAACAGCTAGCTAGCAACAGCTGCTGTCACCTCGATCTCCCAGTACTACCCGTGCTGCCACTGGTGAGAGACAAGGGCAGCAGCACTCGAGAGAACTGCTTGCTACCCAAGTCTCCCTCCTCCTCCCTCCATCTCAGTTTCTGTCTCTGTCTCCCCCTCCCCCCAAGTGTTCCTGGTCAGCCTGTTTCTCTCTTCCTGCCCTTAACTGTCCCTCTCACCTCTCCCCATCTTCTTCTGCCCCCTTTCCAGGTCCCTGCTCCTCTCCCTTCCCACAATAAACCTTTAATATTAGGCCTGGCAAATTTGAGAGGGATCCCCTGGTGGAGGCCCGCCAGGAGTCCCTTACTCCTGCTCAGTGTATTTCATAACACATGTAAAGTGAAGCCTTACGCTCTAAAAGCAAAGACTAACTCACTCAGAGTTTGATTAACTGTAGTCTACAAAACTAGGAAAACAAAATCTAATGAGAATGATGGTTTCTATAACCAACCTAAAGCACACTGGCTAAACAACCTAAACACTGGCTTCATTGGCTTCTACCCAGAAGTGCAAGAAAACTCAGAATTGGTCTTAAGGCAGTGAGATTTCCTGACTGATTTAAGACAAATGGGGAATCTAAATTGTATCTGAAGATATTTTGCCAAAACTAGATCTTATCTAGTTTTGTTATCTCTTGGGTATAATCCATTCTAACAGCTATTTTAGGGGGTGGGGGGCTTGAAGCAGAGTTTCTCTGTTGTAGCCCTGGCTGCCCCCTGGCTTCTGTCTCCCAAGTGCTAGGACTAAAGGTGTGCACCACCACACCCAGTTCACAATTCACTCTAAATCCAAACAGTTAAGCATGCAACAGACACTGTTCACCATGACATTGCATTTAAACACAAAGAATGCATGCCAGCTTAGTCCTTAAGGCTCGTCATACTGAATAGTAACATTTCATTCAAGGGCTAGTACTAACACTACCATACTAACAAGAACAATGTGACTTAATTTAATAACTCCCATCTTTACTACAATCACCATTTAAAACTACAAAAATACGCTTCTCAGAAGAGAGCAACCAACTCGTCAGTGCCAAATTGGACGAGTTGGTTGGACATGGATGACAAGATCGCTACTTAAAAGTTAAAGCGGGATTTTCTTGTTTGTTTGTCCTGCCTCCTTCCTGATCGAATTACACTAATAACACAGGAGTGTACCTGTGCTGCCAACCCAGCATGAAGCTATTAGTTGTTAAAGCATGAAATGGCTTGTCGCAGATTCCATTTCCCAGAGGTGGGGTGTGTGTGTGGAGCTGTTCTGTAAGGGACAACTCCCCTATGGCTCTGGCAATTCCCCAAACTACAGAAGAAGATTTACATTCAAGATGTGCCAATGATTCCGTTTCCAACTTTTCCCTGACCTGTGCTCCTTGCCACAAGACCCTTTACCAAGTTTCAGCTATTATTTACTCGAAGGCTGATCCTAAAAGTGGTGAGAAAGGAGGGCGAAAGAAATAAAATGAACAGTAGTTTGTAAAATCTATTTGGGGGCTGGAGAATTGGCTTAGAACTTAAGAGCACTTCTCACTGTTATAGAGGAGCCACGTTCAATTCCTAGCACCCACATGGTAGCTCCCATTCCAGGGGATCCAACACCTTCTGGTCTACACATCACTGACTACACGTGGACATTTTAAAATTTTATCTATCTAATCTCTTCTGTTCCTTTTCAGAGGCCAGCTGCTACGCAGCAGGTAATTCTGAGGATAGAAACCTCTCTTGGTCACTAACCACCACCAATGGCCGAAGGGCTTGCTACTGGGGGGGGGGGGCGCGGATACCATTGCTTCTTCTCCACTGTAGTAGTTACACTGACTAGGCTGCGCTAAGAGTGGAATCTTTGTCTCTCAGGTGAAAAGCATCCGTTCTCTAAGACCTGTGCATACATCTACGTCCAAGCACGGTGACCATCTGGTGGGGCCATGGTCACAGGAAGCACACTTTCTATGTGTATGACACATAACATCTGTAGGAGGCACACAGAGATCATCTAAAAACTTACTAGGGAAGACAGCCTGTAGTTTCACCGACGCCTAGAGCAGACAGCAACAGTAAAAATTCCCTTTGCCTTCAGGTTTTCGTCATGTGGACCCCAGGATTGTTCCTGTCAATGGACCCTCAGCGGCCATCTCTGGTGACTTTCAGTGACTCAGGCCTGCCATGAGTTCCATGCAGACTCCTTCAGCTTAGCTCAGTTAAGTTCCATGTGTGGCTGTTTATGAATCCCACTGGCAGAAAAGCCAACACATCCATGACTATGACAACACACTGAGACAAAAGAAGACCTGCCTCCTTCACCAGAGTCATCTTTCCTTACTACTGAAGTCCGTGGGGAGCCTGACAGAGAATAGGCACAGGCCTTACAGAAGGCATGGTCCAGTCTTTTCACCCGGTCTTTCTTCCCCTCTCAGCCCCACTGGTTGATCTCTTTGATGCCTTCATGCTTCCTGTGACCTGCTGACCCCTGAGTCCCACACGATTTATGAGCAATGCTGTCTTGATTCAGTTATTGTGGGTTAACCTCCTCACTCAGCTGACCTGTGCACAGACCTGCAGACTGAAGCCAAGCTAAAATGTGCTGTCAGCCTTAAAAGAGAGCCTTAGAAACCACAGCAGGGGCAAAGTACAGCACTCAACTGTTTACTAACTTGTGTGTGTTATATTCCTACATTACATTTTTCTGTAAGGTATCTTTCTGTAAGGTCTGTCTGTATCCCATTCTTGAACTCCCAGGACTCTCTAATACAACCTCACCTAACCCACTAGTACCCGGTCTCTATGATCTGCCACTCTGTGTAGTCTATGCTGTACAACCCTGAACATAAACCAAGGGCAGCCTGGATGCCAGCAGTCAGCTTTGCTATGGACGCACAAGCAACTGTGTGGGACTTCAAAGGAGTTAAGTAATGGGATCCCACCTGCTATGAAGTCTGGTCAGATGCTAAGCAGGGTTAAAGCACTGCTACAATTTGTTGTAAGTATAGTGCTACATGTCTGCCATTCTAACCTTAGGAGGCTGGGCAGAAGAACTGCCATCAGTCTGGGCCAGGGCCCTTATTTCAGAAAAGAACATGAAAACAAGTTAAAGTCACCCTTGGGAATAAGCAGTTAGAGCTCTCTCGTTGGGAGCACTCCTGGTAATTAGGCAGAGACACCAAGGGTAGGATAAGTAGATTTCCTAGGAATTCCCTATGCCCCCTAGCTGTGGGGGTGCCACTGCTATCCTGGCTACCTTAAACTGAAGGGCTGTAGTTCAGTAGCCAGTAGACACGCTGCATGCCAGCAATGGCCATTTGGAACATTCCAGGGATGCCTGAAAAAAAACTACACAATTACAAAAGTCTGCCCCAGCTCTTGAACATACAGCCAACCAGGTCTGCTCCAGTTGTCAGTTTGTGCTAGCACAGACCATGATGGACTCCAGGTGACCCTGTAGCCCTTACCATCTGGGACACAAGGGGAGCACCTCACTTGCTGACCTAGCAGAAAGCCCAAGGAAGAAAGCCTGTGATTGGAATAGACATCAGCCTTTGTTTGCACGCAAGGTGAGTTGTGATTGTCTCAAATACCTCTCATCTGGATACAAACGCACACTGTTGAGGCTCAAGTACTGACTCTGCAGAGAGATGCTGTCAAGTGTCACCCTTCCTGTTGTTGTGACATTAGGTCCAATAAAAGGCTTGACAAGTTGTACCTTGCCTACTTTCCGCTGTATGGGCTGAGCTCACAAGAAAAAAAATAGACATCAAAGTGTCTTCAGTGGCAGAGTCAGTAGGCATGTCAACAGCAGGTGATCAGTTGGCAGAGCTCAGCAGAAGAGGCAAGGCAGCCAGTGGCTGCTTGGCAGCAAACGAAAAAGAAACTGGATGGTTTAAGAACAGCCAGGGCAGAAGAAAGTAAAAGAAAGATGGCAGGGGAGGGCAGAGGCTGAGCCTGAAGGATAAACACTGCTGAAGGCCACTGGATAGAGACTGTGGAGTCTGGGTACAGGGAGAAGGATAGAATGGTTAGGTCTTTATAGCCCAGAGCTGTAACATTGCTGCTGCTAAGGGCAGAGCAATCCCAACTTCAAGGCCTACATAAAGACTGCTACCACTAGAGGGCACCATCTACTCTCAAACACCCAAGGAAACAGCCTGTCAGAACCAGCTTACCCACCTACAGTTTTATTCTGGACAGCGCAGAAAAAGACCCAGACTTCTTGCTAACTGGAAACAAAAGCAGGTACACCATGAGAACAAAAACATGCTTGGCCCAACACACCAACAGAGAAGGCTGTCCTCATAGTAGCTCTTAAACTAGAAAGCCATTCAAGATGGACTGGCAGGCGGGGTTGGGGGAGCCCACACCTTTAATACCAGATCCCAGGAGGCAAAGAGGCAGACACTTTCTGTGAGTTCAGGCCAACCTGGTCTAGAGAACAAAAGACAGCCAGAGCTATAGTGTGAGATCCTGTCTCCAACAACAACAACAACAACAACAACAACAACAACAACAACAACAACAACAACAGGTGGATCCAGGATCGTGTCCTAACTTCAAATGTCTATTACAGGCCCTGTGCCGAGGGCTTTCTAGAAAGAGAACTCAGCGCCAATGTTCAGAGCCTGCAGCCTTTAGGAAAAGAACAGACTCAGTATTTTTTGACACGATATAATCTCCCTTCACCAAGTTCAGCCGTCTATGGGCACAGCTTCCATGACCTCCCAGAAATGAAGCCAGAAGCTGTAATGCTTCTGCTGTTGACTTTAAGAGGAAAAGTACACTCATCAATTAAACAGCTACGATCCATCCCACAGACTCCACGCATACACAGAGCCAAGATTTGTACGGGTGGATTCAAATGTAAGAACACAAAAGAGACAAGACTGGAGGCTCTCCACAGCAATCACTGTCTCTATCTGAGTTGTCACCCACCATACAGACACCAAGACTTGTGCTTGCGCCTGTGGTCCCAGGGAAGGGGGTAAGGACTGAAGAAGAGCTGGGAAGGCACAGGGTCACACTTGCAAGATCCGAAGACAGGAATGGGCTGGGTGCAAGAGAGCTCCACTAGTAAAGGCACTCACTGTTCTTGCAGAGGATGGAGTCAGGTTCCCAGCACCCACACCAGGCAGCTGACAACAGCCTAGAGTAACTCCAACTCCAGAGGGACACACCTTCTGGCCTCTAAGGACATCCACACACATGTTAGACATTCACATAAAAACACATACATGTATACATATATACATGATCAAAAATAAATCCTTAAAAAAAACAACAAAAAAACCTAACCAGACACACCATATAGAGAATTAAAATACAGAAAGGTACAGATTTTCAAGGTGGGAATTTCAAGTTGTCAACTACACCCTATCTTAACTGATGTTTGCAAAGAGACTAAAGGGTGCAAAGTGTGCATGTCCTCACCAACCAACTGCAAGTTCTACTCCAGCACCCGCCAGGCCGTCCGAGAGGCCACTATGTCTAGAATTATACCTGGCTGTCAATAAACCATGTATGTAGGTCATTTCCGATCTACTATCCCATTGCATGATCAATTCTGGAGACAAAACCACACTCTTAATCATTCAGACTTAAAATGTTTAAAGAAGACAATTTCAAAAATAAGTTCTGTAACAACCTTGAAACCCTCTAACCGAGGTGGCCACATACTCTTCTCTGTAATGGGGACTGCGACAGAGAGGACCATCACTCCCAAGGGGAACACAGCCCACTCAAGCCAACAGGTCACAGGTTTACGAGGGCTCTGAACTGAACTCGCTTACTCTTGGTGACCTCAATATCTCAGAGCACTTCTTTGAGGCTCTGTGGCGGTAATCAAGTCAGCGGTTGGCTACTCTGCCATGCCTTACCTCTGGTCTAATGCTCATTTGTAAATCGGCTCTGGGGGCTCTCACCTTCCAGCCATGAGAACAAACAAACAATCCCCTTAAACAGGTGCTTCTGTCTGCTGGGCTCTCGGTGACAGGTGACTGATTACGTTGGGAAGTCACCCAGTAACAAGGTAAGAAGCTTCAAACTTGGGCAACCAATTTCAATGCCACAAGTCACAGTTTGCTCAAGCCTAGCTCTTCTTGGGACTCTTCGATTTCTTCTAAGACCAAAGCCACATACTTTACCAGTCAGGCCTGACTAAACTCACAGAGCAGCCTTGGAAGCACAGCTGTGTAGGTCCTGAACGAGACTCTAACGGGGACAATCTTCTCAAGCATCCCGGCCACAACGCGTACATCCTCACTGTGACACCACCCTCTTCCACGGCACTTCATCCTAAGGCTCCACAGCGGACTCATAACTACTCACTCAATAGGGTGGCTTCCAAGGCACGAAGCACCTTTGGATAGCATGGAACAGCTCAATAGCAAGTGTGGCAGCATCTGTGCTCTGAATGCGAAGCCAACCCACAGAAAACATCGCCAGTAGGACCTGAAAGCAACTCGGGAAGAGAACCGTGTCTGTCGAAGCTTCCTGAGATACTCAGGCTCTGGACAGCTGACAGAGAGGAAAGGACAGAGTGGCTACGGAAGAGAGCGAGGAGGTCAATGAGTGAGTGCCCAGCGCCCACCGCCATGGTCATGCTCACTCTACTTACCTGAGGAGGAGTGGGAGTGGATGCGGGTCTTCCTATAGGTGGAGTGGGATTTCTGCTGCCACCTCCAGACATAATCTCCTCTGTTATGTCTTTACCTCCCTGATTTGGATCTCGAATTCTTATCTACAATATTAAATAAAATGGTAAGAGTAAATGTGGTGTCTGTGTACCAGATTTGTATACACACAGATAATATTAAATTTGTTAACTTCTACTTTAATCACAGAACCATATGTGATCATTCCAAAAACTGCAGGCACCAAGCTGTGACAATGACTGTAATGGCAGAGAAAGTAGGGCTGAGCAGGTTTGATTTCTAGGTCAAAGAAGGAAACCATCTATGTGCGTGTAAGATTGCCAAATACATTGATTTTACTCAGAGTTCTTAATAGCAACGAGAGCCACACATAGCCTAAGAATAACAAAGTGCCTGAGTTAAGTTTTTAATGCCCTAATGGTGAAGTGCAGAAAATAAAGATGCGCATTTGTATCGCAGTGGGACTCTATCTGGCTGCAGTACGCAGCTGTAAGGACAGTGGCTGTCCTGTTGCTTTGTATAAGTAAAGGCACAGACACATCACACAGGCCAAATGAGCACAGAACAGTTCAATGCTATCCTACATCTTTACAGGTAAATTAATCAAAGGACCAGGAGGAAGGATGATGCAGATCTAAATGTACTGCCACAGAAGGACTGCCAAGCTCTCTGCTAAGTTAGACAGTGGCACACAGCTCAGTGCATGTGTTCCTGTTTCAACTGTCAGTGGTTCCTCATGCTTACAATGTCAAAGGTGCTATAATGAGGATGGAATCCCAGGGCTAAGGAACTCTGAGCTGGGCCATGGGTAAGAAGTCCCCTTCTTATGTCCATTGCTTGCATAGCTTAAGAAGCTAACTGCTTTCTTGAGAACTTCAGAGAATTCACTATCAAAAAACATCAGGCTATCTATCTGCAAGGCTACAGGGAAGCAGCTCTTCATTACCAGCCCATTTGTCTGGTTTCCAAACTGCCTTTCTGTTTAGCCCAGGCTGGCCCTGAACTCACTGTGTAGCCCAGGCATCTCTGGAACTTGTGTTAATCCTCCTGGCTCAGCCTCCCCAAGCTCAGATACCAAGTGTGTGCCACAGCCAGCTTCCTCTTGGCTCACTGCTGACCATCACCACTACCACCACCACCACCATCACCTATATGTTATCTATACATTAGCACCATTTCCTCCTGCCTTACAGGACACCATTCAGACAACTTTCCCATACCAAGTGAACACTTTAAAGCTCCATTTCTTGCCAGCTGTGTCATGCTAAATTGGAGTGTTCTGTTTACTGAGACATGTTCCTAAATCACTTGTTTCTAACCAAAGCAGCAAATCTGAGTTGGTGACTTGGTCTCAGGTCAGAGCACATGGGACAAGCACACTCCCAGGTCCATCACCCGTGTGGATCTGGGGCTGTTGCTGACCGTCATCATCACAATCTATGTTCTGCTGGGGAAGACACTGGGAGCCATCTTCTACAAAACATTTCACAATTCCAGTTCTGTGTCACTGCGCTCTTAGGCTCTTGGGTGTGGCTTACTAGACAGAGGGAAATGTCCTCTTAACTATTAAATTTTGCTTTGTGTTTCTCTCTTCCAAGTCTTCCCGCCTTGTGACTCTTTAGGATTTTGGCTTCTTCTAATTTGGTGCTACCGTTCCCTCGTGTCGGGTCCTAAATGTTGCTCAGCGCTGTAGTATCAGAGAGACAGGATCTGAGAAATAAGCCAGAGTTCCTCCCACAGAAGGAGCCAGAGGTGCGCTTACCCATGCAGCACGAATGGCTGGAAAGAGGTGACACTAAGGGCGTGGATATGCATGTCCTAGCCGAGTGCCTGTGTAAACCCTCTAGGCTGAGGTGAAAGGCAGAGATAGAAAGGAGAGGAAGAAATGGCAGTCACTGTTGTAACTGAGGTGAATAATGATTGGATATGCTTATTTTAGAAATGATTATATGCTCCAATTTACGACGAATCAATGAAGATCTCTTACAGTTTTTTTCTCTCTCTTGGCTGGAGGGGGCTGCTGCTGCGTAGGCACTATGATAGGTGCTGACTGATACACTGGCTGACTTGGGTAAAAAGGCGTTCCTAAGGGATCAGAACAAAATGAGAAGCATTCAGTTATTTTGTCAAACACTACCAGCCTGACAACAGGGCCATGTCCCTGAACAAGCTCTTGGGGGAAACGAAAGCAAACTACTAGGGACTCCTCTTCTTTCTGAAACAGGGTCTCAACTCTGTGGCCCGAGCTGACCTGCAAGCCAGATCCCCCTGCCTCTGCCTCCTGCTGGATGGAGTATTGCCACGAGCCACCACACACCTGGGCAGTAGTTTTAATTATATCTTTTCATAAACTCCTTACAAACTACTGAATTGGTCAAGAAATTATCCTTAAAATATGGACTATCTCCAAACATCCATAGAATTTAATATGAAAATATCTCAGTGCCAATTCCTGCAGAGTGACACCCGTATTATCTTTTTCAAACACAATCTGGGTTGCTTTTTCATAAAGAATCTATTCTGGGACCTGTGGCCTACAACAGGGGTTCTTAGGCAAGGGCTTGAGTCACTCACTATCTTTCTGCATTTGGTAGGCACGGAGGTGATCCAAAGTCTCAGTGTGAAGAGCCACAGCCACAGCAGGCCAGTGGGAGGCCCCCACAAGCCCTTGGGTGAGGAGCTTTAACAAAAGCTAACAAAGAAGACAAAGCCCCAAGAAGCAAGCTACAAGCTGAATTGTACTTTCTGTACACAAGGGCTACCTCCCTCTACCTGCCCACTTCCTGCTCCCGCCCACCACAATCACCTACCACAGTTGCATCAACCAAAACTAAAAGGTGGACTTTGGTCATGCTTTGACTCCACAGCCCAACTGCCACCATTTTCTTCTCCCCAGACTTAGACACAAAGGGTTCGTTAATATCCAAACTGCACAATACTATTCTAAGTACTATCAAATTGTGGCACACAGAGAAAAGGGTGGGCAGAAGTGCAGAGTTACAAAATAAAACCAAAAGATTTGCTAAAGAACTGGATGATATGGAAGAAAATATATTTTGGAAAAAAAATTGTTTAAGGGTCTTTTTTAAATTTTTATTTGCCTGAGAGGAAGAACAAGGGAACTACTCAGTAACACATGAAACACGGAAGAAAGGGCCTGGATGAGAAAGCTTTCCATTTTGGAGCTGTAAGAGAGGCTCACTAATCCTGTAGTCACGAGACAGGCAGGAACTAGTTATAGTTACCCTACCGCTTCCTGACTGCTCTCCTGCAGGGTATCACGGAGTGAGGGCTGACAGAGATCTTGCTATGGAATTAAGGCAGCAGCCTGTGAGCCGATGATCCTCCTAGCTCAACCTTCACAGTGCGGGAATTAGAAGGCCGTCTCAGCACACCTGCTTTCCATGGCTCTCCTGGTGAAACCGGATGCTTTGTACACAGAGAACAGGCACTCTGTCAACTGGGCTGCACCTCACCATCCACAGCTGTTTATTTTGTAATTAATAAAAGCTTTGTTTTTGTTTTGTTTTGAAGACAGATTTTCTATGTAGCCTCGGCTATCTGAAAACTCTCTAGATAGACCACACTCGCCCCGAAATTTATTTATTTTATTTTATTACTCTTCCTCCGAGTGCTGGAACTAAGGGTGTTCAACCACCGCACTAGTAAAGGCCTTTGTGGTGAATAACTCCAGAACCATGGGAGTAAACAAGTCAGAAAATAAAGACAAAGAAGCCCAAGATAGCATCCATGTCAGAGTTCACAGAAGGAAGAAAAACCTGCAGAGAGGGAGGGGGATGAAGGGATCAGCCGGGGACCCTCAAACACGAGGCAGCATCGGGGAGTCAGGTACACACTGCAGTGGCAGCGCTGAGAAGCTGGGGCAGCCAGATCCTGGAATCAAGTCCAGCCTGGCTTAGCGAGGAAAGCTTTGTCTCAAAAACGCAAACAGACAAACATACAAGAGAGCACACAGCTCTGTAAGCATGAAGGCTAAGCAGCAAGAAGGAAGAAAAAAGACTGTGCAGAGAGATAATCTTTTTCCTTAAAAAGTTTACTGAGCCAGGAATGGCAGTGCCCAAGTTCAATCCCAGCTCTCAGAAGGATCTCGGGTCCACCTCTGTAAATTCAAGGTGAGCCTGGTCTACACAGAGTTCCAAGTCTGCCAGAGCTATACAGTCAAGTTTACTTAAAAGAGAAAGAAAGAAACAAGCCCTCCACCCCCAATTATTGTTAAGTACTGGGTGTGAAGTTGGTGCCCCATCCCTGGTGACTAATCCTCAGGTCGTGTGGCCAGGCTGGGGTCCAGTACACAGGAAGAAACGCCTGGAGACAAGGTGACCAGGCAAAAGGCTCAGTCATCACCTCGAAGTCATCTCTAAATGTGGCTTCCCAGGAGCGGAACGGGGCACAGCGCCAGGCTCTTTGGGCATCTGTGGCATCTGGGAAGTGATTTGGGAGAGATCTAATCAGGGCAAGACTACAATTTCAGGAAATTCAATGGAAAGACTCATCAGCTGTGCCCCGAGGTAAGCCTGCTGTCAGCTCCTATACAAGAACGACCCTCAAACTGGATTCAAACGCTCGATTGCCACAGGACAGACCACCCGCCCACCTGGCCAGACTTCCCAAGCTAAGTGGAGTAAGACAGAGAAAGCTACTGAGTGAGCAGACCGGTGAGAAAGCGGCTGCCACTCATCAGCAAACAGCTGACCAATCAGCTGGGCTCAGGGCACAGGCCCAGCACAGGCTACACAGGCACAGAGCACGGGCCCAGCACAGGCTACACAGGCAGGAGATCAGGTGGGCCCAAGCAGTGCAGGAAACTGGCTGCATTCTAAAAGAACACAACACAATACATCATAGTTCTGCTGAAAACACATGAAGATGAGCACTGGCCAAAAGCATGGAGAACATGTGTTGATTAAATATCTAGCTGGCCACACCAGAAGAAAAAGAGCATGTGTCCTCAGTTATGTCGCTCTACAGCAATTGCATCTTTCATTTTATTTATTGTTTTCTGCATGCTATTGGGAGACCACTTTCCTAAACACAGCACAGCTCAAATGACCTTACAGGGCTGCTTGCTACGCAGTGAGCCAGAGTTCTGCAGAGGCTCAGGAAAAGAGTGCAAAAGGCGCCGGAGGGAACAGACCAAGAAAGGAGACACAGGGTGGACTGGATTGCAAGCCTAGGCAAGGAAGGCCTGCCACATAGCAAATTCTCCTTCTTCCTCTTCATAAACATTACCACCACTAACCATACCCTTTTGGTCAAGAATCTAAAACTGCTGTCAACATGGGACATCACTCCTTGAGGCTGACCTATGAGCGTTCTGGCCTCTAACTTTCTCAAAATTGTAAAAACACTTCAAGAACACTTGTACTTTCCCAGAGGCTAAGGAAGTAGAATCATGAACCTGGAAGCCAACTCATTAAACACTGGCTGAAAATACGTCTTCTAAAAGGGGTGGAAATATAACTCAATGGTAGACCAACAGTTAGGTCTCCTCTGGAGAAACGAGAACTTGTGAACTGGTACACAGCGCTGTGACCCATATCTACTCTGAATTACACCCAAGGAAGAAGGAAAGTAGCTGGCAGTGGCAAGGTAAGAGGAGGAGCCAGGAAGGAGGGAAGAGTGCCACAATCCCTCATGAGGAAGGTGAGGTGTCTACAACTGAGGGGACTAATGGGCCGGCCCGAATTCTAAATCACAGAAAAGCACAGAAACTGGCAATCAGCATCTCACAACTGAAGGAAGGATGGAGGGATGTTAGCAGTAACATCACTTATGATTTATTCCAAAACTAGACCATACTATTTTCAAAAGAAACAAATAATTGTGTGTGTGTTTTAAGGTAGGAAAGGAAGGAGTGACGAGAAGGCTGGGAGAGAGCGAGCGCTGCCAACAAGTCTGATAATCAGATCCCCAGAACCCATGAAATGGAAAGAAACACTACTGCAAGTTAACCTATGACTTCCATATGCTCCATGGTACACATGCCAACACAGACACAGAGAGGGGGGGGGGGAGGGAGGGAGGGAGGGAGGGAGGGAGGGAGGGAGGGAGGGGGGAGAGAGAGAATATGAACGAATGGAGAAAGCGAGCTGGGGAGAGGTATGTGGTCATTTAGATGCCCAGTGATAACGTTCATGTTAGAAACAGCTACATGCCCATTTAAATAAATGGAGAAGAGAGGATGACACTGTTCCGTGTTATTTAAGAGCCACTGTAGCTTTCTGCATTTTGGTATTTGAATTTTCATCACTGACTTGGTTACTGACACAGTGACACAGGAAACAGTGATTTAGTGTGGATGATGCTCTGCCCGCTGAATGGCTATAGCACATGCCTATTAATATATCTTCAGGAAAGAGATCCCTCAAAGGGATCAGATGTCAATGACACCTGAGCTAACCTTGGAACAGAAAGAAAAAAAAAAATCAATCAATGGTTTTGTTTTGGTTTTTTTGAGGCAGGGTCTCTATGTGTAGCTCTGGCTGTCCTAGAAATCTTCATGTAGAACAGCTGGCCTTGAGCTCAGAGATCTGACTGCCTCTGGATTTTGAGTACTGTGACAAAAAGGCATGCGTCACCACTGTCTGGACAGAAAAGCCAACGTTTAGCATGACAAACTGAAAGCTACGTCTTACTTCTCACATAGGATGCAAAAGTCATACTGAGCAACAGCCAGCACGGGTTTCAACACACAGGAAGAATTTAGTGCGCCACTTCAGAGTCTGAAGATCACTCTAGGAACCAGTGAGGATGCTGCAAACTATACTTAGTGAGAAACCATGGAAAACAGTTCTGTCAATTAGAACATATTCACTTTGCAACATGGAATTTAAAGAAATATTAATTTTAGGACGTTTACTCTGAAAAATATGTTTTTCTACTCAGAAGATTTGGATAACAATACTTATTGTCAGAACACAACTTAACAGAGCTGTTCTACGTATTTGAGAAAATTGAGATAATAAGATAAACCATTTTGAAACAGGGTCATGAGGCAGTACTGACACACACACAAGGAAGATTTCACACTTTAAGAACCTTGCCACCAAAAGAGACTTTGAGTTAGCCCAGTGCAAGTAACTGCAAAGCTACCACAATGCCACTAAATCGCAAGGGCAGGACTCTGAGTGGATTACTGTGTTAATCACAGTATGATTGTGTGTGATCACAGTCAAAGCCTCACTGCTGTATTTTGACCGCACTATGAAAGAGCACTGATGGCTGCATCCGAAGCCCCAGTTCCTCGTATTCTGAGTTTCCTCCTTACAGCTCTGAGCTGCGGGTGAAACACGTGTCAAATGCAGCCCGAGCGTTCCTCGATTATCTGCGGGATTTCTAAGTTCCCTGTGAACTCACGAGCCAGTTATCACGTTGCATCTGTGTCTTTGTACAGAAAACACCTTTAAAGCTGAGGCAGGAGGATTCTGAGTTCAAGGACAGCCCAGTGTACCCAGTGAGAACCTGTCTCCCCATCGACTTTCCATCCAAAGGCATCTTGTAAGATTTATCTCAGCTAATCCTCAGAACTGCCCCAGGACAATGGTGCTGCCTGAGAGGTGCAGGGAAGAAATCACTGCCCACAGCCCACTCTCCAGAGTCTGCCACTCACTGTCGCAGGTGCTTGGGTTAGAGCAGAAAACAAAGAAACTGAAATCCCTGCACCATAGATAGTTCATGAGATGAAGGACAGAGTGTGCTGAGAATCAAAGCTCTGAGGGAGGGGAATGTAGACTACCAACAAAATACACAAAAATGTGCCTGACAGTTACATGGTGGAAAAAGCCCAGACCTGCCACATGACTCCAACAGGATGATGAGCCCTTTGGGTGTCACTGATACACAGACTTTTATAGTCATTTCCTTGTAAGCTACTCCCTAAAAAAATCTCTCAAGACAAAACCGTTTATAAGATTGCACTTAAAAATCCTTTGAACCTCTAAGCAGCAATACCTAACGTGGCCAGCAGACTAAGGTGAGCGTGACCAATGAGCAGAAGCAGCTAGACGATTCCTTACTCACCATAAGCATTAGCGAAGTCCCCAGGTCCTGGTCCAGGATAAAAAGGCCCCGGCCCAGGCGGCTGAACTGGATACTGCTGTGGGGGCCCCACGTACGGAGGGCCGCTGTGGCGGTACTAGAAAAGAGCACACGTGTAGATGACACAGGGAAGTTTCCAGAAACTAAAGCACCATGTGCAGAGACCGTCTACAAGACATGAAGGCTTGGCTATGAAACATAAGCCAGTGCTTGTTTTTGGGAGAGACAGGACAGGGAAGAGGTCTCCAGCAACGTGTGTATTTGAATAAGAATCTCTAGATAGTTTTATTAAAGTTGACAACAAAAAATGGATATATAGTCAATAAAACAATTCACACATCGCTGAAATCCAGGCTGTCGATCACTGCCCCACCCACCCGTACCCCGCTGGACCCAGGCTGCCCTGTTACCTGTGGTATGCAGTACTGATGCCCCTGGGTCACGGGGTACGGCATGGGCAGATGGTTAACCATCATGATGTGCTGGTTGGCCTGATACACGGCGGTGGGGGTCTGCACACCGGGACGGATGGAAGGACTGCTGTTTGGGATGGCAGCTCGGGGAGGCTGGATTTGAGGCCTCTGGAAAAACTGGGATAGGGAGATAAAAATGTGTTTTTTCACAAAGGGTAATATATAGCTTTAGTACCTTAAGTTTTCTCCTTCCCCCACTACTAAACTCATCTACTTGGAGCTATAATAACTAAGTTCACAAAATATATTCCACACTAAGTCAGGTTCTGATCAATATTAATGCATTAAACACAAGGCAGTCTCCATGCTCAGGCCTCCACTGTCTAAAAGTTTAAGCCATGCACCATAACTGTTCATTTTAATATCTAAAACAAATACAACAAAGGAACTGGCATTTCCCTAAGCACTACATTATAAAAAGCAATGACTTCTGAATAGAGTGGTTCAAGATCAAATGATTAAAAAAATTAGAAGTAGTCAACCTAAAGCAATATTACCAGCCATCTGTAACCTACTTAGGCGAAAAGAGTCCACATGAGCACAAGCCTTTTCTTCCAAGTCCAGCAAACCAAGTTAAAATCCTGTCTAAGGTTGTCTGTCTCAGATAGAAAGAAGCCTGTCTTTAGAGTGTCAGTGACACACCCACACTCTGAAGCCCATCCCAATTCTGCTTTCTAAAATACTCTGCAAAAAAAAGTGGGGAATCAAAATCAGCTTCAGAATAGTCTAAAATGAGCAGAACTCAGTGCCCACCCGCCCACCCGCCCACCCGCCGGCCCGCGGCAGCCGTACCTAGGCTAAGGCACAGTTCTCGATACATGCTTAAAGCTCAACCTAGACTCAGTCTCCAGTATGACTGCATCTATCGCTAGCAATCGCACTGTAAATTAACGGAAGACAGAGTAGTAAAGAGGCCATGCAGAACTAGTAGTGTGTTACCTGGATGGGTCTGAATCCTCCCTTCAATTATGAAGCAAGAAGCAGCAGGAAACAGAAAGAAAGCCAATGGAAAAGCTTACAGATCAGTAGGAAGGGCGGGGCATAGCATGCAACGCAGCAAAACCAACTTTCCGCTCAGTGCTCCAGAGAAGAATCAGAACTACGCCAGCAGCCTGACAACCCTCCACTCGGGACGCGAGCACACATGGAATCAAACTTCTACTTACACAGTTGAAATTTCTTTTTAACAAAACTCGTCCTAGCAGTTTCTGTAACACCTTTTTACAAGAGCTTGGTAACAGACGTACACTTGGGACTGACTATCGTACAACAGTCTAGTCTTAACTTAAATAGGGCATTCAAACAAACAAACAAACAAAACAGCTTTAAATCAGAGAGCTCTAATACCAAACTGAAAAATCGTGGCCCAGCTCTGAAAGGCCCTGAACTGCCTCCTGACTGGACACAAGCATTGCTCCTGACTTCAGACTCTTGAGTCATAGGCATTCCAGGTCTACAGAACTGTTCATCTTGTGCGAACGTGGGAGAACTGTGATGGGGGGGGGGGCAGCTCTCACTCCCATTCAACCTCTGTCCAAGGAAAGCCCCAAAGCGATCTGAGCGCAGGAGAGCAGGAGAACAGATGAGCAGGGCCCAGAGGGTCCAAAGGAGGAGCTGATGGAGATGAAAAAGACAAGAGGCAAAATTGCTCTCTGAGGAATTAAGAGTTGGGGATGAATGTTAAGATTCTAACAAAAGTTCCCTGGTTGTCTATCTCTACTGACAGCTATGGGGACAGACACCATTTGAATCGGCTGCAATCAGGAAGGCTGAAATGGTGACACTCCATTCCATGACCAACAGACACATTCCCACTTACATAAGTCTGTTTTGTAAACACAGTTTTAGAACAAACGTCAGCACTTCTACTCCACTGACAATACATCAGGAGGTACGGAGATCTCGCTGGCTTTAAGAAGGGGTCACTGTCGCACGCTCACCATGAACACTGTAAGATGTGGAAGGACGGAGAGGCTTGTGCCATGAGGTAGATCACTTTCCATCAACTCTAGACGAAATCAACAAGAAGAGCCACAAACCCACAGATGGGCTATCTCCTTTACTAGCTCATCATCTGACATTATACACTAACTCCCACCCCCATGAAGAGTCGTGTGATGGGGTAGCAAAGGAGAGGAGAAGACAAGACAAGAAACTGCTTAGCTCACATACAAGTACACGGAAAACACACAGGGCAAGGTCTCCTACATCCTACACACAAGCGCTTTCCTGACCGATATCTCAGCTACTCTGATGCGATCCTTAACAAGCTTGCACAAGAAAACTGACTACCTTATTCACAAGCGTTTCTGAATAGTGTATTTCCTTCAGGCATGTCGAACCCAAGTGTTTCTAATGAAACTCCTGATATGAGCCAAGCCAAGCTGACACAGCACAAATGTGTAGCTACGCTGATAGAAGACATTTTTATTATTTCAACATTGAACTGTGTAAAATCCATTGACATGGATAAATTAAGTAACAGATGAGCTCTTTCCAGCATTAAGAAGCTACCAGCCTTGGCCCAAAGTGTCTGTGTAACACTAATTCATGCTCTCAGCTCCTCTCTAAGGCTGCTGCTGCTGCTGCTGCTGCTGCTGCTGCTGCTGCCACAGATCCCAACAGAGGATCAGAGTTAGAAGGCTGGGGGCTCCTCATCTGCTGCGTTAGGCTCTAGGTCTGGACTGTTGGCTTTTGCAGATAGTACCTCTTATGAGATAGAAAGCAACCAACCACAAGAAATCTATTCATTTCAAAGTCAGAGGGGACTTAGTGGAACCTTTATCCAGCACACTAACATATAGACATCTGTAATCATAACTAACCCTACTAAGAGAAAGGAGGCATTGATTCCTTCACAAAATTTCTGTCTCCTAGTCAAGAAGATATCTTCTAAACTCGAGACCAACTATGCCTTTTCAAGAAAGAGGCATGTTGACATGCATGAGCATGCTTGCCATGCCATCTGAAAGACCTACTCAAACTGTTCCTTACAGAGGAAGGATATCTGGAGCCTATCTGTCCTCTTGTGTAGGCAGACAGACACACACACACATACATACACACCTAACACAATCACACACACACACAACAATCATGCACACACACAACAATCATGCACACACACATGAAAGCATGCACACACACAACACATCCACATCTGTATAGGACTAGAAAAGCTGTGCCAGCAGGAAACACAAGGCAGAAGCTGAGGTTGGTTGGTTGGTTTGTTAATACTCTTTCCTAACCGTTCAATCAATTCTATTTAATAGTGATGCAAGAAATACAGGCTATTTTTCAGTTGAGTGGGCATGGCAGTAAGCTACCATTTATTAGGACAAATATAAGAAACTTAGGCAGTGAAACACATAACTGTCTCCAAAGTACTCAGTCTGCAGCATCCCTCCCCTCATTCGCCATCTTTCCCTAACATCCACAGTTAGATCTAACCCTTCTGTGTAACTGACAATTCACAAAGTTATCTGAAAACTGCTGTGGTGGTTTAAACAGAAACGTCACCCTCCACTCCCGGAATCGTGTGTGAATACTTGGTCCATAGGGAGTGGCACCAATAAGGACAGCCTTCTTGGAGTCACTTGTGTCACTGTGGGAGTGGGCTTTAAGGTCTCCTATGCTCAAGCTACACAGTGTGGCACACAGTCTCCTTCTGATACCTGCAGATCAAGATGCAGAACTCTTAGCTCCTTCTCCAGCACCATGTCTGCCTTCGTGCTGCCATGCTTCCTGCCATGATGATAATGGACTAAACCTCTGAAACTATAAGCCAGCCCCAATTAAATATTTTTGTTTATAAGAGTTGCCCAGTCATGGCATCTCTTCACAGCAATCAAACTCTCACTGATACAACTGATTGCCACTGCATTTCAAGTGATCAATAGCAGATGCAGTCAGGAGCTACTGCACACTACACACACTTCACACAGTAGTGAAAGGTGTACAGCGGAAACACCCATCACCACAGAAAGTCCTATTTATTAACAGTGCTGCCACCAAGGGCTGCCTCAGGGAGAAGAGAATGGACCCCAAGTGTTCTGTCAGGAGGAAGAGTCTAGGGTGAACAGCCTCTAAGAACACGTCATTCCTAGCTTTAAAATCGCTTAGGAAGGGACTGGACAGATGATTCAATAGTCAGGAGCACTTACTGATCTTCCAGGGATCCCTCCAGCCCCAGGGAGGAGCCGATACTCTCTTGTGGCCACTATACACCTATGGCTTAAGCATGTGTGTGTTCATGTACACATGCATGCATGCACACACGGGACGGAGGAGGAACCAGAGACCTTTATTATATGCCAAATACTTTATACCTCAAACTCCCACAGAGAAAATCTACGATGCTATTATCATACTTGTAGGTCATTTACAAGCATATCTTACCCATGTTATAGGTAAGCAAGCAAACGCCCAGGACAGTGGGTAGTGAGGCTAACCAGAGGATGCTGGAAAGGTGGCGCTGGCCACTCTCCCTCCCTCCCCACTGCCCCTGGGACCTATCTCCCATACCTGTTCTACTGTCCTAGTCACTCTCCTAAACTCTGCTGTGCCCTAGCTGTTGCATCAGAGGCAGGTTTAAAGCCTTTATCTTAAAAGTACACTTTCTAGTAGAAAAACCTTCAAGCCTGTGAATAGAAAAAAAAAAAAATCACAAGCCAACTGGCTTAGATTTATCTTCTGGCAAAATAAACCAACAGGAATGCACACATTTCAGAATTCCTCCCCAGTGCCGGCCCCAACTCACACTAAGAGCCAACCATTGGGAACACAGCATTTCACTCAGCATGTGTCAATATCACACACTCAGCATTTGTCAATATCACACATGACCAACTGCAGAGGCTTCTCTGTGAACACGGGGAGATACCAACTTCCTGGTTTTCTCTCTTCATCAGGGTACACGTGGGGCGGGCATGGTGATGTATGCCTTTACTCTCAGCACTCAGAATGTAGAAATGGGTGAGTACCTGCAAGTCTGAGTCCAGCTTGTCTAGACAGTGAGTGGCAGACCAGGGAAGGCTATACAATGAGACTATGTCTTTTACCAGAAAAAAAAATGCAAACTATAAAAAGCTAACACTTGATCTCACTGTGAACCCCCAAATCAAGATAAGGATAGCACCACAGGGAACTGCAAATGGCAACTACAGCAGTTTCAATACAAAGCACTACCTCAGGCCGGGTTACAGCGCACCTAGCAGACTCTGCCCACTGAGGCCATCCTGCTCTCTTAGCTTCTAGCCACCCTGGGATTTTCAAGTAAGGAGGACGGAAAACTAACAGCTTTCTACAGTGTCCCAGCATACATCTCCTCTCTTGGAAGAAAAGTGTTGATGCTAAAAGTTCTGCAGTTACAAAATGACAGGCTACAAAAATCGAGACAAAAAGCAGTCTGCCTATGCCAAGACCCAACAGCATGCACACGCCATGCACGCGGCTGCTGGATACCTCAATTGAGCGGGGCTCCCCTGACAGGGCTGTAAAGCTCCCTCAGTGTGCCAGATACAGCTAAACATCTTGTAAACAAACACAAATCTAAGAAGCTGATTCAACAGCAGGTTCTCGGCTCTATTGAGAACAAATAAAATATTCAGTATTTAATTACATAACTCCATTTTACACAGGAAAAAAAGTAGTTTCTCACTACATAGAGCAGGGTTTTCTTTTCACAAGGATCCCTTCAAATAGTTCCCAAATGACAACTCACTCATTGCTGTCCATGTCTGCTGAAACACTTACTAAGCCACGATCATACTTGTCACACACTCATAGGGAATATTCTCTAATGTACATCTCTTTACAAAACGTAACAGGATCAAGATGACAAGTCAGGGCTGGAGAGATGGCTCAGCGGGTAAGAGCACTGACTGCTCTTCCAAAGGTTCTGAGTTCAAATCCCAGCAACCACATGGTGGCTCACAACCATTTGTAATGAGATCTGATGCCCTCTGCTGGTGTGTCTGAAGACAACTACAGTGTATAATAATAAATCTTTGGTCCAGAGCAAGTGGGGTCGACCAGAGAGAGCAGAGGTCCTGATTTCAATTCCCAACAACTGCATGAAGGCTTACAACCATCTGTACAGCTACATGTATATAAAGTAAATTAAAAAAAAAATCGAAGAAGTAGGAGGAGGAGGAGCAGGAGAAGAAGAAGTAGTAGAAGTAGTAGAAGTAGTAGTAGTAGTAGTAGTAGTAGGAGAAGAAGAAGAAAAGGAAGAAGAAGAAGAAGAAGAAGAAGAAGAAGAAGAAGAAGAAGAAGAAGAAGAAGAAGAAGAAGAAGAAGAAGAAGAAGAAGAAGAAGTAGAAGTAGAAGTAGAAGTAGAAGTAGAAGTAGAAGTAGAAGTAGAAGTAGAAGTAGAAGTAGAAGTAGAAGTAGTAGTAGTAGTAGTAGTAGTAGTAGTTGTTGTTGTTGTTGTTCAAGTTCTGGGCTAGGGAGCTGGCTCAGCAGTAGTGCTTGCGGTGAGGAAGAGCCTGAGGCCCTGAATTTGATCCCTCAAATATAGGTAGTTTGAGCCACCTCTGTGGAAGGAGAAACAGACTCCATATAAAAGTGTCCTCAGGATTCATATGTGCACGGTAGAACACACATCCACAAGGGATAACTTAAAGAGCAACACCCTCAGCTGCTGTAAGCTGCATGACACATCCTACCAAAGCAAGCAAAGACCTTTTGTGCTAAGGAATGCAACACACACTTACACCTCTCTATTTAGGAGTAGGATGCTTTAATGGATTACTTGGCTTGTAAATATATTTTTAGCTTATTCTTTGAGAACGGAAAACAATCAAAAAAGGCTGTATTGTAAGATAAGCATTATTAGAAGAGGAAGAAAGGCCAACCACCTCCCTGAGATGTATTTTATATAAGGGGCATGGCCACTCAAGCCAATCTTACATCCCAGCACTTTTTGAAAGTAAATCACATACCTAAGAGAAAGCTTAGGAAAGGACTGCTCAGAGCAAGCCTTTAGAGTGCTTAATGCAGTATTCAAACCTCAAGGCCACTGCAGCACATCCCAGCAATCACAAACACAAAGCCTTTCAGTTTCTGATCCACTCGTGGGAGAGCAGAAACCTGTTTAGAGTAAACCACCTTGTTTGTCACTCTAGTGAGTGAGGCCAAGACAGTGCCACTGTTTCAGTTTCAGAATCACCCTTTCATGTGTAATCTGTACCTCTACCACCAGAGGAGGAGAGCGGCCAAAGGCAATCTAATTACTGCTACTGGCAGTCTTCCCTGAGAAAAACCAATGCTTAAGAAACACAAAGGTTGGGGCTGGAGAGATGGCTCAGGGGTTAAGAGCAAAGACTGTTCTTCCAGAGGTCTTGAGTTCAATTCCCAGCAAACACATGGTGGCTCACAACCATCTGTAATGGGATCTGATGCCCTCTTCTGGTGTGTCTGAAGATAGCTATAGTGTACTCATATAAATAAAATAAATCTTTAGAAAGGAGGGAGGGAGGAAGGGAGGGTGGGCAGACAAAGGTGAGGGTGGAGACTTACAGGAGTCAGGAGGCGCCTCCTTCACCAGCTAACCCACAAACCACCCTTGCTGGTTCTGCTCCTGGATCAGGTGTCCTTGTTTCTCTCTTAGCAGAATTTGGTTTCACCTTGATAAAATAAAACCTTTGTCTCTGCAGAGTTGAATAAATTCTTAAAACTTATATTAATTCTGGAGCTGAGCACATGGCTCAGTGGCTAAGCAGAGGTCTCAGGATTGATTCCCAGTGTCCACCTGGTGGCTCAGAGCCATCAGTTATCCCGTTCCAGAGGGGATCCAATGCCCTCTTCTGGCCTCCAAGAGCAACAGTGCTCATGCAGTGTAGCCATATATGTAGGTAAAACATCTATATATAGTAAATGAATCTAAGAACAATTGTATTAATTATATGAATCTTAAAGGAATTACATTTGTAAGTAGTAGCACGCACATGTTCAGATACATCCTGCTGACCGCTTCCTGTCCATTATCTTCATATTCTTCATAGTATTCCTTTGAGGCATCATTATCAATCCCATTTTAGAGATGAAAAACTGAAGCTGAGCCCAGTGAGTAACTTATCCAGAACCCTCAGTTAATAAGGGGGACTGAAGCTCACGTCTGCCTAGTGCCAACACCCCAAAGTCTTTGTAGTAGTGTATCAGCAAACTGAAATAAGTGAATAACCCCGCCACCCATCCCAAGATAGAAAAAAAAAACAAAGAATAACATCCATGCCATACCCATGCTTAAAATATCTCAGAATTTGGTGGCCCCGTCTCCTCCAAATTGTTAAGACTACATCTTAAGAAATGGAGCTTTGTATCAAATCACTCTGTATAACGGAAGACTTCAAGTGAGGCAGCACACAATGTGTAATAGAAATCCTGGACAGAGCATCCCAGGCAAACGCAGGAAGGGACAGTCCGCCTCACGTCTCTCAACAGTACTATGTTGATTAGAAGCATCATTAAGAGCACCAAGTGACTGCCCACACTGTGTCGGATGCTGTGTGCCTGCACGTTCCTGTTGCATCTGTTTACACTGCAGGGAACTGAGGCTCAGAAAGAGAGCTGCTCATGCAGATGGTCGCATGCAGTGGGCCTGGTAAATATGAAGCCTAATATTAACCTTGGCTCTTCCTACTCCACCACAGAGAAAATGTCTCAGACACGCAGGGAAGTGTTAGCCTGGGGACAAGGCGGCAAGCAGAGCCTTGTTCCCCACATCAGATCACCTTTAGTACAAATCTGCAAATGCACAGCTTGTGTCTGACTTTTTAAAGATTATTTTCTGTAATGCCTTATAGAATAATAAGTTAACACATTCAGATTAAGTAAGCTATATGAAGAGTTCTATATAGCAAATGAATGCACCTCATTGTTAATTTGTTATGAGGTCTAAGTTAGTAATTCTTTGGCAAGAGGAACGCTATCCTATGTATCAGTATCAGTTACAGGAGAATGTTAACAACAACCCTTAGAATGGTGCCTGCTCCATCACATTAAGTTTATTAATAAAATTCACGAAGAATTAATATACCTAACATTTCAAAATTATGTAAATTCAAAGTATCATTTCAAGGAAAGAAAAAATGTTTTAAGTTTGCTCTGGCAAATGGGCTTATTAAAAACAAAATACAGTGAAACTAACAAGAAGTAAAGCCAAGCCAACCTGCCAGACAGAGGCTGCTCTGGGAAGTCACTGGGTGGTCACATAGCGGGGCAGCATTCTAAGGGTCAGCAGCTACTAAGCCCCACATGTTATGTTAGTCAGGGTGACCGTGAGGGACAAGAGTACAGTACCTGATGATGGGCAGGTCGAGGCCCCGCTGCAAACTGAGAGGAGAAGGGAACAGACACAAAAGGAAGGGCACAAAGAGTCAGAAACGCAACAGAAACCAACGTTACAGTATACAACAAACTAAAGGATAACAACCCACACGAGAAAAAAATAAAGACACAGAACAGTAAGGCTCTGCTGTAGGACAGTGACAGACAAGCACCAAGACCCAACAGTTGACACCACCGCCCAGGCGCCCTGGCACTCAGAAGCTGGGAAAAGGCTGTTGAGCTACTAGCACCCGGGTGTTCTCTCATGAGAACAGCATGAATAAATAAAGCCTTTTTTAAAAAGAGAAAAACAAACAAAAAACCCTGCTGTAAAGGGAGTCTGAAACACTAGGTGGTTGACTGTATTAAAACAAACATGGAAATCAAATATACTGTATGAAAGTGTGCGCCTGGAGGGCACCAGAAGTGGTTACACTATAAAAGCATGGCAGAGACTTGTATCCACAGGGAATGCCCATCAAATCAGACTCAAGTTTTCCGTAAATTAGATGGGTGTCTAACACACAGGTTTGGGGTGTGTGTGTTTGTGTGTGTGTGTGTGTGTGTAAATGCACTTAACTAATAAACCTGCATACTAGGTGTGTTAAAGCAAACAGCCAGTAAAGAACAGTGGTCTCCACCATGACCAGTCAAAATAGCATCCTTTTAAGATGGAGGGTAATGGGAAAGATTTTAAGAGTTAATTTTTAACTCTATTTGCAACGAGGAGCAAACCCTGGCAGCCCTGCTGAGGGGGGGCTTACCCACACCCCTCAGCCCCTCCCAGGGCAGGAGAGAAGGGAAGCTGAGCCTTCTGTGGGTTCCAGCAGGTGGCATGCACTTCTACTTCACCTCTCAGGACAATTTCTCAGACTTCAAAAACAACACACAAAAACAAAACAAAACAAAACAAAAAAACCCTCTGGAACTATATAATTTATCAGAGCAAAAGCTGGCCCCCAATAATAATTTTAACTACAGAAAACAGAGGAAATACAGCATACAAAGCCACCTGGAGGTAACCCCCTCCCCCTCCTTTAGCAGTGAGAACATCGGAGTTAAGCAAGAAGCAAACCTCTGTCATGGCAGCCCCTGTGCCTTTATAACCCCAGAGGAAGCCGGATTGTGAGAGTGCGAGCCACTCTTCTCCACTTAGCACTTCATTCACCAACAAGAGGAACATCCAGTGTGTAACTCACCCTACTGTGCTACGCTGGACTGAAAATGTCCAGCAGTCCTGTGGACCACGCCACACCGCCCCAGGGTGGGAGCCCACTCAACACGCATTTCTGACAAGAAAGCCTACCTCAGAGGCTACAAGGTCATCAAGTATTTACAAGAGTGCTTTAATGATCTGGGCTTGCTCATAGCCTGTGAGAAAAGCCACCAAATCTGGTAAATTGGCTTTTCAGACGACAGAAGGTGGCAGTGAGGAGTGAGTCCTCTAGAATCTCTCCTCTTTACAGAAACTAAGGCTTTGAATTTTTCGTTGTTCATTTTTGAGAACAGAGCAGTTAGTTTCTCCACTATGGACGTCAAGTTTCAAGATTAGGCAAAACCATCCGGATGCCATGAAAGTAGAGGGTAGCAGGAGAGATCTCTGGTGATACATGTGAAGAAAACTGTCAGAGGGCCACTTCAAACACAGCGGCACGGGAAGCCCGTCTCATCGCCACTCTGCAGAAAGGCGCCATTTCCAAGGTTCTAACTTCAAGAGTCCAACTTCAGACAACCGCAAAGTTCCAGTCAAGAGACATGTCTTACAAAAGTGTACATAGATTAAGAAGAAAACCATAACTGCGTCAGTTTGAAGGCCCTGGAAGATCCCTGGACTGCTCTGCATTGGTCCCGAGGGCTGTAGGGCTGTCTTTTAGAGTCAGTCTGACCCTATGGATGGCTGTAAGCAACAGAACAAACTGTAGTCACTGCTGGCCCGTGTTAAAATAGAAACTTTTTCTTTTAACTTTTTTTAGAGATGGTGAGGTTGTACCTATGAAGGAAAGCAGCTAGTGAGCTGAGCAGACCCAGGGTTACTGCCACCCACCACGGCCTTCCCTGCTGTGCACAGTTGGTAACTGAGTATGGCCAATGGAACAGTTACAGATTACTACAAAAGCCAAATTGTTCCTATTCCAAATTAGACTGCAATAGCTTCACTGTTTTTCTCAGCCCATTTAAAGACAAACTGCAGTATGAAGAGCTCCATCAAGAGAAAGCAGCAGACGGGAAGCGAGTCAGCATTTTCAACAGGGAGAAGCAAGGGCCTCTGCATCCTCAATCTAACGCTGCGAGTGGGGAGCAACTAGAAATACAGACAGAAGGGACACTGGAGCGGGAAGGGGGACTTGAAGCCAGTAGGACTGAAAAAGCAGATGCTCGGAGAAAGGCTACCCTATGCATGGCCAATGGCCTGTTACAGCAGAAACAGAATGGAATTAGTTTGCCACTGTTGATTAAGCTGCAGGCCCCTCTGCGCAGTCCCACACCTCTCCTTGCCAGTTCCCGCAGCTGGAGGATGGAGGACAATGACATGGCAGCTTGGGATGGGAACAGAAAATGCAATCCCGCCAAGCTTCACACCCAAGTCTACCCTCCCGGCTCCAACACAAACAAAACAAAAGCTATTAGACCCAGAACAATAAGCAAGAGTAGCCGAGGCGCTGCTAGTCTTGCCCTTGCTTTGGGCATGGAATGGAATGTGCCATGTGTGGGTTTTAGTAATGTGGGTGGTAATGGTCACTACCAAAGAGATGAAAAAAACTGCAAACAGGATAGTAGCTGAGGAGTTTATGACCACAAGGGTGAAAATGGCTGATAACTACAGATAATTGTCCCCTTGATAATCAATTATAAACTGGAAAGGGTAGGCAAGAAGCCTCCCAATTCATCTTTTAGATTAGAATCTGAACGGGACGTTCCACTTCACACTTAAAACAGGGGGAATAAGGTAAAGCCCGATTATTCCTGTCTAATTCCCAATAGATGACCCACCCAATTTGTACAGGTTTTCCCACGGTGCCTGGCAGGAGCTAGCATGCCAGGCTGAACTTCCAGGCAAGAAGCAATCAATGCACTTCCGTTCATCAGCCAATATGTAGATGTGGTCAGAAATAATGTGTGCCGGAGGCACTGCCGCCTGCAAGAAGTACAGTTTGTTATATTGCTTACAATGTAGTATTTTATCCAGCCTCTTCCAGCCAAGGACCTGTAAACGGGGCTCTGTTCCAAAACCTTCCTCCTCTTCCGGGTGTCTGTGCAATGTATTGGCACTGTTCTGCCGGGCTGTCGAGAAAACTGGTTTAGAGATGCAGCTCTTCAGTCAGGTTTTGCGCCAAGCTCTAACCATGTCATTTCTCTCTGACTGTTTTTCCCCATCATTTAAATGGGGTAGGGGAGAGGGCCACAGAGTTCTCTACAGTAAGAGCTTACCATGACATCTATACTTAACAATTAGGATGGGGGAGGGGGCTATGTAAGTGGTTCTGCCGTGTTCTCAGGCCCTCTCTAAAAGCCAAGTGTCCACATTCCCAAACCACTCTTAGAACAAAACTTGCACCAGACATTGGGGGTTCACCGTTTCAGCAAAACAGGAGACAAGCAAACAGGCAACAATGTCTAAAGTCCCACAAATCTACAAATGGCTCCTCCGACAACTGCGGGGAACCAGGATCTAAGAACAGGATGCTGGAGAAGAAGGCACCGAGGGAAAGGAAGGCAGGAAGAGGTGAGAAAGACAGGCCACTCTGTGCAGCCTAGACTCTCCTAGCTCTTTAAGCAAGTCTCTGGAACATTTCAACAATTCAAACTTCATGCATGAAATCAAATGAGCAGGAGCTAATGCAATGACCTTCCTGTGCTACAAGCAAAAAAGCAGGGTCGGGTGCAAAAAGAAGATCCTGTATTCCAAGACTCCACAGAGCTCAAGTACAAGGAGGGACGTGAGGTGCGATGAGATGTTAGAGACACCTTCTGCCCAGAGCTACACATGCAGGGAAGGAGACGACGCTCAGGCTTGGAGAGCAGAAGCCACTGTGTACTGTGAGACAGGAGGATGGCCTGGAGCCCGTCTTAGACGTGTTGCAATCCACATGAGGGTGAGCAAGGATGACTGCACTCACATCTGTATGGCAATTCATTTACCACAGAAGAGATGAACACGCCTGGGTGGACATCATGCACGTGACCATACTGTCGAATGGTTAGAGCCGTCTGGTGACCTGGTTGGGAAACCCTTCTTCCCACAGCACTCACCGTCATTTACTTTTCTGAATTCCCAGCGGTACAAGTAAAATGCTAAGAACTTAAAGGAGGAAGTTCTGAAAGTGCCAGACTGTGTAGAAGGAAGTGCGTGGAACAGCTCTACCTTCTCTTCCCTAAGAAATGGACATGAGCCCTGGATCTAAGTTGCTGCAATGCAAATGCTAACCAGTCACAGCAGGGACAGTGTGGTGGCAGTGATGGTGATGCTAAATCTTCCCTAGAACAAAGTGAGCATTCACTAAAAGATCACAGCAGCCGTGCAGAGGCGAGACCCACCTCTGCTTACTTACCGGAGACCGGGCCTGAGGTTGTGAGTTCATTGTCTGAGGGGCTTGAGGATAGACCAATGTGGCTGGACCTGCATTCTGTCCAGAGGGATAAGGGGTCTGTCAGAGAATGGCAAAACAACAGCATATTTTTAAAAAAATGACACAGCAACTCAAATCCAATACTTTTAAGTTTGCAGAAGTGGTATGCACTGTGGTCTGTAGCAAGTTTTAACGTTTTAACTTTATCATAGTTTTCAGCAACTAAAGGCAGAAGTAGTGTATGCCCACTGACAGAGCTATCAGCAACCCAAATCTAGATACAGTTATATCAGATGAGGAGTGCAAAGGGCCTGGTGGAACTTCATCAACCTCATCCATATGTGTGCGCAAGCGCATGCGTGCATGTGCGCATGTTGGGGGGGGTGAGTGGAGGCCCGAGGGTGTTGGGCAATGAATGCTCCAACACAGCTGCCATCTCCCGAGCAAGTTCCACAAGAGACAGAAGGCCGAGAACCACCTTAAGTTCTTTCCTTATTCAAATTCTATTAAGTCTAGCTACAAACTGAACAACGGGGCAGTTACCCAGTCATGAATATTAAGTAGTTAATAACTGAACAAACTGATTCAGGTTTACTTTTTATCTTACCAAAAATTCTTTTTTATGACCACACTGAATGGCTTGACTATATCAACTTTTTAAAAATACATGTGGATATCAACTTTGGCTAATACTGATAACAAATGTCTCTTCACACGTTTGAACTATAGTATCAAATCCGACCTTAAATCCCACACATAGGGTAGAGGGAAAACAGATGCAAGTTTGAGGGCAGTCTGGACAAAGAGCAAAGGCTGTCTCAAGCCACAGACGCCGTGTGTAAGCACGAGACCTTCCTGTTCGGCCTCACACTCTGCCAGCACACTGCTCTCACACCTGCTGGGCCACAACAGAAAAGGAGCCCACTGCCTTTTCATGGACCATGCTGGAAAGATATTGACAGCCACAGAGACTGACCAGTCAAAATTTTAATAATGTCTTCAACACAGTGGCCAACAAAGACCACACAAAGCCAACGGAAGAGAAGAACATTAATTAGCATTCGGGCCCGAGGCGTTTTTATTCAGTAGTAATGGCACACGGCTAGCCAAAGGAACTGTCCTGTCTATGTTGTTTTTAATGTGCTTTTCATGTCACCTGCCAGCACCACCAGGTGTGCCAGGTATATGCTGTGGATAAAAAGGACTGCAGGCCACCCCAGCTCTTTCTCTTAGTGTCCTCTCTGCTCTATCTGCCCATCTCCATATCCACTTGGCTCCCTCCGTTGCACAGCGTAATTTCCTAGGGGTACATCTCAGCGTAATTTCCTGGTGGTACCAGCCACCGGTCCCTGTCACAGCACCACATACTTCTTATGACAACAACCAAAATAAAATAACGATTTTATTTTCCTGTAGCTTAGGCTTCTTCTCTAAACATATCTTTTAAAAAATCCAAATGCTTCTCCTTATTAAATATTTACACTGAATGCATGTAAAGAACCAATTCCTACTGCACCCACGGCAGCTTTGTGTAAGTGGAAAGCACGGTGCAGGCACATAAACACAAAGCACACAAACACACAGAGATCAAGGACCTGGTGTAGGCACACAGAGACAAACAGCTGCATGCATAAGAGCTAGTAAAGGCAGGCACGCGCGCGCGCACACACACACACTCACACACACACACACTAGTCTGGTACAGGCATACACCCATATACAAAGCAATGTCTGGAACAGGCACACAACTGTTCTGTTTCAACATAAGGTACTGCACCCTCAGTAACATGGTGGTGTTTGTCAATGGCGCAGGGTAAAGGAATTCTGCCCACATCTGTCTCCCTGGGCACCTGTGCTCTGAGCAGAAGCAGGAGAGGAAGCCTCTGTAACCCTTGTTTATTCACGTCCTCCCTGGGATGATTAATCCAGGTTCTTCAGCGCGCCCTTTTCAATAGTCTTTTTATGTTCACTGTGTGAGGATGTGCCCGTGTGTGGTATATGCTTGTGTGAGTCTGGTAACTGCAGAGTCTAGAGAGGGTGTTGGAGTCCCTGGAGCTAGAGTTATGGACGTGGTACACCACCCAGTATGGGTCCTGGGCACTGAACCTTGGATGCCATGCAAGAGTAATACCTGCTCTTCACCACCAGACCTCTCACGCCATCTCCAAAACATCCTTTTGATTTTTCAATCAGGTTTCATTACTGTAGGGTCTGAGTCTCCTCCCAAATGTGGTCCTGTGTCACTGCGTACATGTGGTGGTCAGAACAACTGCCTAGCACCTACAAGGCCCTCAGACTTAGTACCTGGCGCTATCGTACAGAAAAGAGGAGGTGCTACACATCAGAACCATAACAATGACTCCATCCTCCAAGACGGGCTGCGCAGACGTATTTCCTGTGGCCAGGGACCCTAGTCCTGTCCTTACAGAGGACTGCTCAGACTTTCCTGAGCTTCACGTTTCACTCAACTCTGGTGCTCGCCTAGATAACTGCTAACCAAGTGCAAGCTGAAGACAGGCCGACCACACAAGTCCTCAGTCACTTACACAGAACTTTTAAGTGTGGTAATTAAGATTTTGACAAACAGAATCTAAGGTTTTGGGGTGAATTCCACTGACAGATGAGAAGAGGGGAACTGCATATGAGTTACAATAACTTCAGACACAGACCCATGGAACCCACACATGGGACTAAGATGGATTTCTACTCCCTCCCCTGAAACAGTCTCTCTGTATAGCCCAGGCTGGCCTCAAACTCAGAGATCCACCTGCCTCGGCCTCCTAAGTGCTTCAATCAAAGGCGTGCGCCACCATTGCCCGGCTTGGATTTTCTACTTTTATAATGAAAACAACAAATGTAGGTGACAAAACCAACGATGACAGAAAGCACTCAGAGAGCACCCGCTGCACTTCAAATGTAACTTGGAAATAAAACATCATTTCTCATTTTAAGGCAATTTATCACCTTAAGTAAATAATACCAAGTGGACGAAGCCCAATACGTTGTGCATGAGAACGCTCACAGTAGGACTGGACAGTGCACTGCTGACTTGTAAGGGCTGCTGGGTAACACCCAGCCTTCACAGCACTCAACTCCTTGACCTGAAAATGCGTTTCTAGGGATGCAGGCTACAGACAAAATTCACATTTTCACCAAGCTCAAATGGAACGTTCTACAGTTCTTAAGTGTTTGTTTTGGTTTGGTTTTGGTTTTGAGTCGGGGATATCACCATGCAGCCCGGGCTGTCCTGGAACTCACCAGGCTGGCTTCAAATTTAGAGAGATTCGCCTGCCTCTGCCTCTGAGTACAGGGATTAAACATGTGCACGCCCATGTCTGGTGAGATAGTTAATCTTAAAATATGTGTGTGTGTGTGTGTATTTGTGTGTGTGGGCACAATGTTGAACCTTAGACATTTTTTTAGAACCTTTAAAAAACTTTGTATGTATTACATGTGTGCCCCTGTGTACATCACAGCACGCAGGAAGTCAGAGGTAAACTGTGGCTGTCAGCGTTCCGTCTACCATGTGGGTGTGAGCATAAGATATCAGGCTTGGCAGCAAGCACGTTATCTACTGAGCCGCCATCTTATTTCCCCAGGGTCAGATATTTGAATAATCTAATAGGACCAATATGTGATCCATTGATTAAGAAAGGAGTATATAAGGGACCACATCTAAACCAGAGGCACCTTTCAAATGGGGTCCAAGTCAGGTCCCACTTATGTGAAATCAATCCCAAGACATGCAATAAAAATGCCATTCTAGGCTAGCACGAAACTCCTAAGGACTGCATTAACTAGAAAGTGCTGCCACAGAAGTCACAGCGGGTAGTCTAACCATGTGATGCTGGGACACAGCTCCTCAGCTTTGACTAACCATCTTCTAAAACAGGAAATGAACTGGGTGTAGTGACACACACCTCTAATCCCAGATCTAAGGAGGCAAAAGCAGGTAGATCTCTGTGAATCCAAGGCCAGCCTGGGGTACGTAGTGAGTTCCAGGCCAGGCACGGGCACATAAAGCGCCTCCTGCCTCTAAGTAGGACAACAACAACTCTGGAAATGCAAGTGCGCAGTTCTTGGTGTGTTGTCTTCTCATCAGCACCAGGCACTGTGCGTGGTGGAAGCGAGCAGTCAAGCACAGGCAGCCAAGCGCCAGGCAGCCAGGACACTGCGCTTCCTTCTTAAGGAATCCAGGCACCCTCTGCCCTTCAGGATGATACAGGGCTCAGGTTAGGGGGGCACTTGTGCTGAACCTCTGAGAGCAGGGGCACCCAAGTGTCAAAAAGAAGTGTCAACCACGACAAAGACTCCCTGTTTCCCAGACGAATATGCAAGTGTGATTATGAGCTCGGGCTGCTCAGAGCTTCTGCCCTCAAAGGCGTTGTGATCATGGTGGACACGCTAAACACTCAGCGCATGGCTCAGAAATTCTCTGCACAGGGGAGAACCCGAGACTCACAGGACTCAGTAGCAAGGACAGTCAGAACAACGTACGTGCACTTCTCCACAAGGTTGCACCAGTGATTGCAATAAAAGGCCATGAGTAGAAAACACATGACAAGGTACCTCCCGAATTGCCTTTAGAGAATACGACCGACCGCTATCTTCCACTGCTCTTTGTATTTAAATATCCCACCACAATACTAACAGTAGAGCCAGAGTGTATAGGAGGAAGATACAATCATTTAGAAAGGAAAGCACTCAATAAGTCTCCAATATGACTTCCATCTTGCAAAACTAAACAAAATATAAAAACAAAACAATACCCACACAAGTTATATTTAGACCATGGATGAGCAGGCTAAGTCAACATTGCCTCCTGTGTAATGCGACTCCTAGAGAACTCACCCTGAGGATAAACAGATATCACATGAGCAGGCCCAGAGAAGAGCTGAGTCACCCACCCCTGGCTCTCCACAACTACCATACCATAACTTTCTGCTGCTTTCCCCATTCCCACCACCAAGTCAGTTTCCTACGATGCCCAAAATGACACCCATTTTGATGTGTATGATAGAGACCAGCTTAAGAACATCAGGGCTCTGCCCCATCAAGTCCTTAGTGATACAGAAACTAGCAGCCTGCCAGGCTGGCAATACTCAACATGGCCACACCCTATCCACCAGGGAGGCAAGAACCAGGCCTGTGCATCTGCACACAACAAACGCATCCCTAAGGCACTGCTCTAGAGCAAAGCTGCTTCCCTTTCCCATGAAGATGCTCATTCCATCACCAGTAGTCAGTATTTGGTTCCCAAAGTCTTCTTCCTCAGGTCAGAGTAAGAGAAGCAATCCAGCAGTGTATAGAATTCTGATTGGTTGTTGAGAGCAGTGAGACAGAAGGAAAGGGTGTATCAGCGGCACAACTGATTCACAAGTCACGAAACACCTAGAAAAAGCCAACTGTGGAGGGGGCTATGTGGAGAAGTAGAAGTAGCAAGAATGTCCAAAGGCGAGAACGTCACTGGAGGTTTCCAAGCAGGTCCAACAGTGACTACTTAGCAAGCAATGACCTTCCTGCCAGTCATCAGGGAAAGGAGAGCAGCGTCTTGGGGACACACAACAAAGAGCATCATGGAGCACAGTCCTGACACAGGAGAGCAAGCCACCTAGGCTGGAACCAACAGAGGTGGAGGGAGGGCGGGGTGCACAGGGCAGGAACTGGACAGGACACTCCACAGTCAGAATGATGTGAGGTAGAAGAACAAGGTTTTAGGGCCAGACTAAAATCCTAAAACAGAAGAAGCTCAACGAAGTGCTGTCCTCAGATGTGTTAAAGCAGTAAGACTCAGCTAAAGGCTCAAGTGTGGTACCTGCAGGGAACCTGGACAAAGGTGAAGAGGATAAATAGTATACTAAGGAGAACTAGAAGGCAAGATGGGTGAACAGACAAAGGTGCTTGCTGACAACCTGGGTCTCCAGAACCCACGGTGGAAGAAGAGAACTGACGCCCACAACTGTGTGAGTGCATACATATAAACACACTCATAGCCAGGCAGTGGTGGCGCACGCCTTTAATCACAGTACTTGGGAGGCAGAGGCAGGGGAATTTCTGAGTTTGAGGCCAGCCTGGTCTACAAAGTGAGTTCCAGGACAGCCAGGGCTACACAGAGAAACCCTGTCTTGGAAAAAACAAAACAAAAACAAAAACTAAAAAAAACAAAAAACAAAAAACAAAACAAAAAAACCCCCTACACACTCATGCATCACAAGCTAAGACCAAAGTATGAAAGCAGCAGGACAGCAAACACGCTCCAACACGCTCTACCACTCGGGAAGGGAGCACGGGACAGAATGGCCAAGAATACAGCCCAGGACCCTGCAGACTGTCCCCCTAGGGGCCTCTGTCCAGACACATTAGTTTGTTTCTCCAGAACACACATTTATTCTTGCTTGAGTCTTTAATAGACACCTTCTCTGAGCTGGATTTTTAAGTGTAAAGAATACATTCATTCATATTACACTAAACTGTAACTATAAAAAAAAAACATAAGAACTAGGTAGTAGGAACCATACAGAGACAAGTCAACCAGAGTAAGCTAATTAATCAGAGACACAAAACCAGTCCTTTTTAGGAGAGAAAACATCACTTTAAATCAAGACCAAATATCTATACATTGGGGAGGGAGAAGGGGAGGGGTTGTCACTTAGGCAAAAGAAAAGTAAGATGAGGTGGCAAGGCAGTTGGACACTGGACAATACTGATCCCTACAAACTGTCCTCTGCCCTCCAGACACAGGCTGCGGGACAAGCACATATATTCATTAAAACATTACGATGAGGGACTGGAGAAATGGCTCAGGGGTTAAGAGCACTGACTGCTCTTCCAAAGGTCCTGATTCAAATCCCAGCAACCACATGGCATCTCACAACCATCTGTAACGAAATCTGATGCACTCTTCTGGAGTGTCTGAAGACAGCTACATTGTACTTACATATAATAAATAAATCTTTTTTTAAAAAGTTAAAAAAAACATTATGATGAAGTAGAAAGACAGGCAATGTCAAAGAACAGGGCATACATTCCTTGACTATTGAGTTTATTTCCTGTTGGGTACACGGCTACTTTAATGAAACAAAAATCTCTATGAATTTTGTTTGTTTTGGTTTTCTTTTCTGAGGCACAGTTTCTTTCTGTAGCTCTCCTGGAACTCAGTAAATAGACTCGAAGGGCCTTGGACTCACTGAGATCTGCCTGCTTGTTTCTAGCTCTTCAGTGCTGGGACTAAAGACAATTGTCACCACCCAGTCTATGAATTATTTTTTAAGAGATAAAATCTGAGGTGACTGTAGACATCCTATTCCTACTCTTTAGCTGCTTAATTAGGGATTCTACTGCTGTGGTGAAACACCAAGACCAACAAGCAAGTTGGGAGGAAAGGGTTAATTCGGCTTACACTTCCCTGGCATTACCATCGAAGGAAGCCAGGACAGGAACTCAGGGCAGGATCCTGGAGTCAGGAGCTGATACAAGGGCCAAGGAGGGGCACTCCTTACTGCCCTGCATCCTCGTGGATGGCTCAGCCTGCTTTCTTACAGAACCCAGGACCACCAGCCCAGGGATGGCACCACCCACAAAAGGCTGGGCCCTCCCCCACTGATCACTAACTGAGAAAATGCCCTACAGCTGAATCTCATGGTGGCATTTCCTCAAGGAGACTCCTCCTCCTCTGATGACTCAAGCTTGTGTCAAGTTGATACAACCTGACAGTACAGGTTCATCATTAAGGGAGACACTCACTGTGGATCTTCCAAATGAGGCTTCAACTCTGTTGAGGTAGTTTCCTTCTACTCTGAGTTAACTGAGTGTTCCTGTCAGAACAGGGCACTGGGCGCTTGGAAGTGTTTCTGTGTCAGCTGAACTGATCACTGTCTGTCACTCTTTATGCTCGTGGGACATGCTGCCATGATCAGTTTTCAATATTGAGTCATTCCCGTATTCCAGAAATAATCCCATGTAGTGGTGGTGAAGCTTAAAATACAGTGCACAAAATCAATCCACTGTGTAAAAAATGACAGGGCTGGAGAGCCACTACTCTTTTTCAGAGGACTTGAATTCAGTCCCCAACTCCCGGATATGGTGGCTCCAGGGGACCTGATCCCTCCCTCTTCCGGCCTGAGCAGGACCTGCACTTGGGTGCACAAACTGACTCAGACCAAAACCCTTCACAAAGGACCACACATTCTCACATTCAATTGAAAAGCTCGGGAACAGGACGAGAAATCACCTCAGCACACTACAAGCCACACCCAAACACAACACACATCACACTCACTGGAAAAGTCCAAGCACTTTTCCTGAAGATCAGGAGAGAGAAGAATCAGGCCCCCAGATAGCTAGCGGAGGACCCAGCAAACAGAAGAGAAAGGGACATTTTGTAAATCTCACAGAAAAACAAGGCAACATAAATGTATCTTCCCAGTGATGCAGAAAACCTTGGAAAGGCTGTGGCTACATCTCTGCACTTTCAGTTTATTACAAAACCCTGAGTTTGGTGGCCAACATAGACAGACGGGATAAAGGACCACCCAGGGCATCTCCCTGTAACCCACTCCCACACACAGAGACGGCACACAAAATATCAGAACTAAGATTTCAATAAAGTAGGATACAAAGTCAACATACAAAACCAATGTGGAGATCCAAGTATCTGAAGAGAAAAATAGGAAGTTTTGTTTACAAAGTATTTATAAAGATAAGATTCCAAAGTGATGACCAAACTCAAACAGCGAAAGACTCACAAATAAAACTATAAAGGTTACTACGGAAAGCAGAAAATGCTACCTATAATCAGACCTCGATGCTAGCCTAGGCTCAGCACATTTCCCATCAAAGCCCAATGACAGGCTCTCTAGAAACAGAAGGCTCATCTGAGTGCTGGTATGGCCTCCAAGGACTCTAAACAGCAAAAAGAGACATTAAAAGAACTAAGCTGGGAAGTCACTCCTCCGCTTGAAATATTATCACAGATTTACAAAAACTTAATCAGAGTAGTGCTGCTATAATAACAAGCCCACTGACAGAGGCTGAAGTGAGGCGCCCAGAAGAAAACAAATCCATGGGCAAACAATCTGGAAAGGGCACCCAGACCATTCCACGAGGAAGGGGCAGTGTTTTCAAAGCCAGTGCTGACTGAAGCAGAAATGTGCCAGCCTGCAGTGTCAGTGCTGCGCAGTGAGGAGCCACGCAGCCTTGGAGCAGGCCCACTGCCAACCATGCACCTCCTCAAAAATAGATGAAGATGGCCATCTACCTCTCTATCTCGTGCCATGCCTAAAAGCTAAATCAAAGCTGGGCCAAACGCCAAAACTCTGCCACTCTGAAACTACTAGGGGACAAAGCCACCTTAAGTCATTGGTACAGAGCAAACTTTCTGAAAATGGCTGTCACTGCTCCAAAAGTAACAGCAAGGCCCGAGAGCACTGAGGAGAAGGCCTCTGCACACTGAGGAAGCAGTGACCCTGTGGGAGTCCAGCCCACAGCACTGGAGAAAATCTAAGAAGGGACTAACAGGCCACAATATAAAGAACTCACAGCTTCAAACACCAAAGAGTAACTAACTAACTAACTTAACGAAGGACGGCAACATGGCTCTGAACGTTCAGCCTTGGGAAGCTCGTTTCCGCCCTTCAGAAGCAACTCCACAGACAACCTCTGGCCTCCCCACATGCAGTGCGCCCCACACCGCAGCAAAGAGAGGCCTATATATATCTGCAGAAGCTGATTACCTGCTTAGCTATGGACTAACTGCAAATCCACGGCAGCAGCCTGAGGGCTGACTGCAGAGGCAGAGAGCAGAAGTCCACTAGCTACACTTCCCAACCCAACGGAAAGGCCACTGAGTGTTCTACGGAAGGTTTCCCGATTAACCACCTTGTGTTTCAAGACATGCCAAGGTCACTAACTTTAATGACTTTCTGAGAAACTTTATGAATTTTTAAAAAAATTTATTTATTTTCTGTGTATGAATACACTGTAGCTGTTTTCAGACACACCAGAAGAGGGCATCAGATTCCATTACAGATGGTTGTGAGCCACTGTGTGGTTGCTGGGAACTGAACTCAGGACCTCTGGAAGAGCAGTCAGTGCTCTTAACCACTGTGCCCTCTCCAGCCTGACTTTATGGATTTCTAATGTGCAATCTGTACACAGTTTTGCCTGAAGAGTGAGTTTAGTGATTGTTTTAAAGACCATCATAGCTGCAGTGGGGAAGATGCTTGCTTGCAAGCCTGTCAGGCTGGGTTCCATTCCCAGAAACCACACACAGGTAAAAGGGCAGGACTAAGTCCATAAAGTTTCCTCTGACTAGCCAGGCAGTGGTGGCACTCGCCTTTAATCCCAGCACTTGGGAGGCAGAGGCAGGCGGATTTCTGAGTTCGAGGCCAGCCTGGTCTACAGAGTGAGTTCCAGGACAGGCAGGGCTACACAGAAACAAAACAAAACAAAAGCTTCCTCTGACTTCTTATGACCATATATATGCATACACCATGCATGCAAACAAACACTTAAAAATGAACTATGAAACAGATTATAGCAACTACAGCGAGAGTCACACTAACGGAGTTTTAGCAAAAATAAAGTATCATTAAACTTAGATGAAAGAATTTTTTTTAAGACCCTAAAAATCTGCTGTTGAAATTCAATACCACTAGCTTTAATTCCAACACTCAAACTGACCTTGAACTCACAAAGATCTGGGCTCCCTCTGCCTCCCAAGTACTGGGATTAAAGGTATACACCACCAGACCTGGCCCCATTCATTATTGTTTATATGATGTGCTGGGGAAATGACTTAGTAAAGTGTTAACTGAGCCTTCCTTTTAGATATAAAACTCTGTTTGTTTAAAAGGCAGGGACTCACCAGTGGGTCTCAAACTCAGGACAACTGTTTCAAGTGCTGGCATTACAAGCCTGCACCAGCACACAAGGCACCTAGGCAAACCCTTACATTCTGGCTGTGCTGGAGGGCTCTCCGGCCCACAGAGAATCCAGCACGATGTGCAACCAATCTCTTTTTAGTTATCTAGCTGAAGGAAGTTCTTCCCAGGACTTTTACAAATTGCAGCGCTCTGCTTCTCTCCAGGCCTCTCAACAGGGCCCCAGTGGAGAGGTTATTTGTTGCTGAATGAAGCTGCTTTGCGACACCAGGGACACTGTACAAACGAGAAGGGCTGTGTCTTAAATGTTATCTGCCACAAATACTATTCTCCTTAACTGTGGCTTGTGGGAGCTTTGAGTGACGGTTTTAGGCAATTAAACCACTTACGGCACAGTATGCATGCAGTCTGCACTAAAGCCACCCAGTCACTCTTCCTGTGACCTTCTGACAGCTAATGAGCACTGTCCTCAGCACACTGACACAGTTCTAGTCGTTCATTACCACCCAGCTCCTCCTGCCACCTCAGCAACCCAAGTCAAAATATTTACCATCATCAACAGAATCCTAGAATGCGATAATGTTGAAAGCAAACGGATTTCACACCATACTCTAAAAACTGAAACATTAGTACCATAGTAAAAAAATAAATAAAGCAAACAGAAAAGCTCAATCTCTACCGTTGCATTTCCTTAAACGCTCTGATTAGTTAGGTGGGACAGCATCCCCGCATCGAAGCACCCGTGTTCTACCGGAGCTTATTTGCTGACAGAATCCTGGAACCGGATTGTGTCTCGAGCACAGGGCTGTGCTGCTCTTCAGTACACTCGCTTCTAGCACAGAGCAGGAAAGGCATCTCCTACCACCCCACCCACCCCCCCCCAAACCTGGGCACACATCACAGTCACCCAGGCCAGACCCAAACCATGCTCTTCCCTGGACCACAAGAAATACCCACAACTATGCCTAAGGGGCTTCCTAGAGTCACAACAGTAACTAACAACAGTGCCCAAGGGTTAGCACACCCCACAAAGGAACACAGCTCCTTCTCACTAGGAAACATCGGGTGCAAGCGGACAAGCCTGCTGGTCCACTGAGCCCGCGGGCACCCACAGATGTTGACAGCGTCCCTTTGTCAGGGCCTGGGCCAGACCAACACTGCCTGCACCCTCTCTGCCACCCTCTCTCTCACCTGTGCTGCTTTCTTCCTGTCGCCCATCTTTATTTAGACTCTGGATCACTTTCATCAAAACTACCTCCCGCCCATTCATTTATCACAGTAGACAATCTTCGGTGAGCCCTAGAACTCTTCTTCCTTTGTTTTTAAATATTTTTGGTTTTGGTTTTTCAATCAAGGTTTCTCTGTGTAGCCCTGGCTGTCCTGGAATTCTGTAGAGCAGGCTGGCCTCAAACTCAAAATTATGCCTGCCTCTGCCACCGTGGGATGAAAGAACATGAGCCGCCGCCACCATCCATGTGCAGATAAGTTACTATAAAAGCCCACTGTTTAGCAAGGTGTTTCATGTCAACTGCTTAAAAACTAAAACATACTTTTTCTATTTTGTGTGTAGAGCGTACAGCCCGCGTGTGCACAGTGCAGGTGTGTGCCCTTGTGCACCTGTACAGAAGACAGAGGTGACATCAGGTTACCATTCTCTTCTTCAGATGGGCTCTCTCACCAAACACAGATGTCACCGGATGGTTAGACATCTGGCCAACAAGCTCCAGGATCCCGCTGTCCCTGCTACCCAGACCCTGAAACATAATGCCACCACACCCAGCTTTTAATGAAGGACTAGAAGGGTTAGAGTGGAGTCCTCATGGCTTGCACAGCAAGGAATTATCTATGGAGTCATTTCCCAACGCTAAAACATTATGAAACATTTTTCTTTTTTTTTTTTAATTAAATTTGTGTGTATCTATGTGTACATACATGGGTACAGTGTGTATACTTTAGCCCACAGGTCAAAAGAAGATGTCAGATTGCCTGCAGCTTGAGTTACAGATGGTGTGAAACACCTGACATGGGTGCTAAGACATGAACTTTGACCTCCAGGAAGAGCAACAAGTGCCCTTAACTGCTGAGCCTTCTTCTCCAGCCCGGAAATGGTATTTTAAAGACCATGCTGTGAATGGTACTAGTGTCTCCAGAATGAGGTTTTTTTGTTTGTTTGTTTTTTGAGACTGGGTTTCTCTGTGTAGCCCTGGCTGTCCTGGAACTCACTTTGTAGACCAGGCTGGCCTCAAACTCAGAAATCCACCTACCTCTGTCTCCCAAGTGCTGGGATTAAAGGCGTGCGCCACCATGCCTGGCCAGAATGAGTTTTAAAAGCCTCACTTATCTAAAAATGAACCTGAACGGAAATGTGCTAGTGAACTCTGAGACTATAAGAAGCGTGGAGACTGGGAACTGCAAGTAGAGCAGGTGGCTTGGTGGTGGGGCACTTACCTAACATGGGTGAGGCCACTAAGCTCAATTCTGAGCACCAGAAAAAATACACAGAAGCTGGGAACTGGGGGGTGTTAACTTGGCCGCTTCCCAAAGATGCCCTCCCACCTGTCAAATCACTCCTTCTCAATCTCCAAGATAGAAATAACGACACCTGTGTCACAGGGTCCCCTAGACACCTACAGTGCTGACCAACCAGCTCTTACCTTGGAAATGGCAATCTGGTACAAAATTGCCCATAAACACTGGCCTGTACTCTGCCATGAACAGTTCATGTTCTGGGATCTGGGAAGAGCAGCTTTTAGTTACAATTACTTTAATGTTTCCAGGTGCCTACCACCCAGCTCTAATCTGAGCAAGACTTGATGTGTTTTAAGAATCTGTCATTTTGACTCCTAAAGACAGAGCACTCCTTAGAGAGCCTGCATGGTACTTCTGTTCAGTGTGATGTTATCCTTCTCAAAGAACCAGCCACTCTCCAACAAGTCTTCATTCCTTACAGCTTTTAAGAGTTAGGACCAGCTAAGTGGAAGACAAAAATCCCTTGTATATGTACCCAACTTTTTGATATTTCATTTTTTATATAAATACTAAGAAACTTTATAATCCCTCTTTGGCATTTGTCTTCAAATGGTTTATTTAACCTTCTGCTTTTATTGAAGTTGAAGTTGTCATAACCATTCTCAACCTACAAGAAACAAGAGTGATACCTGCAGGTTGGCCCTTCGTACTCAGATCTTTCTGGGCTAGCTTCCAGGCCTTCCTTCCCTTTCTAAAGGTTGCCAAATGGTTATGTAAATGAGCCAGCTGGCTTCTGAGTCACCAGTTCTGTTTCCACCTTCTCCATTTCAAATGTGAACCTGGAAGTCCTCTCCAAACCCTTAACAGCAGTCAGAATTTTTAGTCACTCCTAAACATGGCAACTGGACAGCTGACCTCCCTCACTACAGGGGAGTGGCTACTGACAACTGTTGTTCAAATACTAATTTCTATAAATTGTCTGCTTGGTAACTCAAAGTACGTCTCAGTAAACCTGCTCAAGATTCCTACAAGAAGACAATCTTCAGGCTCTGCAGCAGGCAGGCCCGGGCACCGTGGCACACCGTGGCACACACCTGTAATCCCGGCCATAGCAAGGATGATGCAGGAGGACGGGGAACACGGGGAGCTTGGGTTACACTGCAAAACTCTCAAGCAAGCAGGCAAACAAACAAAAACCAAGTCTGCTGACAAAAGCATCTTTAGCAACCACATCCCCTAAGTAGACGCCCTAAGAACAGAGAACCAAGTGATGAGGCCCTGAACACAGGCAGCTACAGCCTGGACAGCATTTCCTTCTCCAGGTCATTCATCTTTTGAGACTAAGGGAACAACATCAATAACAAAGAACAACAAATAACAAAAAGTACCAAGCAGACATTCTATATTAAGGAATAACTTGAGGTTACAGGCAATGGCATCAGAGAATTCATACAAACTCCAGAATTGACAGGGAAGGACACCCCATGACACTGGACCTCACATCCTGAGCTGCATCCTGAGCATCCTCCAAACACTTCCGTCTTGGCACTAGCACCTTGTCCTTCCCTTCCCTAGCTGCTTCGTCAGTATTACTCTCCAGAGTACAGCAGCCTCATTTAAAGCATTTGGCTGATAAGATAAACTCATGTTTTGTTTTGTTAACTACATGCTCCTTAACTGATGGGGTTACTTGCTGAAGGCCAACGTGAACTCTATGGTGGCCTGTCTTTGAGAGGATGGGCAACCACAGACATGATCAGAAGTAACAGGGCCTTAGGAAGATGGAGTGCAGTGCTACCTGGGGATGCAGCACTGTGGACAGCGAGCAGCAAGCAAACTTCTTTACCTGCGAAGTCTGACAAAATACTGGACACAGTATAATTTCATTCATATATATATATATATATATATATACACACACACACACACACACATATATATAATTGCACACACACACACACACACACACACACACACACACACACACGTAAAATAGTGGTCCTCCATTGGGTACAATATTGGGTACAATTCAGTCGCCGGAGACTTACTCTATGTAAGAAAAGCAAATCTAGCCCATGGACTAATGGACAGCTTAGAAACGACCCTCGCACCTGAGAGGCTTCGACTGGAGGCCATCTGTGGCAGTTTGAATAGTTCTGGCCCATAGGGAGTGATGATGGTGGAGGAAGTGTGTCGCTGCGGGGATGGGCTTTGAGGTTCTATGCTCAAGCTAAGTCTAGTGCAGATTAGTGTCCTCCAGGCTGCCTGGAAGCCAGGCTCCTTCAGCTGCCTGTGGATTAAGATGTAGAACTCTCAGCTCCTTCTCCAGCACTGTGTCTGCCTGGATGCTGCCATGCATCCCACCATGACAATGGACTGAACCTGAAACTGTAAGCCAGTCCCAATTGAATTGTTTTCATTCTTTAAGAGGTGCCATGGTCATGATGTCTCTTCATAGCAATAGCTCTATCTAAGTTACATAAGAAGTTGTCTCAAAAGAAAGGAAGAGAAGCCAGGCAGTGGGGGCACAGGCCTTCAATCCCACCACTCAGGAGGCAAAGGCAGGAGGGATCTCTGAGGCCAACCTCTTCTACAGAATGAGTTCCAGAACAGCCAGGGCTACACAGAGAAACTGTATTGAAAATAAAAAAGAAGGGGAAAGAAGCGTTTATACACTGCTCTTTCCAGTTCACAGGCTTTCAAATTGCCTTCCTATCTGCTCCTTTATAAAGGCAACAGTCCTTTATTGAGTCGCCTCACCCCTTCTTACAGCCCTGCAAACCTCTCCTCTCAGCAAACCCGGATTAAACTCAGACCAGGACTCTGTATGGCCATGGTACTTGTTCCCTCTGCTGACCTTTCTGCCATGGTCCTATCGGTACACCCCAACAGCCTGCTCAAACACATGCGTGCAGAGGGTGTTTCTGCCAGAAACAGTACCAGTACTTTGGGTGATCCAGCTGTGTTCCTAGTCACCTGTGGCACATGCTGACTGATCCCCAGCCTGGCATTCTTAACAAAAGACAGACAAAGACGCCTCTACTTGTATTTCTCCTTCCCAAGATTCACCCGGATGTGCTGACTTCTCTGAGGAAATAGCAAGGTCTGGAAGTATAAAACAACAAAACAGAAACAGAAACCAAAAATAAAGATATGAAGCATGTGAATGCCTCGCTAGAGTTCTAGAACGTGGCAGCGCTGGAGCTGAGCTGCTGCTCAAATCTGCAGAAAGTACAGGTGTCCACTGAGGAAAACCTGCAGGGGAAAGGACGAAGACTGCTTTTAAAAAAACTTACTCAAAACACCAAGTGACAGCAAGGGGGGTAAAAATCAAGCAATGTCCAGTTGTGTCCAGAGATCCTGCTCTTTGCCCTGACAGAACTTAGGTGAAAAGGGGGGCAACAATCAAAAGTGGGGCCCAGAAGAAAGACAATGAGAAATGCCCATGAAACCACCATCAGTTTGACTCTTGTAAAGTCCCTTCATTTTCTAACAACACTGACGTGACACTTTGAGATTTCCTATGTGGGTTCGACCAGTGTGGATGGTGTAGATTTCCCAAGCAGAGACTTACCCTTTGGTCTCTCTGTGTGCAAACAGGGCAATGACCACTTAGTCACTACTCTTAACAACAGCACTTAAAAGCAAGCATGGAATTGTTTTAATCCCTGGGCTATTTTTGCAACTGTGTGCAATACAAGGAAAGGCACAACGAAATCACCATCCAAAAGCTGCTCTCACTTGGTTCAAGGTAAGGTGGATGAGGCAGGACTAACAGGGACTCACTGAGAGTCCTTCTTCATAAATAACTGCAGGTGCCCTGCCAACAAAGGCAAAAGGTGACAGGCTGTGGAAATTCCCAGTCTTGTCACATAAAGCCACCACGAGTAGAAATAACACCACACTCCTGCATCATACCACAGCAAGCCATTGGTTGTTCAGGTATTTATAACCTATTCAGGTTTTTTTGCTTCTCTTTTAGGGAACTTGGCCTTATCCTGCCAACTTGGCCCCCAAGGGCTAGGGTTACAGTCAGGAGCCAAGACAGCAGGACATTTATTTAATGACAATGGCAAAGACAGCTGACTGTATTTGTTCTAGCCAAACATGATGATATACTGTAATTCTAGCATATTAGAGACCAAGACAGGAGGACTTTGAGTTCAAGGCCCCACCCCCTCAGTTAAATGGTAAATTCCAAGCAAGCTTGAGCTACTCAAGAGCCAGGCTCAAACAACAAGAACAACAAAAAAAAAAGACAAAAGTTTGTGAAATTTTTGTCAACAAATATTTTTTTTGTCCTTTTTTAAAATTTTTTCAGAGCTGAAGACCGAACCCAGGGCCTTGTGCTTGCTAGGAAAACCCTCTACCACTGAGCTAAATACTCAACTCCCAACAAATATATTTTTCAGTATGATAACATATTATCAAAAACAAGCAAACAGCAGCCAGCACCAAGAGAGCACGAGTGCTGTCAGTGCTCCAGCAGCAAGGAGCCTTGCGATGCTGCCCCAGCTGGCTTCTAACAGCCCTCCCTCCAAAGACTCGGTAGACAGGAGGGAGCAGGGGGGAGGACTGAGCTGCGGATCAGCAGTTAGGGACACTTGGTGCTCTCACACACGATGCAAGTTCTGTCCCCAGCACCGGGTCGGGTGATTCAGTCATTACTGACTAGTTCCAGGGGATCTGAGCCCCTCTTCTGACGTCCTGAGCACCAGGTATACACGTGGTGCGCACACACACAAGTGCACAGATGTGAAGGCAAACACCCCAACACATACATGTAAAACACTTTTTAGAAAGATGGAAATGAAATATAAAAACTGCAAATTTTACTTTGTTTTCCTTTTTTAAGAACATTTAACATTCATCTATTTTGACAATATATGATTAGGAAAAAACTTCTTGTTAAAGTCATAAAATTGTAACTTTGTTTTCCTCATAAAAATGAAAAATTTTAAATATACAAAAGTTTCCACTAAGTAAAATCGTTAGTTGTGTTAATAATAAAAAATAAAAAGCTGGGCCTAGTGGCAAAGCCTCTAATGTCTGTTACTGGAGAGACGGAAACAGGAGGACTGCAGCATCAGACACCTGGGGAACAACTCAGTGAGACCCTGCTTCAAAACGGGAAACAGAGGACTGGGAAGTCGCTTAGAGAATGCGCTTGCCTGGAGCAAGTGTGCATGTGCTTACACATGCAAGCGCTCAATATCTCCCTCTCCCCCACACACATGCATACGCATGCACACACGCTCGATCACTCTCTCACCCCCCCAACACACACACAAGCGTGTTCTCTCTCTCTCTCTCTCTCTCTCACACACACACACACACACACTCACTTACTTACTAGGTAACTCAACAAATCAGGTGCAATCTCACAGACAGACAATAAAAACACCAGGGCAGTAACTGGCAGCCTATTCATGGCTTCCTGGCTATTCATGTGTTCTGGCATCTAAGGAGAGCTGGAGGAACAGCAAAAGGTTGGTTCTTGTGGCCTTACAACTGACAAGGGCCAGAACACGTCCTTTCTTGAACGCAAACTGTGCCGTCCTAGCAAGTCCTGACTTCCTGGAAATTGAAGAGCTGTGAACCAGCTGTGGAGCTAAGGAGCTGTCTCCTTATTTACCAATCACCCTTGCTTGCCTTTCAGCTCAAAAGTCACCCTGTTTGCCTACGATGGGAAAATGAATCTGGCTCTATAAATATTTCAGCATCTCAGCTGGCACACTGTTGTCAACGGAGGATGCTACATAGGCAACACTGCAAGAGATTTTGCCTTCTGGCTCCTGTGGTCCTGAAGTGGCTCCAAGCCCTGGCTTCTCTCCTATCCAGATCCCTGATAGGCACACCTTGTCCTGTCCAGATATGGGTAAGATATCTTCAGCTGTAGTGAAGATTTGGGAATCTTGGTTCCTTTTTAAAAATATAGAAATATTACAGGACCATGTTTTCATTTTAATCCTAGGTGTGGGAATATGGGCTGCTTCAGATTTCCCACAGCAGCTGACTATGATTTGCCTCATGCTCTGAGTCGTGATTCTGCCAACTGTGGCTAGCTTCTGTGATAGTGTGACTAGATGGCATTTGGAATTCTGGAGACTTTTCAAAGGGTATATAAATGCTAGAGCCCCAAAGGTTGTTGGTTGAAGTTTCTTAAATAGATGTGCTCAAAGAAGAAACAAACAGAAGAAATTACCTACCCTGACAGCAAAGATCAAACCTGCCCCAAGAAACTCGAGAAGCCCCCATCAGCAGGAAGTAGTCGAACCATAAAGCCCCTCCATTTTAAAACCTAACTATGTCAAGGGATCTCTTTCCTTTCCTCTCTATCCTCTTTTCTCTTTTATGTTTCTCTAGTGTTACGGGATTGAAAGGGTAGAAGAAAGAAGAACACAAAACGTAGCAAAAGCTAGCTAACACGCTGGGGCGTGGTGGTGCACGCCTTTAATCCCAGCACTTGGGAGGCAGAGGCAGGTGGATTTCTGAGTTCCAGGCCAGCCTGGTCTACAAAATGAGTTCCAGGACAGCCAGGGCTATACAGAGAAACCCTGTCTCAAAAAACAAAAACAAAAACAAAAAAACAAAAGCTAGCTAGCTATAGGCAGCAGTGCCCAGCAGCCAACAGCTAACTAACTACAGCAACAGGCAGCAGTGCCCAGCAGCCAACCGCTAACTAACTACAGCTACAAGCAGCAATGCCCAGCAGCCAACAGCTAACTAACTACAGCAACAGGCAGCAGTGCCCAGCAGCCAACAGCTAACTAACTACAGCTACAGACAGCAGTGCCCAGCAGCCAACAGCTAACTAACTACAGCTACAGACAGCAGTGCCCAGCAGCCAACAGCTAACTACAGCTACAGACAGCAGTGCCCAGCAGCCAACAGCTAACTAACTACTCAGGCAGCTTTTTAGTAGTAGTGTTCCCCTCCTGAGCACAGCCTTCCCTCACCAGCACAAAGGGAGAATTGCAGCAAGCTCTAAAGGGTAGACGGGCCACCAGAACCCTCAGCAGGTCACAGCACTCCCTTTAGCTACCCAGAGAACCAGGAAGGGAACACCATCTACTCGAACAGGTTACCTTTCTGTATCAGCACTCACGAAGCAGAGGCAGGCAGATCTCGGAGTTTAAGGCTAGCTTGATCTACAAAGTAAGTTCCAAGACAGTCAGGGTTACACAAAGAAACCCTGTCTGAGGGGGTTTGGAAGGGGGGTGATTTTCTGTCAACACAAAATAGAGAAGTGCAATTGAGAAAATGCCCAGGCCTTAGTCACTATTTTATTGCTGTGAAGAGACACTATGACCACGGCCAGCTCTTCTAGTTTAACTGGGGCATGCTTACACTTTCAAAGAACAGTCCATGATCATCGCAGCACGGAGCACAGTGGCATGCAGGGCAAGTAGAGAAAGGAACTACATCCTGATGTGAAGCAGGACAGGTGGGTAGACTCAGGCAGGCAGGCAGACAAGGCAGGCAGACAGGTGGGTGGACGTAGGCAGGGAGACAGATAGACAAGGCAGGCAGACAGGTGGGTAGACTCAGGCAGGCAGGCAGGCAGGCAGGCAGGCAGGCAGGCAGGCAGGCAGACAAGGCAGGCAGACAGGTGGGTAGACTCAGGCAGGCAGGCAGGCAGGCAGGCAGGCAGGCAGGCAGGCAGACAAGGCAGGCAGACAGGTGGGTAGACTCAGGCAGGCAGGCAGGCAGGCAGGCAGGCAGACAAGGCAGGCAGACAGGTGGGTAGACTCAGGCAGGCAGACAGACAAGGCAGGCAGACAGGCAGGCGGACAAGGCTAAGTAAGACCACCCCTGGTGACATACTTCCTCCAATGAGGCCATATGTGCGAGCCTATGGGAGCCAGTGTTCTGTCCATTAGGCTTGAAGCCAAGCCTGTGGTGTTTTCCTGGTTGATGAGTTATGTGGCCCACCTCACTGTGGGTGGTGGTCCTGGTTACTATAAACAAGCCAGTTAAACAAGCCACGAAGAGCAAGCCAGTAGGTGTTTCCTCCACGTCCCCTGCCTCCCTTCAATGGCATACTGAAGTCTATAAGCTGAAATAAACCCTTTCCTCCAAGTTGCTTTTGGCTAGTGTTTTATAAAAACAATTAAAAGCAAACCAACACGTTTTAAAAACTGGGACAAGGTCTTCTTGCACTTTCTGTTCAGTGAATCTGAGTCTGACTGACTATAAAGTTGACAGAAGGCCAAGAGCTTTCACCGCTGGGAACTGCAACCTATCCACCCAGTGTCATCACAAGCCCAGGACCATGTGCACCACACCAGCTCTTTGTGAGAGATCAATATGAAAGAACAAGCTTTGCCAACACTCCACAGGACAAAATACTGTGCCCCCCAGAGACCCTTCCGCCATGAGTACACAGCTCACCATCAGCCACAGGAAACCAGCTTCTGCATGCCTCTGCCACTCGGACACACCAGAGTCCTTTTCATTCAAAATATCTTGACTTCAATTCGCTATACTCAATTCATTATACTCAATGTTCCCTCAAAATGCTGCAGTTTTTTTGACTTGATGAGATTCAGACTAATGCACTTTAGCTACAGTTTAAATGCTGCTGTTCAAAAGCCTATGTTCATGGGGCTGGAGAGATGGCTCAGTGGTTAAAAGCACGGCCTGGTCTTCTAGAGGTCCTGAATTCAAATCCCAGCAACCACATGGTGGCTCACAACCATCTGTAATGGGATCTGATGCCCTCTTCTGCAGTGCAGGTGTACATAGAGCACTCATAAATAAATCTAAAAAAAGTCTATGTACACAAGTAAGAGTTTAAGTATTTAAAATGCAAAGTTCTATTATGTAAAAACAAGCCTATTCATATATTCCTTAATACAGCAACAAACTGACTATAGTCTAGCAAATTATAATTCCTATTGTGAACATTCTATACTTTAAACTATGACTGACATTCCAAATGTAATAATCTCCAGTTTTATAATTATTTTTTCTTAATTTTAGAAGCTTCGGTAATGGTGAAGCTCCAAAACACCTAAACTATGAAAACAAAAGTTTCAAATGTATGTAGGCTAGAGGGGTGACTCAGCAGCTGCAAGAACTGTCAGGGTTCCAGAGGACCAGGGCTCCTTTCCCATGCACAGCTCTTTTTTTTTTTTTTTTAAAGATTTATTTATTTATTATATGTAAGTACACTGTAGCTGTCTTCAGACACTCCAGAAGAGGGCATCAGATTTCGTTATGGATGGTTGTGAGCCACCATGTGGTTGCTGGGATTTGAACTCAGGACCTTCAGGAGAGCAGTCGGCGCTCTTAACCACTGAGCCATCTCGCCAGCCCCTCCATGCACAGCTCTTAACCACCGAGACATGAACATGAGATTTCAGGGTACGGACCAGCGGGACAGGATCTTAGGGAAGGGCCGGGGATAGAGGAGAGCCACTGACGTCTTAAAGCCAGATGAATGTCTGTCCTGCCCTGAGTAAAACCCACTGAGAAATCTCCAGTACATAACAGCTAACCACTGAATTAAGCTAACAAGGCCCATGAGCTCTTGGGAAGAAAGAAACCAATAAACAAGAACTCACCCAAGTCACCCATAGAAAAGATAAACAATAAACAATAAACAAGAACTCACCCAAGTCACCCATAGAAAAGATAAACAAGAAACAATAAACAAGAACTCACCCAAGTCACCCATAGAAAAGATAAACAAGAAACAATAAACAAAAAACAAGAACTCACCCAAGTCACCCATAGAAAAGATAAACAATAAACAATAAACAATAAACAAGAACTCACCCAAGTCACCCATAGAAAAGATAAACAAGAAACAATAAACAAGAACTCACCCAAGTCACCCATAGAAAAGATAAACAAGAAACAATAAACAAGAACTCACCCAAGTCACCCATAGAAAAGATAAACAATAAACAATAAACAATAAACAATAAACAAGAACTCACCCAAGTCACCCATAGAAAAGATAAACAATAAACAATAAACAAGAACTCACCCAAGTCACCCATAGAAAAGATAAACAAGAAACAATAAACAAGAACTCACCCAAGTCACCCATAGAAAAGATAAACAAGAAACAATAAACAAGAACTCACCCAAGTCACCCATAGAAAAGATAAACAAGAAACAATAAACAAGAACTCACCCAAGTCACCCATAGAAAAGATAAACAATAAACAATAAACAATAAACAATAAACAAGAACTCACCCAAGTCACCCATAGAAAAGATAAACAAGAAACAATAAACAAGAACTCACCCAAGTCACCCATAGAAAAGATAAACAAGAAACAATAAACAATAAACAAGAACTCACCCAAGTCACCCATAGAAAAGATAAACAATAAACAATAAACAAGAACTCACCCAAGTCACCCATAGAAAAGATAAACAATAAACAATAAACAAGAACTCACCCAAGTCACCCATAGAAAAGATAAACAATAAACAAAAAACAAGAACTCACCCAAGTCACCCATAGAAAAGATAAACAATAAACAATAAACAAGAACTCACCCAAGTCACCCATAGAAAAGATAAACAATAAACAATAAACAATAAACAAGAACTCACCCAAGTCACCCATAGAAAAGATAAACAAGAAACAATAAACAAGAACTCACCCAAGTCATCCATAGAAAAGATAAACAAGAAACAATAAACAAGAACTCACCCAAGTCACCCATAGAAAAGATAAACAATAAACAATAAACAAGAACTCACCCAAGTCATCCATAGAAAAGATAAACAATAAACAATAAACAAGAACTCACCCAAGTCATCCATAGAAAAGATAAACAATAAACAATAAACAAGAACTCACCCAAGTCATCCATAGAAAAGATAAACAATAAACAATAAACAATAAACAAGAACTCACCCAAGTCACCCATAGAAAAGATCTTCTGCAAAGAGCAGAGAAGCAGCGCCCCAGAGGGACAGGGAGGACAACTGCTCCGCCAGGACACTAAAGAGGCTGCTCACCGAAACTTCCTGTTAATTTTAGAATCATTGGTCACCTTCCTTCCTTCCTTTCTTTCTCTTTCCTTCCTTCCTTCCTCCCTTCCTTCCTTCCTTCCTTCTTTTCTTCCTTCTGTCTGTTTTTCTGTCTTTCCTTCTTTGTTTCATTGTTCTTGTTTTTGTTTGTTTTGTTTTGTTTTGAGAAAAGGTTTCTCTCTATAGGCCTGGCAGTCCTGAAACTTATGTAGAACCAGGTTGGCCTTGAACTCACAGAGATCCACCTGCCTCTGCCTCCCAAGTGTGGGGATTAAAGGTGTGCGCCACCACACCCAGCAAGGGTTCAACTTTTCTTAAGTAAATAAGAAAAACTAAATATAAATTGTTTCTTCTTTAATTACTCCAAGGTGAAAAGCATGGGGTGCCAGTGGCCAGCAGACACATAGGACAAGGTGGCCTGAGCCTTTAAGAGCCTTGCACTAACTGCCTGCCAGCGGGCACAGCTGCCTTTAGAGAAACGAAAAGACATAGATTACAAGGAAATGCCGTTTAAAAAGAAAACAAAATAAAGCCTGCAGTTCTTACTTGAGAGAGTCCAGGGGACGATGCATGTCCCGGGGGCGTGGCCGCAAGACTGGGGAGCCCCTTGCTTATTTCATGTGCTGAGTAAGGGGCAGGGGTGGGGGGTCCTGGCTGTCTCGCTACTTGTGTTACCTGTGAGGGAACAAACAGCAAGAGATTAGTGACCCAGTCCACACGTGCAGCTGAACTGGTTAAACTATCGTTAAAGGACGGGCAGTAGTGGTGCACACCTTTAATCCCAGCACTCAGAAAGCCCAGAGGCAGGGGGATCTGAGTTCGAGGCCAGCCTGGTCTACAGAGTAAGATCCAGAACAGCCAGGGCTATACAGAGAAACCCTATCTCGAAAAAAACAAAACAACAACTAGAACAAAAATCACTTTAAAACTTGGACTGTGTCTCCCAAGGCACAGGAAAGCCTAAGCACTACAGTAAGCTGGGCTCACCGATCCAGAACACACGAGTACTGCCGGTTAAACTATCGCTTGCTAAACTTTTACTACAGTAAGCTGGGCTCACCGACCCAGAACACACGAGTACTGCCGGTTAAACTATCGCTTGCTAAACTTTTACTACAGTAAGCTGGGCTCACCGATCCAGAACACACGAGTACTGCCGGTTAAACTATCGCTTGCTAAACTTTTACTACAGTAAGCTGGGCTCACCGATCCAGAACACACGAGTACTGCCGGTTAAACTATCGCTTGCTAAACTTTTACTAGAGTAAGCTGGGCTCACCGATCCAGAACACACGAGTACTGCCGGTTAAACTATCGCTTGCTAAACTTTTAAAGCATATTCTCAAACCTCCCCCAAATCCTAAAACAAAAACTAGTCTAACTATTCTGACATGAAACTTAGAACTGTACCAAGCATTTTACGAAAAGACAGATGGGTATGGGTGAGGAGGGAACTGCAGAGCCCAGGGAGAGCTCCGTAGGTGACATGGCTTTTCTGAGAATCGCATGACACATTTGTCCAGATTCTCAGGACATCCCCGAGTGATGGCGCCTGTCTACAATATAATCCCAGCCGTCTGGAGGAGTGTGCAGGAGAATTCTGAGTGCAGAGATGGCTGTGCTAGACAGACAGGCTGTCTCACGAGAACAGGGAAAAGGCTGTAAGAATGCTTTTGTCTGGCATGCCACAAAGCCTGGGGTCAAATCCTGGCAGCACATCAACTGGGTATGGTGGTCCAGGCCCATTTCTCCAGCTCCTGGGAGACACATTACGAAGATGAGTTCAAGGTCACCCCTGGGCTCCACGACACTGTCTCAAAATGATTAACTGTGGGACAATAAACAACAAAAGCAGTTATGGTCCCCAACTGTGCTGGTCTGAGGCTCATTCAGTCCCTAACTTTAGGTGACATGAAAGCACACCTCTAATTCGATGGATGGACACACAGACAGATGCAAGATGTCTATCTAAAATGTTAAAGTTTTTGTGTGGGGAGGGGGCATTCAGTATGTGTGTGAGTCTAAGCACCTGGCATCTACCCTGTAGCACTCAGAGAAGAACTTTCAAAAGTTATGAGGATCTGGGATCAAATTCAAGTTGCCTGACTTGTACGGTTAGCTGCTGAGCCACCTCACCAGGCCAAGGTGGGGGATACAAAACTAGGTGCTATCAGCTTGCTAGCCATGGGGTGCAGCACTTTCTTCCTTATATTTTAATCTAGATTTCTATTTTTCTAGGAAGCACATATTTCAAACCTGCCATTTGGAACTTGACAGTTTCCACACTGTCTATAAAATCACACACGTGATGCCACAGTGGGCACGTGACCTCAAGTGTGACAACAGCCTGGGACATAAGGCCAGACTGAGGCCAGCCTAAGACGCCACAGCAAAATTTGACCATCGCCCTTCCTCAAAATAAAAAAGCCAAAAAAATGCCCCCAAAATGCCAACGAGCGAGCAAAGGGGGCACATTCACACCTGCAGTCCCGTGCCCTGGCTGTCCTGCATGGCAACAGCAGCCCAGCTCTCCTCATCTGTCCGTCCATCCTCATGGACAAACTCACAGAGCACTGTGGCCTGCTTGCCACCAAGTGGTCTCTTGACCATGTAAATATAACTACCATTACACTATGATATTAATTCAACAAACCATACAGCCTATCATATGGCTACTTAGGGATAAGATTTATCTAGCTTAGCAACTCATGAGCACCTGAGGTGGCCTGGGCAACCTTAGAGCACAGAGCAGCCAGCATGGAATAGCTCTACTGCTGACAGTAACCCAGACAAGTGACCTGAGAGTCTGCCCTTAACCTACTGGAGCTAACTGCCCTGAAGAGACGGATGAGGAGGCTGTCAATCCTACTTTGGCCAATCACTCAGAAACACTGCACACAGAGCAGGCACACACTGCACGTGGATGACGACGATGCTGGGTCTTTTCCAAGGACTATCTACAGTTTGAAGGCTTGTTTTTGATTTTTGTTGCTGTTGGGTTTTTTTCTCTGTTATCCCTGTAGTCCAAAGATGTGACAACAACTGAGCTGTTGTTTTTGTTTACTATGATTTGGGATTTCTGAATCAAGGGTCTCACAACATGGCCAGAGTAAACTGTAATTAGGTAGCCCAGGCTGGCCTCAAACTTACAATAATCTTTCTGCTTAAGCTTTCCAAGTGCTGGGTTCCAGAGCTGTGTCCATGTAACACAGACACCATGTTCTCTTTGCTAAGTTCTGAAACCCACTGTGGAGGGTCTAGGCTTCCCAGAGGGCAGAGCGCTCGAGTACCAAAAGGCAATTGTAAATACAGTTAAGGGCTGCTTGGGAATCTGATCCCATCTGAAAATGTGAGTTTTATATTTAAAGCTTGCTTTTTCTGCTGATTTTCCATTGCTAATAACCTAGTTACATAACTGATCCAAGGTACTGGGTCTTAATTCCAAGATACTAGCAGAACTCAACAACAAATAATAAATTCAAAGATACTATCAAAATCACAGACTGCTTTGGAATAGCTTGTGTCACAGAAGAACTGTAACCAAGTCCCCATTCTGAGGTTTAGTCATGGATCGTTACATTCTAAACAATGACTTAAAACACAAACAATGTAGACGGTAAACATTTATTCGAGGAATCTTGTAAGTAGGCCATACAACACCGAGAATGTAGGTCATCCAGTGAGAGACCCAGGTTTGAGCACTGGTGTAGCTATGTTGGAGGTGGCTCAGTGGTTAAGATCTCTTGTTGATCTTGTAGAGGACCTGGGTTCAATACCCAGCAGGCACATGGCGAATTCATAACCAATCCTGGAAGATGGGACACTTTCTTCTGATCTCCAAGGACACCATGCACACATATACACATACACAGTGCACACACATATGTACAGGTAAACATTCATACACATAAAATAAGCAAATCAAAAAATTAGATTTTCTTTTTTCAAGACAGATTCTCTGTGTAGCCCAGGCCGTCCTGGAACGCAGAAATCCGCCTGCCTCTGCCTCCCAAGCGCTAGGATTAAAGGCGTGCGCCACCACCGCCTGCTGCCCGGATTCTTTTTTTTTTTTTTTATACATAAGTACACTGTAGCTGGGCTGGTGAGATGGCTCAGTGGGTAAGAGCACCCGACTGCTCTCCCAAAGGTCCAGAGTTCAAATCCCAGCAACCACATGGTGGCTCACAACCATCCGTAATGAGATCTGACTCCCTCTTCTGGAGTGTCTGAAGACAGCTACAGTGTACTTACATATATTAATAAATAAATCTTTAAAAAAAAAAGTATACTGTAGCTGACTTCAGACGCACCAGAAGAGGGCATCAGATCTTATTACCGATGGTTGTGAGCCACCATGTGGTTGCTGGGAATTGAACTCAGGACCTGCGGAAGAGCAGTCGGGTACACTATCAGCATGCACTGAAGCTACAACTTCACTCTTACAATTCACGCCAAAATCCAAACAACATACTATTTCATTGTTTTTTAAGTCCCCTATTATGTTCCAATGCCACAAGCCTATGTACCCTTTTCAATTATATAGTTTCTGTCTTGTGCACAATTTCAAGCTAAATCGCATCTCAAGAGATTGTTTCCTCAACTCCACAGTGTGCCTCCATGGCTGGGCATCCATATTTTGCTAACCTCAAAACAATGGAAGGGCACTGTTGGCGTCCTTCTACCAGAACTCCATTCTCTCCTTCCCTTTAGGATAAGCAGTTTAAAGGCACAGTACCTCGAAGCGGGTACTTCAAACATGACACAAGCAGACTATGGCAGGACACACATGAGCTATCTGTGTCATCTGGGACAGGAGTCAGCTTTTGTTAAGTGTTGCCAGCTTTTATTTTCAGCAGACGTCAAAACTATTTCTCTTTTCCAAGTCTCTCCACTGTTCTTCCCTGCTGTGAGGTGTTCTGTGTTTCCAGTCAGGTCTAAGTAGAGGAAGAGAACCCCCTTTTCTACTTCCTCCTCCTCTTCTTTTTCTTCTATGGAACCCACCCAGGGCATGACAGGAGGCGCCCAGGTGGCGAAGAGAACGCATGCCTGTTAATCCCAGCACTTGGGAGTTAGAGACAGACAGATCTCAGCAAGTTCAAGGCCAGCCTAGTCTACCTAACAAGTTCCAGGCTATCCAGGTCTACTTAGTGGGTCCCTTCTTTAAAAACAAACAAAGAAACAAACAGGAGGAAAGAATCATGCCCAACAAACCCTGTCTGGGCCAAACATTTCCTGCTGGGATGATGCACCTTGTACAAGAACACAATTAGCACGCCAGATGACCAACGTCCAGATACACTGTAATAATTTCTCTTCCAAAAGCCAGAACCTATCAGAATCATACATTTCAATACTATGCCTCTTTCACATGTGTGCGCATGTGCATGTGTATAAACTTCATGGGAGGCAGACACACACACATCTCTCTGAACAGGACTTTCAAAGTTTAAGGGAGCTTAAATAATTATTTCATATGGCTTCCAAGTTATATTATTAAAGAAACGCTTATTGAAAGGAATGTGATGATGAACAGCTTTAGTTCCAGTATGGGAGGGAGAGGCAGGAACATCTCTGGGAGCTTGTGGCCACAGTGGTTTATACAGCAAGCTCCAGGATAGCCAGGACTACAGGGACCTGGGTCAAGAAGCAAATTAAACAAAGAAATAAGAATGGAGGAGCTGAAAAAATAGTCTGGAGGTTAAGAATACTTGTTATTCTTTTCATTCCAGAGGGACCCAAATTCTGTTCCCAGCATTCATGTTAGGGAAGCTCACAACCACTTGAGTTACAGGGGATCTAATGCCCTCTTCTGGCCTCCGCAGATCAGGCCATACACATGGCTCAGACACATAGACCCATGCATACATATATATTTTTTAAAAATTCATTTTGAGGGGCTGGCAAGATGGCTCAGTTGTTAAGAGCACTGACTGCTCTTCCAAAGGTGCTGATTTCAAATCCCATGGTGGCTCACAACCACCCGTAATGAGATATGACACCCTCTTTTGGTGCATCTGAAGTCAGCTACAGTGTACTTATGTATAATAATAAATAAATCTTTGGGCCTGAGCAAGCAGAGACTGAGTGAGCAGAGTTAACCAGAATGAGCAGAGGTCCTAAAAATTCAATTCCCAACAACCACATGAAGGCTCACAACCATCTGTTCAGCTACAGTGTACTCACATGCATAAAATAAATAAATCTTTAAAAAATAAAATAAAAATTCATCTTGAAAGAATAAAAATGCACGCTATGTAAGTGGTGGCACACGCCTTTAACCTCAGCACTCAGGAGGTAAAGGCAAGTGGATCTCTGTGAGTTTGAGGCCAACATAGTCTACAAATTGAGTTCCAGGACAGCTACACAGAGAGCTACACAGAGAAACCCTGTGTCAAAATAAAACAAAATTGTACCAGTGGTTTTACAGGTCTAAAAATTAACATATCTAATGGATATTTAGAATCTGTAAAAACTAAAGAAATAAAATGCCCTTCTATAGAAAGTTCTATATGGGATTGGAACAGTCACACAAATAGTTCACACCTACATACATACTCAGCCTTGAGTGTTCGGGCCCTACCTCAGAGCCAGCCACTAAGCAAGGGCTCAACCATGAACTGGGATCTAGCGTCACAGGAAACACAATGGGCTGGCAGAGTCCCAGTAGCAAGACATGTTCACAAAAGCAAGGTCCCAATTACAGTTAAAGATGGTCCCTCCATCCTGCCCCTAGCTGATGATGATACAACTATTGCCCAGATAATGCACCTTCATTTGGCACGGCACTAACCGTCATCCAACTTCGAGGCCCTGTCTGACCGCTACTGCTCCATGGAGCTGCTCTGCCTCTGAGCAATGATTCTCGGGACACTTTATAAAATGGCGCAGGGGGTGGAATATTCCACAGGCTAAAGCAGCATTCTACCAAAGCAAAGCGCCCTGGCGCAGATTCTCCCTACTCCTGCTTGAGAGCTGAAAGCCATTCCTAGCTGGCATTTACCAGCAGAGAGAGCACGCCTTCACATCTCCATGGTTAATCCTTCTTCTGAAAGAGGAAAAATCAAGCAAATCCATATTAAATAATATTTTAATTAGCTCTCTGATTTAACATTTAATGAGAAAGCCACATTAAATATTAACAAAGAATGTAAACTTTCATAAATGTCATTAATTAGCAGTTACAAAGACAGGCAGAAAAGCAGATCTAGATTGTTAATACTGAGACTCTGAGTCCCGAGGTGCAGGGACAGAGTACTCTACAGAGACAGTAATCACGATTGGTGGAGAGCGTGCAATCACGAGACCCGAGTTTGGATCCCCAGTACCCACATAAATGCAGTGCATGCTGGCACACATCTGAAGCCAACATAGGCAGCACAAAAACAGGCACTCCAAGAGTTTCCTGGCCAGCCAGTCAAGGCCAAACAGTGAGTCCTGGGCTCAAATGAGAGACCTTCTCAAACGACAAGGTAGGAACTGAGAACAGTTATACATGCTATAACCCCAGCTCTCTGCTCTATAGTGAGTTCCAGGGCAGCCAGCGCTATATCATATAAAGAACATATCTTAAAAACAAACTAACTAAACAAAAAAGGAAAAAGCAACAGTTGCTTTCAACAAGCTCAAACACAGGTTCAGTCCGGGCACTTTCAGCACACAAACATGCGTGTGCACGCACATGGAATGAACACACACACACACTCAGAAAGGGGGGAGGGGAGTGAGAGAGTGTGAGTGTGTAAGTGGGTTATAAAGAGGCCCAAGACAGCAGGCTGAGACCGGAAGGCTGCCCTGAGTTTGAGGCCTGTCTAAGACACACGCACTAAGAGTCTCCGGGTTCTCACTGAGTGTTTCCTGGGTTCTCATGCCTGCCCTTCCTAAGGTGCACTGCACGTAAGCTTCAGCTCAGCAAACGGTGCCAACAAACCACTGCCCCAACTGGGTTAAAAGCAATGGACAGTTATTCGATGGGGAGACAGCACAGGCAAGCCAACTTCCACGTGGCTGGATGCTCCAAGACCTGACGGAGCAAGTTCACGTCCCTCGGCAGTAGGACTACCACTGCCAGCCTACCTACTCAATATGCAGCGGCTATAGGAAAAATCGTGGAAACAAGATCTTTCTAAACATTCCATCCAGCTACAAGATACGAGAAGCAGGACCTAAATGATATATAAAGTGCAAACTGCTTATAAGGATCAAAGCTGACAGCATCAAAGACATTCTCTAATCTTAAAGAGCAACTTAGCACACAGAGTCTCTCTCTCATAAGCAAGTTTCCAGTTATTCGAAAGAGACTTCTGCCCTGAGAGCAGTTGTTATTCAATTACTAAGTATGACTGCAATCACATCACACACTAGCTTAATAGTCAGAAAACTAAATTTCTCTTAATACAGAAGACAAAATTATATGCTATGCACGGCAGGCTTATCTCACAGCTCCTACTCCTGAAAGTTATCAATGAACACACCACAGAGAGCCAGTGCCTCCTGAGTGCCCTGGTGTGGCAGTGCCTCTCTCTACCTTGTACACTGCACTGTTACAGTTTTTCAAGTACTTGTTTGAATGTTCATGGTTCATTAATAGGACCAATCCCTCAAATTTGATTTATCTTTGATAAATACTTCAAAGACAAATTTGTATAAACCAAGTTAAAATAACTAAATACAAAGAACCCAGCTAACATAAGAAGGCATTGCAGAGGTCTGTCCAACCCTGGCTTCCTTCTGATGAGCAGCAGAGCTTCCACCTGAAATGACTACTCCTAATCTAGGGGAAAGCAGCCACTACAAACGCAGAGTGTGGGCTTTAAACATTGGCCAGGAGTACTACTGCCTTTCAAGGAATTTAACCAACTCAATCCCAGTGACATATGGGCACCACATGGCATATGTGCACCACGTGCCAAGGCAGGAGAGGACGACAGAGACGTAGGCCGAAAGAACCTACAGAAAAATAATGACCAGACACAAAATCCTGTTGCTGAGATGGGGACTAACGACTGAGGGCATCCAGTCACATAGCTCTCTCCTCACTAGCAAGAATGTGCACAGTACTGTAAAAGTGATGAGTGGGAAACTATTAAGAATGTAAATACTTTGCCAGGCATGGCAGGACATGCCTTTAATCCCAGCACTCAGGAAGCAAAGGCAGGAGGGTCTCCGTAAATCTAAGCCAGTCTGGCATATAGAGCAAGCTCCAGGACAGCCAGAGATAGAAAGTACCACTCATGTAAAACATACAAACTAACAAACAAGAAAGATTATAAATAATTCATTAAAAATGCCAGCACTCCAGAGGCACAGGCAGGCAAAGCGCAGTGAGTTCAAGGCCAGCCTAGTCTATATCTCAAGTCTGGACGGCTAGGGATACACTGTAAAGCCTTGTCCCAAAGTCTAATAAATAAATGTCATTTTTAAACTGGAGAAGAAACCAGCTAGTAGGAAGCCTAAGGCAGCAGGACTGCTTCACCCAACAGATTAGACCACTTAGGCAATGGAGCAAGAACTAGAGTATAGAAACCAGAAATACAAAACAAAAAAAACATACAAAAGAAAACAACATCGCTATTCCTGTTACTGCTGCTGTTTTGGGTTTGATTTCTGAGACAAGGCCTCACGCTGAAGCTTTGGCTGGCCTCAACTCAGAGATCCACGTGCCTCTGCCTTTGGAGTACTGAGAAGAAAGACCTGAGCTAGCACAGCAGGCTGAGAACATCGTATTTCAGGAGAGCTGCTAATGCTTGAAGTTCCTCCTCCTCCTCCTAGGAGAAGCACAATATACAATGTGCACATGGTGAGTGTACCACAGCAACTCTAAGTAGTAAAAGTCAAATAACTCACAAACAAACCAACACCTGACAGTCAAGCACCTCTGTGCAAGGTAAGAAGGCTCAGGTGGCAGCAGCCTCCCTCACGGTCATCCCGTCAATCTCAGAGTTCTCATGGACTTGTCTTCCAAGTGTGAGTGTACATACTGTCAAAGTCTTACTCATGAGGAATCCTAATAACATGTTTTAGGATACTTCACCATGAATCCCAGGCTGGCCTTGCCTTAGAGACAGACAGACAGACACAGACACACAATCTAATGCTGGGATTACAGGCACATATGGGCAACACACTTGTTCTTAATGTATTAATTTCATTTTCAGAAATATATTCTATAAAAATCATCCAAAACACAGGAATTATAAAATTCAGCTATTTTATAACAGCAAAAATATGAAAATCACCTAATGCTCTAATACCAAAGTAATACTTGCTTACAGGAAGGTGACTTGTGTCAATAAATCTTTCTCAGAATGACCCCCCAATGGACAGGACCAACAGGACTAGCTTCCTCAAGTCAGACTCCAAAGAAATGACACACTTTCTCTTACACAGCACAGTCAAGACATCTTCATAGCCTACTGACTTTATTATAGGAGACGATAAACATTCCTTACTCCCCTGCCAAGGTACAACACAACCATCTGTGTCTGTACAACTGTGGACTTCTGATTAGGTTCGTCCCATAGACTCATGGGTTTGAATGCTTGGCCCACAGGGAATGGCACTATTAGGAGCTATGACCTTACTGGAGGAAGTGTGGCTTTGTTTGTTTTTTGGAGGTGGGGCTTTGAGGTCACACATACACTCAAGCTCTGCCCAGTAAGGAATCCAGTCTCCTCCTGGCTTCCTACAGATGCAGGTATAGAACTCACCTCCAGCATCATGCCTGCACTCCTGCCTTCACACTGCCATGACAACAACGGGCTAAACCTCTGAACCATAAGCCAGCCCCAATTATGTTTGCCTTTGTAAGAGTTGCTTCAGTCAAGGCCAGATGCGGTGACGCACGCCTTTACTCCAAGTACTATGGAGGCAGAGGCAGGGGATCTCAGTTTTGAGGGCAGCCTGGTCTACAGAGTTAGTGTCAGGTCACCCAAAGCTATTCAAAGAAGCCTTGTCTCGAGAAGTTTGGTCATGGTATCTCTTCAGAGCAATGGAAACCTGGCTAAGACACCAACTGGCCAATGTCTTTCCTGACCCTCCTGTGTCTCACTCGCCTCCATCCTCCATTCCCATGCTGTAGCTATAGCGCCAATTTAAAGGCAATTGGTTCTGTTTCTCTTTACCCTCCCTTTGTATTCCATTAGACCAGGATGAAGCTCTAAAACCTCTATGTGCCCAATATTTCCCTGTGTAATTTCATGTCCCACATCCAATAATTCCCCATGTAATCTCATGTCCTATACCCCATAATTCCCCATGTAATCTCATGTCCTATACCCCATAATTCCCCATGTAATCTCATGTCCCACAACCCGTAATTCCCCATGTAATCTCATGTTCCACAACCTGTAATTCCCCATGTAATCTCATGTCCTATACCCCATAATTCCCCATGTAATCTCATGTCCCACAACCCGTAATTCCCCCATGTAACCTCATGTCCTATACCCCATAACTCCCCCATGTAATCTCATGTCCCACAACCCGTAATTCCCCCATGTAACCTCATGTCCTATACCCCATAACTCCCCAATGTAATCTCATGTCCTATACCCCATAATTCCCTGTGTAATCTCATGACGGAAGTCCAACATCTCTCCATGCAAGCATGTGCACGTTGAAGCCTCTGCCACCCATGGCCATCTCAGGGGCTCTGTACTGCAAGGTCTTTAGCCTCCACTGCTCTTGCTTTTCCTGGCAGTGTGGCGCCTGAATCCAGAACAGTGCACACGCTGGGCAAGGGTCCACCAAGTACCTCAAGCTAGCCTGAGACTAGAGTCTTCCAGCCTTGGCCTCCACGTGCTGGCATTACAGAGTGCACAGCCATTCCAGGCTTTCTAGACCCTAAAATGCCTTTTCAAAGAAAATCTCTACCCATTTACCTTACTGTATTCTACCAAAGCATTTAATACAAACACCTAAACTACGTGAAGCCTTTCTTCTGTTTAAAGACAACATACCCAAACTCTTCTCAGTGGCAGGCACTACCTAGCACTTCCCAGGCCCTGGGCTCACTCTCTAATACTGGCCAAGAGCGACACTGACTCAGAACTCAGCCGTTACAACACAGGGCGAGATGGCAGGAAGAATGGGACCTATTACTCAGTCTCTTAAGTTCTCATGGGTTCACGGGAGAACTTACCACTTTAGCAAACGCATCCTATGACTGAAAAGTGAGCCTTTTCTTATCGATTCCTCATTCAACACGATTGATATCAATCTCTTATACTCACTTCCCAATACTGATGCATATAATTTTATATGTAACCAGGGAGGGGAGGGGCAAAACACTCATTTACGAAGGGGAAACTGAAATTTTTCTTTTTTTCTCTTCTTTTCTTTTTTTTTTTTTTCGAGACAGGGTTTCTCTGTGTAGCCCTGGGTGACCTGGAACTCACTCTGTAAACAAGGCTGGCCTCTACCACCTAAGTGCTCAGATTATAGGTGTGTTCCACTGTGCCTGGAAACACTCATGCTTTTTTTAAAAAAGGAATATTCAATAAAAATTTACAATCTGGGGGTTGGAGAGAAGGTGCAGTGGTTAAGAGCACCCCCTGGCTGCTCTCCAGAGAACCCAGGTTGGCTTCCCAGCACCCACACCAGTGTTAACCATCTGTAACACTAGCCCAGGAGGATCTGGTGCCCTCTTCTGGCCTCCAAGGGAACTGCACACATGTAGGCAACACGCATACACATTACAACATAGTAGTGGCACATGAGAGACAGAAGCAAATGGACCATAGATCAATAAAGTCAAGGCCAACCTGGTCTATAGTTTACAGAGTTTCAGGACAGCCAAGGAACCTTCTCTCAAAATACCAAAAAAAAAAAAAAAAAAAAGAGGAAGAAAGAAAAAAAAAGGTAATTTAAGATCAACTTATTTAAATTTAAAAAAAAAAAGAAAAAAGAAAAAACCTTTCCAAGGCAGTGGAGGCTGTCATTGCGGTGGCGTGCCTGAGCATCTAGTACACACATGTACTATGTCCCCAGGGTTTAATCCACATGTAGGAAAGGGGGAAGGGAAAGGGCGGGTGTAGAACTACAGTGGATCACAACACAATGTTCACCTCAGGTCTCCTCCTTAGATGTCAATGTGAGTGAAGGTTACCTGGTCACGTAACATGCACCTGATCTCACTGGGATTTTGTTGACTTTTCCACCCCAGGCACTGCATTCACAGCCAGCCTGCCAGCCACCGGGATGCTCACCGTGCTATAGACTGCAGAGACCGTAGGTGGGAAGAGCCGATCCTCCAAAGGCTGCTGCACCGGTCCTCGTGGAATCCTGGAAGGCGAGCGAGTTAAGGAAAAGAGAACTCAAGCAGAACGGCTCAGCAGTGGCAGAGTGTCCAGCCAGGGACCCACACTTTGTACCCAACCTTTGGCCCTGGACACTTACTCCTCCCAAGAAACTGGAAAAGCAACCATTTCAAACCTCCTGATGAGATTAGCTCCATTTCTCCACATCGTTCCCACTGGACATGAAAAGTAGGGCCAGAGCATTCAAAACCATCCTGAGAGTCAACCGCCGTTAGAGAGGAGCAAGCAACACAGCGCACAGCGAGGAAAGCAAGGTCAGCCAGCACCGGAGAGGCTGCCTTGGTTTAAGGCTAAGCTGGAGAAACCGTTGGCTGTGTTCCCCTCTGTTCTAACCATACACAGGGCAGGGCAAACACACTTGTTCCCTTGTTTTCTGTAGTTGTTATTCCTATAAATCTTTTTTGTTTGTTTGTTTTTTGTTTTTTTGAAGACAGAGTTTCTCTGTGTAGCCCTGGCTGTCCTGGAACTCACTCTGAAGACCAGGCTGGCCTCAAACTCAGAAATCCACCTGCCTCTGCTTCCCAAGTGCTGGGATTAAAGGCGTTTGCCACCACTGCCTGGCCCTATAAATGTTTTAATTGAGCTAATTACCCTCCAACAACCCACCAGCTTTCCATTTGCAAAATCAGGTACTCCAGCAGTCACTTAAAATATTTCAGAACACAAAAAAGACATTGCATTAAAAGAAAGAAGACTCATTTTATTCAACTTCAAACTGGGAGATAGGAGCCATCCCAGCCAGTGTGGCTATGTGGGAGAGATAGGAGCCATCCCAGCCAGTGTGGCTATGTGGGAGAGATAGGAGCCATCCCAGCCAGTGTGGCTATGTGGGAGAGATAGGAGCCATCCCAGCCAGTGTGGCTATGTGGGAGAGATAGGAGCCATCCCAGCCAGTGTGGCTATGGGGGAGAGATAGGAGCCATCCCAGCCAGTGTGGCTATGTGGGAGAGATAGGAGCCATCCCAGCCTGTGTGGCTATGGGAGAGATAGGAGCCATCCCAGCCAGTGTGGCTATGGGGGAGAGATAGGAGCCATCCCAGCCTGTGTGGCTATGGGGGAGAGATAGGAGCCATCCCAGCCAGTGTGGCTATGGGGGAGAGATAGGAGCCATCCCAGCCAGTGTGGCTATGGGAGAGATAGGAGCCATCCCAGCCTGTGTGGCTATGGGGGAGAGATAGGAGCCATCCCAGCCTGTGTGGCTATGGGGGAGAGATAGGAGCCATCCCAGCCAGTGTGGCTATGGGGGAGAGATAGGAGCCATCCCAGCCTGTGTGGCTATGGGAGAGATAGGAGCCATCCCAGCCAGTGTGGCTATGGGGGAGAGATAGGAGCCATCCCAGCCAGTGTGGCTATGGGAGAGATAGGAGCCATCCCAGCCTGTGTGGCTATGGGGGAGAGATAGGAGCCATCCCAGCCTGTGTGGCTATGGGGGAGAGATAGGAGCCATCCCAGCCTGTGTGGCTATGGGGGAGAGATAGGAGCCATCCCAGCCAGTGTGGCTATGTAGGAGAGATAGGAGCCATCCCAGCCTGTGTGGCTATGGGGGAGAGATAGGAGCCATCCCAGCCAGTGTGGCTATGGGAGAGAGATAGGAGCCATCCCAGCCAGTGTGGCTATGTGGGAGAGATAGGAGCCATCCCAGCCAGTGTGGCTATGTGGGAGAGATAGGAGCCATCTCAGCCAGTGTGGCTATGGGGGAGAGATAGGAGCCATCCCAGCCAGTGTGGCTATGGGAGAGATAGGAGCCATCCCAGCCAGTGTGGCTATGGGAGAGATAGGAGCCATCCCAGCCAGTGTGGCTATGTGGGAGAGATAGGAGCCATCTCAGCCAGTGTGGCTATGGGGGAGAGATAGGAGCCATCCCAGCCAGTGTGGCTATGGGGGAGAGATAGGAGCCATCTCAGCCAGTGTGGCTATGGGGACAGTGCTGCTTCCAGTGCTTCCCGTCTGACATCTGTGAGAGTGACAAAGGCCACAGCACTGTCTCTGCATGACACTGTGACATGGCCAGGTTATGTGCCTTCTACAATAGATACAAATGATACAAATTATTTTACCTTTTTTTTTTAAGATTTATTTATTTTATACATATGAGTATACATACTCCACCACTGCTCTCTTGCTCTCTTCAGACACACGAGAAGAGGGCATCGGATCCCATTACAGACGGTTGTGAGCCACCATGTGGTTGCTGGGATTTGAACTCAGGTCCTCTGGAAGAGCAGTCGATGCTCTTAACCGCTGAGCCATCTCTCTAACCCAATTATTTTACTTTCACATATAAATAAATAAAGCCAACAATCCTGTAGCCTAACTCCAGCCAGTCAACTCCTTTTTAAGTAATGTGTTATAAACCCCAAGTGAAAAAAAATTCCCTCAACAAAATCCTTAATACTTCTCATATAAGGTTTCTTTGTGATTCACTGAAAGAGTGTGGGAGACAAATCATGAGCTATGAACAGGTGTGGCGGCTTGCAACTGGACGCTCAGCACCGAGGAGACAGAGGCAAGAATGGTCACAGGGTGCGTTCAGTTAGGCCAGTCAGGGTTACACAGTGAGACTCCTTCAAAAAGCGAAGAGCTAGAGAAATAGCTGAGGAATTGAGACACTCCCTGTCTGCCCTCAGTTACCAACACAACATGGTAGCTCAGACTAGTTCTAACTGCAGCTCTAGAGGAGCTAATTCCTTCTTCTGACCTCCACAGGCAAAAGAAATGCACGTGGTTTGCATACATACACTCATACAAACATATACATACATACAAGCAAAACTCTCATACATATGAAATGAATAAATCTTATAAATAATAAATAGAATGAAAGGAAAAAAGCTGTTTTCTGTTGTGCTGTGTTGTGTTTTGTGCTTGATTTTTTAAGAATGACTCTGAGTTGCCAAAGGCTGACTCATTAGTAGATTCTTTATATCCAAGCAGCCAGCTCAGAAGACTGAAAACAAAACAAACACACCCTGTGCTTTAATCATTAAAATGTCTAAAGAGACTATAGCAGTCTCTAGACGTTCTTAAACTAGCAACCTCACACAACAGCTAAACACACTGTCCATGTCCCCTCACAAAGCCGTAAACGCTGTGCTGGAGAGGAGCTGAAACATCACAGAAAGGAAGCGCCTCAGCCAAACCACTCGCAACATACACACCACTCAATCCACATGCACAGCCCACACCCACTGTGTGTGCACACACGATGCATACACATACTCCACACAGCACACCACACATACATACTGTGTGGAGTATGTGTATGCATGTGTGTGTATATATGTATATATATATGTATACACACACACATATACTATATACATACACTATACAAAGCACACATTATACATACACACATTTTATACACAATCTACCACACCACACCATACACACACATCACACACTATTCTATGGCTCTTACAGCAGATGGAGAGTGAGCCACACGACTGCTCTACTGCCAACAACCGTTGCGTTTCCAGGAAGAACTAATTCTCACGATGGGAGAAGAGTTCTCCAGGGAGTCCCTAGTGTTCTGCCCGAGAAGCTGAGCCACTCAGGACTTCTGCTCTCGGTTCCTCTGCTGGTTAATCAGATGACTGTAATTACAGGATTGCTAGAGACATCATTTGCCCATGTTACAGGAACAAATATTCTTCCTGTTTCTACAAATAAAAATGCTGATTTCATTTTTATATTCTGCAAATTAACAAAAAAAATTACCGTTGACTGTTTAAAACAAAACTACAGTTCTATTTAAAAACAAAGCCCAGGAAAATAAAAATCAATCGATGTAGACCAAGCCTGGTTCCAAATCCAACCAAGGAAAGGAAAGGAAAGGGGAGGGGAGGGGAGGGGAGGAAAGAGGAAAGGAAAGGAAGAAAAAAAACAAAAAACCGAGGGCACTGGGTGTGATGGCTGCAATCCTAGCTCAGGAAGAGGAGGCAGGAGAGTAGCCTGGACTGGTCAGAGATCTTGCCTAAAAAGATAAGCAAGAGAGAAGGCTGGAGATGCGGCTCAGGACTGAGTTCAGTTCCCAGCACTCACATCAGGCAGCGAAAAATCACTTCCGACTTGAGCTCCAGAGGACCCGACATCCTTTTCTGGCCTCTGTGGGCCCCTGCACTCATGAGCGTGTGTGTGCATACACAACTCAAAAAGAAAGGGAGATTTACTTAAATGCAATCCTCAGAAACCCTGAGCAGATACTTCACTAACTTGAAGCTTAGCCCACCTCTTTACTAAAAACCCTAGCTGGTGTGTCGGCGCTGCTGGGTATCTATCCGCTCAGAGGTGAGCTCTGGAATGAAGCGTGTGAAGCGTGTGAAGTGATTTTAGAGCTGACTGGACTTAGCCTAAGACACAGGCTGTTTATGCCCCTTTAGACTAAAAGTATTTTCTTTTTAATTTTTTAAAGATTTTAAATAAGGTTTATTTGTACTTGTGAGTGTTTGCCAGGTATGTGCAGGAGCCCTAGGAGGCCAAGAGAGGCGCAGGCAGACAGACACCACACCCAGGCTTTCTGCAGCCGCAGTGTGTACAGCAGCGCCCTCTGTCCACTGGTGACTTCTTAGCTTGAATTGCTATGATGAATGTTTTATCATTGTAAATCAGTGTGACTAAGGCAACTAACCCCAACTACACTAGTTAATACTTTAGGTAGGTAGGTCCACTAACTTGTAATCTGGAGAGACAGGAACACAGACAACAGGATGTCTTTGGAGGAGTGGGAAAATGATTTGGTTTGATTCGGGGTTATTTGGTTCGCTAAAACAGACTCATGTAGCCCAGGCTGGACTGGAGACGGACTCTTCCTGCCTCGTCTCTCCGGTACTGGAGAATTACAGGTGTGTAGCACAACAGCCAGATGTATGTATTCTTAGGTAAGACTACTATTAGACAGTGCCTTATATGTAACCCCCAGCTTCTCAAGGAGTATTAAAAAGGCTGTGTATATTCAGAGTCAGGGTTTAATATAATTAATAGCTTTTGCTACTTCATCAAAGACAATAAGTGTGAGTGCTTAATGAGGAACACGGGATAACCGTAATTCAAAAAACAAAGGACAAGCAGGGCATGGTGGCACACATCTCTAACCCCAGCACCTAAGCAGGGCATGGAGACACACATCTTTAACCCCAGCACTCAAGGGGAGGCAAAATGATTTCCAGAACAGCCAAGGCTCTGTAGAGACCCTGTCTCAAAAATAAACAAACAAACAAACAAACAAACAAGTGGGGTGGCAGTGCCTGAAGAAATGCCACATACTCACGAAGCTCCAAACCCCGCCCCTCAGCATCCTGCAAAGCAGCTAAGTGCAATGGGGGGGGGGGGGGGAGAGGGGCAGGAATACCAGCAATGGAGTGGGCAGGCACAGGAGGCTCCTGGGCTCACTACTGTCAGGTGAGAGACTGCCTCAAAACTGAAGGTAACATGACAGAAGACAGCTGACCTCAGTCACTCACTCTCACAGCAACATATGGCACACATGTACACACAAGAGGCACACGTGTACACACGAGAGGCACACGTGTATACACGAGAGGCACACATGTTTACATGAGAGGCACACATGTACACACAAAAGCTAAGCAAAAACTTCAATGTCTTCTTGTTGCTGCCAGTGTTTCACTCGAGAACAAATGCACGAGTGTGTGTGTGCGTGCGCACACATACATACACACACACACACACACACACACACACACACACACACACACACACACACGCACGTGTGCAACATGAAAACAGAAACCCTTCCTGCAGCTACTGAAACCGTTCTGACCCAGGCTCTGCACAGCACAGGCAGGCTGCCTAGGAAACCCATAGGCTCTCCCTGGGCTCAGGCCAGAGCCTCAGCAGCCTGGCATCCACAGTCAAGCACCTCCGCATCCAGGAAAACCTAGCGAGTCGGCCAGAGGCACACTGTTCCAGGAAGCAGGAGTGCCATGCTGCACTAACTCAAAATGGTCACCCAATGGAGTCATCAAACAAAATCCAAAAGGGTTTTCATTCACGCTGACAGAGAGCCACTGTGTGTTTGAGAAAGAAGTATGATTACTCGTTAACAAGTAACTAACTAACTAACTAACTAACTAACTAACTGATACGGCCTCCAGCCTGCTGTTTAGTAAAGAGCCAACAGGGAGTGGCTCTTCCCGCTGTGTGCCTGGGGTAGCAACTCTATGGCAGCCTCTGGCGCACAACCAACCACACCATGCCTCCCTCACCTGACCCTGGGGCCTTCCCAAAGCTCGCCCTACTCACAACAGCTCAAATCACCAGCAAAACAAACTAAGGCTCCTCGCTCTTCTGATCACCCAGCTTAGTCCTTCTCCCTAGCAATGTGGTAGGCACACTGAATAGCTAAGCACAGGCCTCACCCACTGCTCCCAAGTGTTTCTGTTGGCCTTTATCAGCTCCTTCAAACACCTCAAACCCTTGAGTTTGAGAGTATAGGCAGCCCTAGACGGTAAATGGGACAGATCAATTCCAGACTAATGGAGAGAGGGAGGGAGAGGGAGAGGGAGAGGGAGAGAGAGACACCAAACTCCTGACACTACCCAGGCCTCAGGAAGCAGGCTTCTTCCCACCCACAGTGCATGTGGGTCAGCTCCTCAGTCATTCTGCTGCCAGTGACGGCCACCAGGAGAGTCACCGCTAATGTCTAGAAATGCTGTGGATCTCCATGGAAAACTACAGAAAACAGTACTGCCTAGTGCAGAGACTTACACGTACTGTTGACAGCACTGAACCCAGTAACCCGCACAGAGAAAGCACAGCAGCAGACACTCACTCCCCCAACTAAGAAATCGAGGAACTTGGCTTCTGCCCAGCAAAGTTCAAAATGAGGACCAATGCTTCAACCAATGTCAACATAACAAATTTTACCTTGGGCTTAGGCACACATTTACACACTCGTTTGTATAACATGGAGGTAAATTTCCACCTAAATTTCTATTATAATCCCATCCTGAGATAAGTGCCAATAAGTCACCAGGGTTCAGAGTCTATTTTGTTTGGTCTTTTTAGATGTTTTGATTGGGTTTAGTTTCAATTTTTTAAGACAGAGTCCTGTTACATGGGCTACACTGTTGTCAAGTTCACCACACAGCCTGGACTATCCACCCCTCTGCTTCAAGTCACCCCAGGCTAGAATTACAGGTCTGAACCACCACACCTACTTCATCAGCATTCTCCACCCCTACCCATTTGCAGACTTACAGGAAATCCTTAAACTGGGCCTGGTGGCATCCAGCTACCATCTCAGCACTCAGAGACGAGGCAGATCCTGAGTCCAGGCCAATTTGAACTACCTAGCAAGACCCTGTCTCAAAAATAAAAAAAAAGTTTTTAAAAAGTAAGTTTGCCACTTCAGATTCTCCAATATAACATAAAAACATGAATTATCAGGACCAGGGGACCTAAGTTCAGTTCCCAGCGACCATTCTGGACAGCTTATAACCACGTGTAATTAACCTTAACTCCAGCTTCAGGGGGCGCCAAAGCCTCTGGCCTCCACTACACCTGCACTCAAATGCCTAGATGTATGTGTCCATGCACGCACGTGTATACACATGCATGTGTGTTTGTGTAAGCACACAAAAACACAAATCTTTTATTAAAAATGAACTGAAATAACACCTGACACTGCTGACCGATTCTTATATCTCATGAATAAATACTAAGCATAGCAATGAAGTCACAGAGCTGCAGCCACACAAAAACAAAATATTTGAATTTTAAATAATAGAAAATGATTTTAGCAAGACCAAGGCTCAGTGTGTGGCACCTCCATGCAAAAGGGTTCCATACCCGATCCAAAAACAGGGAAGACCTCACTTTACATTGACTCCAAGAAATCTGATTTTACTTTTGCAACTGTGTACCATTAAATAAAGAGGCCAACTTCTCTGTTACAGATGCCTACGAGGTGGGGGTGGTATGCAGTGGGCCAGCGCAAGCCCAACAAAGGCCCACACAGCGGCTCTGCAGAGCCCCACCATGAAAGCCCTCTTTGTCTTTCTGGTGAACACAAGTCCTTTCAATGTCACAGTATATAGTTTAAGAAAAACAAAAAAAGGGCAAATGAAGAGGAAGATGGGTCAGCTTCTGTAGGGGCCATCTCCTCGAGACAACTAGGCTAAAGGTCCATGACACCGGAGAGCTCTGCAAGCGGGCAGCCACTGAGCGTGTCTACCACCAGGGAGCAGAGAGAAAGACTCCACTCCCACAGCCTCTCTGCAGCTCTAGCTGGGAGCTGCAGCTTTGTGTCCCACTCGTCGTTTCACTCAGAAGCACACAGTGCACTGTCATCTGTCTCTGTGAGTGACCTGGGACCCATAATCCCATCAATTTTGCTTGATGGGACAGCAGGAGGCTTAACATCTGCACCAGGTGTTTCAAAAGGCCACATCCCCAAAGGAACCTCTCTGAAAAAATTCTCAAGACTGCAGTTGCATAGCACAGCACAACCTGACACCACCAACATCCACTAACCTTATCGCTTTTGAAACAATAAGCAAGCTTTGGTGTGGACCCCAAGTGTTCTAATCCTACAGGAGCTAAAGCCTGGAGTAGAAGTGGTAGAGAACCCTTCGAGGAGCTACAGACAGCAAGCATGGAGACGGCATATGCCCTTTGGGGCTGTAAGCAAAGACTCATTCTCTACTGTTAAGGCCAGAAATGGTGGTGTGCCTCACATCCGCCTTCATGGATGGAAATTTCAAGGCTCCCTCTCCGTAAGATTTTATAAATGCATATGGACAACTTAAGGCAACCTCAAGACAGCTCACCTGGGAGACAAATCAGGTTGCAAGACCAGGTTAATTAAAACTTACTAAAGGTTACTAGATCCGTGGTAATTAGAAAGTTTTCTGTCAGAGTTAAGGAAGAGTGGACTTCATCTTCTGGTATAAACTGGATATGAAATTACAACAGAGATGTAGAAGAGATCCTGAAATAAATACACAGAGTAAAGCCATGGCTAACACACGGGAAAACGGGAAAGGGGTAAAAAGGCAGAGAGTTGGAGTGACCTCCTCAAGGCCACACAGCTAACTCCTGTAATGGCCACAGTAGAAAGCCAAGCCCATGGAGAGTTTGCAAGCTCATCTTTATGGCTTCATGACCTACAAATGTACTCCATAGTAAATACTAGGTCAACCAGGACTGCAGAACAAAACCCTGCCTCAAAATAAAAAGCATTTCAAAAACAAGACAAAGAAAAGTAAAGACACGACCGTTGTCTAGAGCTCACAGACATGCTGTGTTCCTCAGGGTTCTTCTAAGATCGCTGTCACTACTGAAGAAAAGAGTCCGTCACACCTACAGCACTGTAAGCAAGCTCTGGGGAGCACTTGCCCCGTCTGAATCCCCAGTCGCCACTCCTTAGCTGCTCATGTATCTTGCAGAGAATGTCTACACATACACATCCTAGCAACCTTTAAAGGCTGCTTCTAAAATTAGTGATCACAACTCTAAAGGATGCTTCTAAAATTAGTGATGTTCTAAAATGACCCAAAATACCAATGACTAGAGGCTTAGAAGGGAGAAATGGCTAAGACATGGGTCACTGGCAAGTATAAAAACAAGGACAGCTGGATAAAGGTTCTAAGATGGAGTGGGTGGGGGTGACTTATGCCAGCCCTTGGCAGGCAGAGGCAGAGGCAGAGAGGCGCAGAGGGGCGCAGAGGGGCAGAGAGGCAGAGGCAGGAGGATCTCTTTGAGGTTGAGGCCAGCCTGGTCCACACAGCAAGTTCCAGGTTAGCGAAGGCTACATAATGAGACCCTAGCTAAAATTTAAAAGTACTTTAAAGGTAAAAGGAAGCAAGTAGATGTACCTGAGTGTTAACTGGTTCATCACACCAGCTATTGATTCCTACACAGTGGCACCAAATACAATATACACTGGATAAACGACGCTGTCCCTCGGACAAGTTATATATAATCTCTTCATCTTAGCAGCCAGTTTCCTTCCCTGGCTTGCTCAGCTCTGCCCTGTCCCAGGAATCATACCCTCACAAAGGGAACCAGACCGGCCCTAAGCTGGCAGCAAAGCAAATCCCACCTTTAAGTCAGCACATAAGAACTAAGGTGGCCACATCATTGCCACAATATGTATGCCCCAACAGACCAAAACTCAGGATGCAAATCTGTTTGTTTTGGGAAATGGGGGACATTCACTCTACTGCCTAGGCTCAAGCAATCCACCTGGCCTTGGCCTCCTGAGAAGATGGGTACAGGCATATACCTCCATGTTCACTTCAAAAAAAAAAAGTTTTAAAAATGCACAATCTAGCCGAGCAGTGGTGGCGCACACCTTTAATCCCAGCACTTGAGAAGCAGAGGCAGGCAAATTTTTCTGAGATCGAGGCCAGTCTGGTCTACAGAGCAAGTTCCAGAACAGCCAGGGCTACACAGAGAAACCCTGTCTCAAAAAACCAAAAAATAAAATAAAATAAAAATGCACAATCTAACTGACCAATGGGACATTCAAGACTACATAGTATTGTACATAAATCTCACCAATTCATGTAACCCAAGATATACTGCAATATAAGGGCAAAATTGTGCATTTTAAAGTTAGACCTGAACTGCAACCCAAATCCACTGCCAAGCCGCACATCCTAAACTGTACAGGACAGACAAGTGGATTTTGAGACAGCGTCTCAGTCAGCACAAGCTGCCTCTAACTTATTATAAATCAAGATTTTCTTGAACTCCTGAAGTTTCTGCTTCCACCTGCTCCCAAGTGCTAGGATTACAGGAGTATTTACCATGGCTAATTTAACATGATAGTCTTAAGCAAGCCAGCACATGGTAGACAGTCAACAAATGGGAGCATTTATAATCACACTATTAGTAATTCAAAGCAGGAGTTCTCAAAGTGTGTTTAAGTTACTTTACTTTAGCTTTGTTTTGAAGCAGGATCTCACCTCAGACTTACGATCCTTCCGCTTCAGTCGCCCAAGTGATCACAGATTCATAAGAAGCACGGCTCCTACACAAATACTTTACCCACAAAAGCAGCCACTTTGCAGAGATTTTAGTATGATCTAAAGATATTTAATATAAATACATATTCCACTCCCTCACAGGTGCACACATTGGTTGAATTTTTTGGAAATCCGCAAACACAGCATTGGTAGAACCTAAAGGTGAGTAGGAAAAGGAAGGGAAGAGCACAGCTCCCTTCCCACTGAGCCTTGTAAAGAATTCACGCCTCAACCCTCGGCCAGCAGAGGGGGCTGCTTGAAGTGGATTCTAGTGACACACACACACACACACACACACACACACACACACACACACACACGAACATGCATGTACACACTGCTTCCTTTACTGCCCTGTTAAGTTGGCACTGCTGTGGCCCAGCCTCAGTGCACAGAGACTCCAATGAGAATGGCAGCTTCCCTCACTGCTCAGCTATGAAAGTGCAGTTGCCTCAAACTGTGTTTACCTGCCAGCTATACAATTTGGAGTCACAAACCTGTAAGTACAACCCAGATAGCTCTGAAACAAGAGCATGCCAGCCTGCTAAAGCTGCTCCCCGAATGTCCCCCACACAAGATGGGCCGCATCTTGCACTTGGCCCTCAAGTGTTTCCTTCCTGACAATCTTCACACCTGTCCAGAACCCCAGGGAGCCACACCCAACAACCATAACTTCCCCCTGTACCTCTCTGTACAATTCAACTGTGTCCCATAACCACGACTGTGGAGAAAGCAGGGTTAGAGGCTGGAGCCGTGGTTCACTGGTTAAGAGCACTTGGTTCCCAGCACCCACACCACAGAGCTCACAATGGTCTGTAACTAAAGACCCACAGGATCCAATGCCCTCATCTGTCCTCTAATGGTACCACACACATAGACAGAGCAAATAAAAATAACATCTTTATAAATAACATTATTTATTTTATGTATATGAGTGCTCTATCTGCATGTACACCTGTGTGCCAGAAGAGGGCATCAGATCCCATTACAGATGGTTATGAGCTTCCATGTGGTTGTCAGAAATTGAACTCAGGACTTTTCAAAGAGCTCTTAACTACTGAGCTATCTCTCCAGCCCTAAAAATAACATCTTTAATAGAGAAGGTCCGCACTGTAATTCAAACTGTAATATTAATTTTCTTGGATTGATTGCCAATGTTTCACACAATCTGCTTCAACAATTCTCAACAGATAGGTCTTAATTCAATACCTCAGCTGAGTGTCGAGCAGCACAAAGGGAGAGGGGGCTCAAATCCCAAAACTTGAAGCCAAGTAAGAATGTGCACTGCTGAGAAGTAAGTAAGTAACGAAGTAAGTGGCTTAGTGCTCACCTCAGGGTGCTCCACTCATGAGGGCCAACGCTGGCTCAGGAGAGGGAGCGAGTGCTCGCTCTAAGCAATATTCACAAGTTTGCCCCCTAAGGCCCTAAAGAACATATATAGCGGGTGCTGTTAACAAACCCACAATACAGCTTAGCAACTACACAGCTCTCCCTTGAACACACGGCCAGTAAGACTCAGCACAGGTTCAACTAACGCCACCCAAGCTCCACTCCCTAGCCAGGCCCGGGGGCCACTATCCTGTCACTCCCCTACTACCCCCAGAATAAACTCCTGTGTTCCAGAAACAAGGCGATACACAACTGTCCAGTAGCTTCTAGCAGAACCCTGCCATCACAGGGCATACATGCCACCCACTCCGGATGTTCAAGACAGAAACCTCCTTACACCTTACAAGGAATAACTGCAACTCCTACCCAAGCAGGGTATTGAATCCACCCTGTCTTCTCACACTGTGGGAAAGCAAAGCGGACTAGGGACAGAGCATGCGACAGTTGTGCTTGGTTTACTGTATATGAAGGACTAGGGACAGAGCATTCGACGGCTGTGCTTGGTTTACTGTGTATGAAGCGCATGGTCAGAGAAAGTCCATTCCAAATAAATGTCTCATCTAATCCACGTTCACACACCTGATACTCCACCACTGCTAGTCAGACCCGAGACTCCTCCTATCCCAGTTTGCACTAATTCAGGTTCAGCTGTGATTCAATTAGTACAGTCCAGGCCAACAATACTGAACAGTTTCTTGTCAGCAAGCAACACAATTTAAATGTGTGAAACATTTCCTTCCCGTGCGTTTAGCACATCAGCTGGGGGCTGGTCTGCGGCTCCATTTGCTGTGAACTGCGTGTAACTGTGCTGTAGTAGCAAGGCTCTCATTTCAGCTTAGGACAGGCCCAGGGGAGGACGACAGAGGCAGGGCACGTGCCCAAACCAGGTACTCAGGCACACACGGAACATGGACGCAAATACAACACTGAGTGGTTTACTCAGCTCAAAAGTGGGTTCTGGAGCCAGCCGCCAGCCAGCTTGCTGCCAAAGCTGACAACCTGAGTTCCATCCCTGGAACGTAAATGATAGGAAGAAAGAACTTACTCTCACAAATTGTCCTCTGACCTCCAAACAGACCCAGAAGCAAAATAAAATGTACAAAGTAAATAAACGCCCAGGTGTAGTGGCCCATATCTCTAATCTCAGAGGGGAGAGGCAGAGGCCAGTGAATCTATGAGTTCAAGTGGTCTACATAGTGAGCTTCAGACTAGCTAAGGCTCCATAGAGACCCTACGCCAATAAAACAAAATAAATAACAAGTAAACAACTTCCTAAGTAAACGGCACGGCTTCCCATGCCAACTGCTCCTCTTTGCATACGGCCTGGCTTTTCCACTTCTGTCTTCAGTATCTTCCCCAGTCTCTGTTAAGGATAAATTAGCTAAGAATTTAATAGTTGTTCAACACTAGTCTTAAAGGACCTGCACCTTTGTTAACATTTTCTTTCCTGTGTGTCGGTGTTTTACCTCCATGCAGGCATGTGTGAGGGTGTCGGATGCCCTGGAATGGAGCTACAGACTAAGGCTAGCCTGTGCTGTGAAATAATCAGTCTCAAAAATAAATTCATCCAAGAACCAAAAGGGGTTGCGGGGGGCATGTGAGAAGTCAAGTCTGTCCGAACATCTGCACCAGCTTCAGACTTCCCCGTGCTGGCACTAAAGTGAAAACGGACAGAGGACTCAAACTACGTGACACTGGGCATTTTAGTTTAAAGTGAACACAAACTTGTATGCATAAAGAGGTCTCTGACAGGTTACAGTGATGCAACCATCTGCCACACAGATCCCTGGGAAAGACAAGACACTCACCAATGGTATCAGGCCCTGCAGACAACAGCACACTAGCCAGCAGGCTCTCCAGAGAAAACTGCTTAGGTCCATAGCTTGCTTTCTGGTCGTCTAAATGTCAGTGAAAGGGGTGGAAATGCAGCCACACAACCTCTAACAGACATCTTTCTTTTTTCAAACCCAAGGTGTAGGGCACAGCTTTCACAGCTATTTCCTTCAGCATGCTCAAGACAGCTGCCCAAGCACTGCAAGGTCGATCCTGAGTCTAGCCTAGAACCACAGAACATACAAACGATGACAGGAACTAAAAGGATAGCTACTCACTACACCAGTCCAGTACGACTGGACAGAGTAGCACTTGAGAGGGGCAAGGCACATCGGTGCCTGAGGATGGTGCCAAGATCATTACAGCATGCAGGATCCCTCTGAGCTGGCAAACAGGCTTACTCCATCCATCCATTTTGAGTGACACTGAGACCAATCAGAGCTGCAGAGGGCATGGCCTGATGAGAGGAGGGGTCACAGAGCAGGTCCTAGAGGCTGTGTGGGTCTCTCCACAAATTTCTGCTGCTCCTCTCTTCTCCTTGTTTGCCTTGGTGCCAGCAGCTCCTCCACACTCTCCCTACCAAGACAGAGCCTAAGCAAAGCCAAGCCCCTGCTCCGACAAGAGCTGTCTGTCTGTCTGTCTGTCTGCTCAGCACCTGATGCCCAAGAAGGGGCAGACTGAGGTGAGAAGTGAGACGGGAGCCTTCAGGAGGCTGAGGGAAGCCTGAAGAAGTGAGATTTCTTCAGAATTTTGAAACCTCTAATCATCCCATCAAAGACCTGCTGGTATCTATATGTCAGCTTTTCAATTTTTCTGGATGGACTTTCATAAAGGAAGCATAAAAAGCGACATTTATTTCTGCCTAAACAGTTATGCCACCATACTTGGCATTTAATACTATCAGTAAATAATATTTTCACATAAGTCCCAGCCAGAAATATTTTCATTATGGCTTCTTGTTTACTGAACTGTTTTCTCATTGTTATTATTTAATACCAAATGATCAAGAATCGACTTCAGAAACTCAGCAAGTGCTTTCAAGAGCTGAGTTCAGACCGTCAGTGTCAGCTGCTCCCTGGTCTCGACAAGGTGGCAAGAAATTTAAATTTAAAGTCCTAAAAAGCTAGACGAGGGCTGGTGAGATGGCTCAGTGGGTTAGAGCACCCGACTGCTCTTCCAAAGGTTCAGAGTTCAAATCCCAGCAACCACATGGTGGCTCACAACCATCCGTAACAAGATCTGACCCCCTCTTCTGGAGTGTCTGAAGACAGCTACAATGTACTTTACATATAATAAATAAATAAATTAATTAAATAAATAAATCTTAAAAAAAATATCCAATTAAAAAAAAAAAAACATTCTTAAAAAAAAAAAAAAAAAAGCTAGACGAGGGACATGAGTTGGCAGAAGAATTTTGTCGTGGCATGAAACTGGAGAGATGGCACCTAAGCTCTGAAGTAGCCTTTTATTGGTGAGTGCTCCCTAAGATTTTATGGGGTTGTCATTTTGAAGGATTCTCAGAGCCTTTGCTAACTAAGTCTGGAGACATGCCTGGCAAACCTGGAAGGCTGAGAAACAGGAAGGCTGAGAATTGCATACATAAAAGACCGGTCTTTCAAGACAACCCCTAGATTAAGTAAGAAGTTTTGGTATGCAGTAATTGGCTTGCTAAAATTTTTGGCTTTGCAAAAGTTTTCTTGTTTAACAATAAAAAGAGCTTCCAAGAAGGCTATCGGTGCCCAGCCCTTCAGAGGCTGCTTCCCAGCTGCTTGAAATTCATCCTGTAGCGTCTCTTTCATCAACTGTCCCAAAACACCTGCAGGGCTCATGTACACAATAGTCATGAAAGTAGGCACAGGCCGGGCAGCGGTGGCGCACACCTTTAATCCCAGCACTTGGGAGGCAGAGGCAGGTGGATTTAGGAGTTTGAGGCCTGCCTGGTCTACACAGTGAGTTCCAGGACAGCCAGGGCTATACAGAGAAACCCTGTCTCGAAAAACAAACAAACAAACAAACAAAAAAAAGAAAAAAGAAAAAAAAAGTAGACTCAAGAGTTCACACATCCATGCATGTGCGCGCATGCGTGCGCGTACACACACACACACACACACACACACACACACACACACACATACGGAGCGTATGGCAGCAAAGACAAAAAGACAGAGCAGCCTAGGCACAAGCTGCCTACCTAGGCCATCAAGTTCAGTGAGCCCTGTCTGGTTTCTAGTGACACACATGAACACACATACATGAAAACATGCAAACCCAAAAAGTTCCTCAAGAGATGGCCTGGCAGGTGCAAGTGCTTGAAGCCTTATCAGAGGACACCAGCTCAGTTCCCAGCACCAAGATTGTTCAGGTCACAGCCACCTGTAACTCCAGCTCCAAGGTATCCAACACCCTTGGCTTCTGCGGGCACCTACCTGCATACATGTGGGATATGCACACAGAGACACACAAGTGGGCTGGTGAGATGACTCCGTGAGTAACGGTGCTTGCTGCGAGTCCTCTTGGTCTGAGTTTGGACCCCAGAACCAACAGGGTGGAAGGAGAGAACTAGGACCTACAAGTTGTTCACATGTATGAACACATGCACACACACGCTCACATGCTCTCACATTCTCTCACACACACGCTCACACATACACACACACATGCTCACATGCTCTCACATTCACACACACACACTCACACACACTCACACATACACACACATACATACTCACACTCTCACACATACACACTCACATGCTCTCACATACACACACACACACACACACACATACACACACTCACACACACACACACACACGCTCACATGCTCTCACATTCTCACACACACACATACACACAATGTAAAACTAATAACCAAGTGCTCTAGTTGAGTGTGCCATATGCTACAATAGCTAGCACTGGGCTGGGTGGAGCAGCTCAGGGGCACAGCACTCCACTGCCTTCATCTTCATCATCACTGGGAATTTCCCCTTTTAAAAACAGACTTTCAGATCTGGGAAGATGGCTCAGCAGTTATCAACAGTAATTGCTCTTTCAGATGACCAGGGTTCAATTCTAAGCACCCACATGGTAGCTCACAGATATCCAGTCCCAAGGGATCTTTAGTCCTTTTCTAGTGTCTGTGGGTATCAGGAATACACACAGTACACAGACATACATGCAAGCAAAACTCCCATACACTTAACAATTTAATTAAGTAAACAATAGAAGTAGCCACATCTGAAGTTACAGAATAGCATTCTTGCCGCAGGACAAGACCATCAGACGCCAGGCCACCAACAAACACCAGCGCCACAAACGAGGCTCCCTCGGAGAGCAGTCACCGAGCCACGCTCCATCCTCAGGCCTCGCATCATCCTACACAGCACGGACGCTAGATGACAGGACGTGCCATGACAGTCTAAGTTCAGGGAGAAAATGGCTCTCTTCTGTCCGTGCGTGTTACAGCCTAGCTTTCCATACAACAGCCAGAGCTCCGTAAGCGGACGACAGATGACACTCAGGAGGCTCCGTTCTTAACCTGTTTAAGTTCAAGGGCACCCTAGGTGTCAGCAACTCCTGTCACATACACTCTGCCACCCAGTTCCCTTCTCCACAGTGCTCACGGGCACATCATGGCTGACTCGGGAAACATAACTACCTGACCTGGTGAGTAACGGGAAATTCTCACCTGAACACTTGGCGGCCACTGCAGCGCAGCTACAGGGACTAACAGGGAATCCTGAGGAGAGGGAGAAAGAAGGGCAAGTGGGTGGGGCAGTCAGCCTGACCTCGCACTGTTGTAACACCAACACCACCAAACATCACCTCACTGAGGACACACCGTTCATCTGGGAAACCACGTCATCAGGCCTCCGGTAACTTTTTAAACTTTTCCAGCTGACTTAGTTTGCTAATATATTTCTTTTTCTAACTTCAAGAATTCCATGATCCTTCTTGGGATGGTTGTAACTCAGTTCTTGCAATAGCATTTGAGACAGATTAGTCTGAGTAAAAGCAAAGGTGATGGGTAGATTTCTGTCTCGGACCCATAGAACAGAACAGAAAACCGTGTCCACCCTAAAGGCAAAGAAGCCTGGAGTGCCCCAAGCTTCCTTAGCCATCAGGGCTGAAGCTGCAAGAAACAAAGCGACAGGAGCCCAAGGAGGAAGCAGTGGCAGCCAGGCCAAGAAGCCTCCAGATCCACCGAGTCCTCCCTTGGGTTGCTCTCGTTTGGCTATTGTTGTGATTTTTGTCCTGGGGTTTGCGTGGTTTGGTTTTTTCTTTTGGGGGGGTGGGGGTGGGGTAGGAGTGGAGAAGGAGGTAGAGGGAGATGACAGAGTTTAACCATATATGGCTAGCCTGGAACTCACTACATAGACCAGGCTGGCCTCTAACTCAGAGAACCACCTGCCTCTGTCTCCCAAGTGCTAGGATTAAAGGTGTGTGCCACCACACCTGGCCATAATTCAATGATTCTTAAAACTGCAGGCTCAAGTCTCCCAAACAGATGCCCTAGACAGTCCATCCCCACTTGCCAGCTCGTTCCCAGGTTCTTCGGGGTACTTATGAACAACATGGTGCACAGCAAAGACGGGAGAGGATCCTGTCAGGTGAAACGCGTGTGCAGGAAGTCACCTGCCAACGAGTGGGTACAAAGCCCACCTAGGCGCTTCCTAGAGACAGGGCGACGAGGCTTTTCTCCCTGAAAAGCCAAGTGCAGCAGACTGAAGCGCTGGCCCAGTGGCTGAGAGCGTGTGCTGCTCGCTCTTCCAGAGAACCCAAGAGCTGCTCCCAGCACCGAGGAGAGGAGGCTCACAACTGCCTGTAGCTAGCACCACAGGACCCAAAACCCTCTTCTGGCATCCTTGGGCACCTGCACAAAGACACTAGGGCCTACACACAGACACACACAGACGCACACAGACACACAAAAACAATGAACTTAAAAAAAAAAAATCTGTCATTTTGAGGATAATAAGACCTGCCACTCTCATCCTGTGAGGGAGACTACAAAACCACACTGGTAAAGCAAGCAGAAAGAAGTCTTCCACGCTAGAAGGCATGAGCAAACACCAACAGTACCATTAAGCAGCTCCAAAACAAGGGGCAGGAACATGGGAAGACTCGGGTGAACGGTGTCTACAGAAGAGAGCACAGAATGGCTCAGTGGGCGGGGCTCTCACTGCTCTTCCAGAAGCCTAGCATTTGGTTCCCAGCATCCACATCCGACAGCTCACAGCCACCTGTAATAATCCAACACCCTTTTCTGGCCCGCTGCAGGCACCTATACCGACAGCATAAACTCACAGAGACACAGAATTCTAAAAATGAAATAAAACTAAAAATTTTTTTTAATTTATTTACTTATGTAATATATGTGAGTACACTACCACTCTCACCTCTAAAAACTTTTTCTAAAGGAGTTACATTGAGGGGACTTTAGAGACTGGAACAAGAAACAAGGAGCCCCGTCCTATGAGCAAGGCCTTCCCAGAAGCCCGTGACCCATCAAGACAAGAACAACACAAGACAAACAAGCCAGGCTCACCTCACACCTCACATCACTAACCCAACACAACCGTGTCCATGGCGTCCATGCCTACACACAAGTTTTTACTTCACTTCTACTGTTCCATCAGCGTCTGCCATTTACTCTAAACTTGGGTGACACACACACAAAACAACAGGGCAACTAAACAGCCCGGTAGTAAAGACAGGCATGGTGACCTCACGTCAATCTCAGAATCCTCTCAGTGGAGACAACTGCCAACAAGCCGTCCTCTAACCTTCACATGGCACGCATGTGTTTACACACACGAGTTCAAAAACTAAACGTGAAAACAAAAACCAGGGGGAGACAACTCACTATAGTTAGCAGGAAAAACCTGATAAAGCCAGACTCAGAGACAGCCCAGAAGTGTGTGTGTGTGTGTGTGTGTGTGTGTGTGTGTGTGTGTGTGTGTGTGTGTGAGAGAGAGAGAGAGAGAGAGACAGACAGACAGACAGACAGACAGACTCTAGGGGCAGGAAGAAAGAGGGAGAGGGAGAGAGAGAAGGAAGATGGTATGGTGTGGACACATGTCAGTTCTCTCCTCATACAAAGAGTTCCTGGGATCGAACTTGGGTCTCTGGGCTTGCACTTCCAGCACTGTAACCACCTAGCCACCTCAGCAGCCCAAGACAGACTATTTTTAACACATAAACTAGAGTGTGCCCCATGCAGGGCCCCAGCAAGCCTCGTGCTGCTGAGGAGGAAGCTACTAAGCAGAGAGCCGGAGAGCTTATGGCCCAGTTCTGATTAAACATGACATACTTGATGAAGAGCCACACAAAGCTTAATGTTACTTCAGAAAATGAAGAGTAAGTGTGGAGATGACACATGGAAAGCACAGCTCACCTCCACAAAGCTCTTGCTGACCTGCATGGAGCCCTGGGCTCCACCTCTAGGAATTCTGGGAAAACCAGAATGTTGCCCCACACTTGGAATCCCAGCATTCAGGAGAGGAAACTGTTCCTCCTCTATGCAGTGACTCTCAGGGCAGCCTAGGCTACATGGGACATCGTTTACAAGAAATAGGTAAGCTAGATAAGCCAGATAGATAGATAGATAGATAGATAGATAGATAGATAGATAGATAGATGGATGGATGGATGGATGGATGGATGGATGGATGGATGGATGGATGGATAGATGGATAGATAGATAGATAGATAGATAGATAGATAGATAGATAGATAGATAGATAGATGGATGACTGATAGGTAGGTAGACAGACAGACAGACAAGACAGACAGACAGATACCAACGAACAAAGTTAGCCAGGCTGTGGTGGCACACGCCTTTAATCCCAGCAATCAGGAAGACAGAGGCAGGCGGATATCTGAGTTCAAGGCCAGCCTGGTCTGCAGAGTGAATTCCAGGACAGCCAGGGCTATACAGAGAAACCCGATCTTGGAGGGGGAAAAAGCATATTTAGTATGATAGTCTAAGAGATTAAAATTGTCAAAAACACCAAAGAGGAAGGGGGCACACGCTTGCAGCAGGCCACCTCAGGCACTACACCAGAACATATGCAGCTCAGTGCCCCAAAGCTCTGGGAGCAAATCCGCCAATGCAGGATATTACAAGCAGGCAAGACTTTCCAAATTCAAAGTGCTGTGCTGGCCTCTATCAGCACACTGCTGTCGTCGTTGGTGCAAACTGAAGATTAGACAACAGACACTTGCCCTGAAACCCGAGGTCTATGCGATGTTTCCGCTGCTGTGACAAACACCACAGTGAACACCACTCAGGAGGAGAGAGAGGGTCTCTCAGTTCAGCGCTTACTGTGAAGCACAGGCAGGTGGGAACTCAAGATGGGAGCTGCAGGGGGAACTGAGGCACAGACCATGGACCACAGCATGCTCAGCCGACTCCCCTGTGCCATCCAGGACCATGTGCTGAAGAGCAGCACAGCCCACAGTGGGCTGGACTCACACAGCAGTTTTTAGTCAAGAAAATGACTCACAGACTTGCCTAGAGCCAATCTAATGAGGACATTTGCTAATCTGACCTTCTTCTTGCCAGATGACCCTTGGCTTATGTCAAGTTGACAAAAACAAAAACAACAACACCTTACCAGGACAAAAGTAAGCCTTGAAATGTAATGCAGTCAACACAAAAGAATAGCAAAATACAAAACTGAGAGGTCCAAACATTCAAAAAGTCTTCTAAAAGCCCTTCAATTCTGACTCTTCCATTCAAACTAGGTCCAAATACTGTGGAAATGGAAGCAATTAAAACCAGGGGCTCAGGGGCTGCCAAGGTTCTGCCTGTCATCAGGGAGGGGAAAGGAAGAAGGGAAAGAAGGAAGGTGGAGGTGGGATGGGGTGCAAGCAGGAGCAGTGACCGCAGCAGGGTAGGGAGCCTGTAATCCCAGCTACAAGAGTGAAGGTCTTCCTGGGTTTTAAGTTCAAAATCAGCCAGGGCAAGTCTGTGAAAACCTGGCAGGAAATACAGCTTATGTGTAGAGGGTTTTATCAAAGGCTCCACTGACCACAAAGAGTAAAAAGATAATGAATACTATTGTACTAAAAAGATAATGAATAGTAAAACAGGTTGATTTTTTTCTTCATATACAAAGCTTTCAAATTTGCCATGTAAGCACTTTTACTTGCCCCCAAAACAAAAAAAATCATATTATACAAAATGACAATGTTTTAGAATTAACTAATACTACAAATTATTATTATTATTAAATTTATTTGTTTACTTGTGGAAGGGATGCCAGAGGGAGTCGTGCGACAGCCAGGATTACAAAGCCATCCAAAACAAACAAACAAACAAAAACAAAAAGAAGATAAAAGTGTAGCCCAGCCCAGACTCAGAAGCCAGACACAGAAAAACAGCAAGTTAGAGGTTAGCCCGAACTACCAGTGACACCTTATTGCTAGGGGAGCTTATTCAATGGCAGAGGCTTGCCCAGCAAGTGGAAAGTCCTGGGGTTTGCCCTCAAGCACTGCAAACACAGAGAAGGGGACTATTATTCATTCTAATGTCTACCTATCTAGCTAACGTCTTTTAAACAATAGAAAATTAGATTTCAAGAATATTACTTTCTTGGGGGGGGGGGGGATTTTAGAGACAGGGTTTCTCTGTGTAGCCCTGGCTGTCCTGGAACTCACTCTGTAGACCAGGCTGGCCTCGAACTCAGAAATCCAACTGCCTCTGCCTCCCTCTGCTGGGATTAAAGGCGTGCGCCACCACGCCCGGCTGAATATTACATTTTTAAAAAAGATTTATTTATTTAATGTGAGTACACTGTAGCTGTCTTCAGACACAGCAGAAGAGGGCATCAGATCTCATTACAGATGGATGTGAGCCACTGTGTGGTTGCTGGGAATTGAACTCAGGATCTCTGGAAGAGCAGTCGATGCTCTTAACTGCTGAGCCATCTCTCCAGCCTGAATATTACATTTTTAAAAATCAGGAAGACCAGCAATAAAAGAGAAACTTCACAGGAATGAGATGGGTGGAGGGAAGCAAGTGGCTAAAAGCCTCGAGATGCTCAAGGCGACAGACATCTCCCTGACAGTCTAGCAGTCTTTACTGGCGAATTACTAAGTACCGTAAAGTTGAATCAAATACACCATTAAGCTATAATTCTATTATTTGGGTTATGACTCAATTATACTGTTTAAAATTCTTTTACATGTGAGCATGTGGGCTGGAAGAAAAAGGATTTCAACAGACTACAGAAAGATGACTTCGTTCACAACCCTTCTCAATGCTAGCCAATACACACAGGCTTCTTTTGTTTCTGTTTTAATGAACCAGGGTATAACTATTTCATTCATAAATATCTGTCTGACCAAAAAAAAAAAAATTAAAGCTAATCTGGAAAGAAACTGTTGGTCTTCCCAGCTGCCCGTGTCATCTATTGTCCATAACGCTGCAGAGCATGACTACAGTCAAAGAACTAGGCTGGCCGTGGGCGCCCACCCCTTCACATACGACAAACTGTTAGGGGGACACTCTGAACGAACCCCTCTCCCCAAGTCTTCCAGCTGTCCCCAACTTCTGCTTCTATCCAGTTTCCTTGACAAAGACAAAGAGTCTAAGAGACCCCGGCAGACAGGAGGCACCCCAGTCTTCCTCTCCTTCTCTTTCCTGCTAACTCACACAAATGGTGAAGCCTTTAGTCAACACTGGGTGAAGTGTCCCAGTGTCACACGTCACAATAGCTCAGGACCAGATAACATGCTAATTAAGAAAGCGTTAGGTGAAAAAGAAATGCTCTGTTTTACACCAGGGAATGTGCTGACACTTGTAAGCACACACCGTCTTTTCTTCGTGTTCTGCAGGCTTACGGACTTTCCAATAACGCTACATCTTACTGATGTGCACAGAGCCCCCCAGAAGAGACTGCTAAACCAAGAGAGCCCACGACAGGACAAAGCTCACAGGCAGAGCTCGCCTGCCTCTGTCCTGTGGGCCTGTCAGCCTGATTCCCACCCAACAGCACACAAGGAAAAAGAAAGATGACTTTATAATAGGGGAAAAAAAATGGGTAGTGGCTGTCAGTGGCCATTAGTTTGCCAACCTGACTAACTGCATGCCAGTAATAAATGTTTTAAATTGGAAGAGGATGTCAGGCGTAAGGTGTGGGTTTTACATATCAGATTTCAAAAGAATACGTAACTCATTTGACAAACCATATTTCAATAGCAATGTAGAAATAAAATTTAAACACCAATAGCCACTGAGAAATGAAGTCTATTTAATACTGCATCACTCTGAAACTCAATACTCTCAAAATATTGTTGCAGCAGGAGCAGGCTAGGGGCAAAGCAAGTAAGGGGCTCGCTGTGTAAGCCTGGGAACCCCTCCCATCCCAAGAGGGAACCAACTAACTCCACAGCGCCGTCTCCGCATCTCCACACACATGGACCACATACACACAAAAACATAATAAATTAAGAAAAAGTACTGCCCCAATTAAATATCACATTTAATATTTAAGACCTAAATTGACACCTAACCCACGGCTCGTCTAACTTTCTAAACCAGGCATCTTTTCCCCCCTGTAACCACGCTCCACAGTAGTTCCAGTCCGCCTTTTCTGTGGCGGGGAAGGGCTGAGTGCTGCTCTGTAGCCCAGTGCCATCCAATTCTCAGATTTCACACTGTGGCCTCTCGAATGCTGACATTGCAAGTGCACCTGTCTTTAAGCAGCAAAGTGACATTTGGTTGTTCTGGGCTGTGATTCCAGCACACAGAGACTGAGGCATGATCACTGGAAGTTAGCCTGAACTCCATAGCATAATTCTGTCTCAAAAAAAGGGAACAATACTCATAAAAGCTGGCTGACTTAGGCCACTCTAGTCTAAGAAAATGTTAACTGGCTTTACTTGATATTTTTAAGAAATTGAGTATTTCTCATATTTTGAAAAGTGGTGTTCTCTGATTTGTTGAATGCTGGCCTGTCAAGAGTGAGGTGAGACATCTGTAATGGCTCACAGAGGTGAAATGGGCCTGGCGCTTCCTCACTGTCACACAACAGTTTGTGGAAGGCTGGCAACAGCAAACGCAGCCACACGCTCCTCCCCAAGAGCCATGACCCCAGTCTGCACAATGACTTAACAACACTCTATAGAACCATAAAACCAAGAGAGCAGTGTCCAGGTTGCCATACTCCATGTTACAAACGATAGGACAGCATCTCTAGGATGCAGGCACAGAGCTGGGCGCGGCAGGCAGCACAAGAGGCAGGCAGGCACCACAAATGAGGCCACCCTGGTGTACACACTGAGTTCCAGAACGGCGAAGGCAAAAAAAAAAAAAAAAAAAAAAAAGACTCAGAGGAAAGACAGCTACTTATTTCTCTATTTCTGTAAAAGCTTTGATAAACTCTTTATATAAACAAGAATGAAAATATGGTAACAGCTACTTAAATAAAAACAACTGCTGTAAAATCACCCAAAGGGAAGTAATGTGTGAGGTTTTTAGCAGGGAGGAGCTGACACAGAGTCTTACTATATATATATATATATATATATATATATATATATATATATATATATATATATATATATACACATACATACATACATACATACCTAGGCTGGCCTGGAACTCATCAGCCTACAGGTTCAGCCTCATGGCTAAAAAGATTAAGCAAACCACAATACCCAGATAATGATGGGCTTTAACACAGTAGGCTGCCTATCAGTTTGAGATACCTTGGTCAATAAGAGCTTGTCCTCTACTTACAAGGACCAGAACTCAACCCCTAGAATACACAGACACACACATAAACACACACATAAACACACACACACACAGATACACATACACACAAAGCCAGGTTTGGTGGTGCATGCCTTTAATCCCTGCACTCAGAAAGCAGAGGTGAGCAGATATATGTGAGTTCAAAGCCAGCCTGGTCTAGTGAGTTCTAGGACAGTCAAAAATATGTAGAGAGACCTGTCTCAAAAATACAAAAACAAAACAAACACACAAAAATACAAAACAAAAGCAAACAAACAAAAAAGAACTCACAGGTATAGCAGTTCAGGCTTAAAATCCAAGCAATGGGAGATAGAGACAGATAGATCATAACAGTATGGAGGTCTGAATAAGAATGGCCCCCAGACCCTCATGTATTTGAATGTCTGGTCCCTTCCTAGCTAGTGGAATGTTTGAGTAGAATTAGGAGGCGTGGCCTTTGTCGGAGGAGGCGTGTCATTGGATTTGGGTTTTGAGGTTTTAAAAGCCCATTTCAGGCCCTGAGTGCCTACCCACCCACCCACCCTCTTCCCAATGCCTGCAATCAGGCTGGGGGGCGACTACCTCTGCTGTGACTCTGTATGCTGCCAGCTCTCCCATCACAACCATCATCGACTAAACCCCAAAACTGTAAACAAGGCCTCTGACTAAATACTTTCTTTTATGAGAGTTACCTTGGTCATGGTGACTCTTCATGACAATAAAATAGTGACTAAAGACACACAGCAAACACTATACTTTAAACAAAAACAATAGCTAATAAACAAGAAGATAGAAGACTAAATCTTCTGTTTTAGTTTTAATTTTCTGAGGCAGGGTCTCACAAGATAGAGCTAAATGGTCTCAAACTCAAGAGATTCTCCTGCCTCTGCCCCTCTGCCTCTGCCTCCTCAGTGCTGGGATTAAAGGCCACCAGCACTGGCTCCTTTTTTTTTTTTTTTAAATTAGCATTTATCAAGTGTACAAACTACTGGGTTTCACCCTGACATTTTTCACATGAGTGCACTTTGGTCACGGTCACAGAACTGACTGCCATGGGTAACTAAGGAAACAGAAGGCCTGGGCTGGCTCCGGCACTCGTGGCTTCTGCTGCTCACTCAGGCCTTCCTTACACCCAATCCTGAGAACTGTGAGAGCCGTCAGTGTAGCGTGTCCAACTACTACATTCACAGCACAGCAGCAGCTGGGAGCAGCTGGGCCACAGAGCACCTCTCTAGTATGCAAGAGAACCTTCAACAGCACACACACACAAATTATTTCCGGTAAATAATAAAAACATGCTCTGCAGATAAAACCTACTCTGGGATGTCCCTGGGAAGCGAGACCAGCGCAGGCCGTGTGTGGACTGCTCTATCGTTTTGTGCACAGAAATCTTTACTAAGGAAATCTCTAGAATGCTGCTCATCATTCTACACAGCAAAACTGCTGACACCCATAAAGAAAGACATCTTAACCTACACACATGGGCAAAGACATCTGCATACATGCAAACACAGGCACACACATGCAAACACCAAACAAGAGAGAGAGAGAGACAGAGAGAGAGAGAGAGAGAGCCCTTCCTAACTTTTGTTTAAGAGGACAGTGTCTCACTGCCCACGGAGACATACTTTTTCTTCCTGATTGCTAAGCAGCTGATCCCTGTTGTCCTACATCATCCCTGTGACTAGTCACAGACGGAAAGGACAAGAACTCAGGCAAAACCACGCCCATCTACCTGACAGTGTATCCAGTCTGGGGAGTGACCCAGGGGTATGCACACAGAGACTTCAATTCCCAACTCCAACCACATCCACCTCTCACCTGAGGCTTCCTCCTGGGCTGCAAAATTCCTCACTCCAGCTGCACAAGAGCCCTCTTGAATTCTGCCCCACCTGTCACTCACTTCAACCAATTCACCACCTAATCTGCAATCTGCATCGCCCTCAGCACGGCTGCCATCCACCGCCAGGCAGGTACACTTGCTGCCTTCTGCAGCCAACACTGCTGGGTGAACGACAGCAGCTGCTGAGGTTTCGTGCTGCGGCAGAGAAGGGGTGGGTCCCTTGCTGAGGCTATAAATCCCAATACTCTGGCATCTCCTCCTGACTGCAGCATCTGCTATACACTCTCCCTCGAGCAATCCCCATCCCGAAGACAGCAAGGACCCAGGGCACTGTCTCCAGGCATCTCCTGCTGCTTAGTCCCACGAAGCACAGCAGCAGCCAGGTCCCGTAGCAGCCCTTGCTGCAGTAGCAGACATTTTCTGGTTCAGCTCTGCTGCAGCCCCAGCTGGAAGGCAGGACAGCAAGGACAGAAGAGCACAGGACTTTGAAAAGGAAACTCAAACAGACCGTCTGCCCCAAACACTGCACTTACTTGCCCCAACCGTAAAAATACAGGCTTCCTTTACATCACATGTTCGCTAGCTGGCAATGTATCAGCACTAGTATGGCTACCACGGTAAACACAGACAAGTCCTACTGCTTAGGGAGGATGCTCAACGAGCTGGGTTTCTAGTTAACTGGATTAAAACAAGTAGGTTTCCTGCTGCTGTTCTGGGGAAAGAGGTTCACTGCTGGGATCAGATCCTGGCCTTGTCCACACTAAGCAAGCGCTCTAACTGAGCGATGTACCGAGCACTTAAAAACCAACTGAAAAACAAGTTCTACCAGAGAAAGCGGATGCTCCATTCCGTGCCTGCACTGAACCTCCAGGGATGGTATTGTAAGTCTTCTCTATGCTCCTATGTCAACCACATAACTTAACCTGCCTGACAAGCAGACTCTGATTCAGCCAGACTTGAGCTTTATTTCATTTTTCAAAATAAAGTATGTTAATTTTTCTGATTATAAAAGCAGTCTTTGACTGGGCCATGGTGGCACATGCCTTTGATCCCAGCACTCAGGAGGCAGAGGCAGGTGGATGTCTTGAGTTCAAGGACAGCCTGGTCTAAAGAGTGAGTTCCAAAGACAGTCAGGGCTACACAGAGAAAGCCTATCACAAAAAACAAAACAAGCAGGGGAGGATTTTCAATCAGTCAATCTGAAATCAAGTGCTAAACCTATCTTAGAGCATTAAGGACATCAGGAGCTAGAGAGCTGTTGGTGACAGAGCCCTTGTCCAGTTATTATCAGGCCCTCCCTGCAACCTATCAGCAGCACACCACGATGAGTAAGCACGAAGCATTCTTTAACATAATGTTCAGTCTCTGTTATATCATCTACAGAACAAACAATGAAACCCCAGTCATCTGTCCCTCACCTGCCCTGCTGGGGAAGAGAGACTGGCTATTTGCTTTCGTCTCTGCCTGTCACAGGGTTGATCCCCAGCACTTCCCACATGCACACTCACGGTTCAAGCTCAATGCTAGCCAAGGTTACATAGTGAGAACCTATCTCAAAAAGCAAACAAAAAACAAGAAAAGCCCACCACCACCTGACCTCCTTCTGGACCTCTCCAGTCTGAATGATGAAGGAATTAAAATACGCAACTGAGCTTCCCACCACACGCAGGCCTGTGACTGAACCCAAGCAAGCGGCAAAGCAGCAAGTGCAGTTCCCAGCCGGGGAAGCGGGGAAATGGGCTAGCCTAGGCTATAACCCAAAAATAATCTAAGAGAATCTAAGCCATTAAGTGCTAACAAATCTAAATAAGCATCCTTAGGTATCAGGTGAAACCGGGCACCGTGGTGCTCACCTGTCAAGCCCAGCAACAGGGAGAATAAGGATCCCAGTTCGAGGCCAGTCTCGGCTAAAGAGTGAACTCCTGCCTCAAAACCCTCTGAGCACCTGGGGCTGGAGAGGCCGTTAGATGAGTAGAAGCAATGTCTATTCCTCCAGCACGGGGGCGCCCCGTGTCCATGCTGCCCTCCACATGCATTGCATCTGTGTGGTACACTGACAAACAGCACTAACGGAAGTAAAAATAAAAAGCCAAGCAGTGGTGGCACACGCCATTAGTCCCAACACTCAGAGGCAGAGGCAGGAGGATCTCTGAGTTCAAGGGCAGCCTGGTCTACAGACTGAGTTCAGGCTACACAGAGAAAGCCTGTCTTGAACTACAGATAGACAGCAGACAATCTCCAGAGTCGCAGGTAAGCTTACACACAGTATCGCTGCTTCCTAATGTCCTCCTGTTTCCCACTCCTTCCTCGTTAACTGCTTAGTCCTACTTACGTTTTTCTCATACCGTGGTCCCTCTTCACCCCACAGTCCTGAGGTAGTCAGGAGGCATTGATTACCAGTGTGCTGCTCCTGCTCCACGCAGCTTCTGCACTGTTCCAAGAGAATCTAAAACACCCTCCTCCCCAAGCTTCCTAGCTGGAGTCCTGCTTCAGAGGCTCCTTCAGAGACTCGTAAAGCGCTCTCGAGGCCGGGAGCCCTATTCTAACTCAGCTGAGATCTGCGTGAGGAAACTGAATGGAGGATTTCCATCATCTATTCCACCCCGAAGACTCTGGCTCTCTTTCTTCTCAATCCCGACATGAACTAATGCCAGTTGCCATGCGTGGTCGGGCTGGCAGGTGAGTGAGCAGGTGAGGCCACTGAGGAGAAGCGATTTCATTACACTTAGGACACCAGAGAAGCCAGCAAAAGACAACCGCCATTGTTACACTGCTGAACACGCTGTCGGCGTCACGGGCTGGAGACCACCTATGGTCAGCAAGCCCCATTTAAGGGCCAAGAAGCACCAAAGCTTAGCAGGTAGCCTCTCAAAGCCTTAGCAATCTCATCTCTCCAAACACAACTCAGATGGTCACCCAACGAATCTCGGGAGCAGCTCAAAGGGCGGGTTCGTTCTGAAGCTCTGTGGACTACAAAGCAGAAAACTGGACACACAAAACCCAACCTTAAAACAAGAAGCCTGCCTCTAGCTGCAACAGCCTGGGCTCTACAGAGAGCCACATTCTCAGACACAGGAGTGCTCCAGTGACTCACAATGGATGCCAAGGTAATAAGCTACTTACAAAGAGGAACTGAAACCAGGCGGGCGAGATGGGAATCGCTCCTCTTTTCCCGACAGCCACTTTCTGTCATGGAGTACCCTAAACCGCTCGACGAAACCTTCTTGGTCTGCTGTGAATGCCTGCAGTTCAGTTTCACTTCTCAGAGCCAAACGGTCATCTTTAAGAATCCTTGCACTCGGGCTGGTGAGATGGCTCAGTGGGTAAGAGCACCCGACTGCTCTTCCGAAGGTCCAGAGTTCAAATCCCAGCAACCACATGGTGGCTCACAACCATCTGTCAGGAGTGTCTGAAGACAGCTACAGTGTATTTACATATAATAAATAAATAAATCTTTAAAAAAAAATTCCTTGTCGTTATTTTAAAAAAAAAAAAAAAAAAAAAAAAAAAAAAAAAAAAGAATCCTTGCACTCTAAGATTCCCTCTCCAAACCCACTCTTCACTTTGAACAAAATGACTGACAAGTTCCCGCTGATCTCATACACACCGGCTATTTACACATTTGCACCTATCATCTGGTTCATAGAGAGGGTGGGACAGGATGATCACCTGAGAGTTCACTCAAGAGTTCAGGACCAGTCCCCTAGACCATATTTAAATAGAAATTTGCCATCAACCATGAAGCCCAAGCACACCTGAGCATGAGCAACTCCGCTCTTCCTGCAGAAAACCAGTCGTTTCAGCCTCACCTGCCGGCACACATCCCCGCAGTGCTAGGTAAGCAGGGGCAAGCCAACCAAGCCCTGAGGTCAGCCTGGTCTACAGAGGGGTTTCTAAGACACTCAGTGAGACTGTGTCTCAAATGTAAAATAAAACAGCTTGTCAACTAAGGCTGAAGGACAGAGGTACAGCTTGGGGTGAGAGTGCACATCTGGTGTGCAGGATCCAGCTGCCAGGAAACAGCGCTTAACCCTCTCACACAACCAATAATTAATACATTTTAACATGTACTTCTGGGGTGATGGAGAGAGCAGTGGGTAAAGTCTACTGTGCCAGCATGAGGTCCTGAGTTTAGATCCCAAATTCACAGAAAGGCTAGGTGTGGTGGTGTGGGCTGTAACCACAGCTGGGGGGGGGGGGGGGCAGGGGAAGAGGTGGACCCCAGGGTTGCCAGCCAGCTAGTCTGGCCAAAATGGTGAGCTCCAGTCTCAGTAAGAGGGCTTATCTCAAAACTGAGGAGAGGGACTGAGGAGGAGAGCTGATGCTATCCTCTGAGCCCCACAAGCAGCCACACAAGGGAGCATCCCCGCACACGCTCACATGAAGGGAAGAAGGAGAAAGAGGGATGCAGGCCTCATAGTTCTCCCACAGCTTCCTCATCTTCGGTTCCCAAGCCACAGCAGAGTCCGGAGAACCTTCGCCCTTCCCGGCCCCACCACCGTCTGCCACCACAGACTGTCTTCCCACCCTTCCACCTCACACAGCCGTCCCACCTCATTTGCAAACACCTTCCGTTATGTCCACTTACTAAAGGAACTTCAAGTCCAACATTTCCTACACTGAATCTACCTGCACTCTCTCTAAATAAGGGGCTGGCGAGATGGCTCAGTGGTTAAGAGTGCCGACTGCTCTTACGAAGGTTCCGAGTTCAAATCCCAGCATGGTGGCTCACAACCATCTGTAACGAAATCTGATGGCCCTCTTCTGGAGTATCTGAGGACAGCTACAGTGTACTTACATATAATAAATAAATCTTTTAAAAATAAATAAATAAATAAGAACATAATCAAATCCTGCCTTCAAACGCTAGGAGTAGGGACAGGAGCACCAGCTCCGCGGTACAGCACTCATTGACTGACCATGCAGAGGACCTAGGGTCTGTTCCCAGCACCCACACCGTGCTTCACAGACCTTCCTTAACTCCAGGTCCTGGGGACGCAATGCCCTCTTCTGACCTCTGCAGCCATTAGGCAGGCACGAAGTACATACATGACAGCCAAACACTCATACACATAAAAGAAATCTAAACAACAGCAGCAAAAAACCTCCCACCTACTAGGGCAGCAAAGCACAGATTACACAACCAGACGGGCCCCTCGCATGACACCGTCAATGCTCCCACTATTGGGTCTTCTGACCACAGCACTCACCATACACCATTCTCTAACTGCTGAGCAAGACTCTGAAGGCTCGTGACACTTCGCTCGACTGTGGACAGCCTTCCTCTTAACTAAACCCTAGTCCTGTCCTCTAGCTCTCAATGATTTGCAAGGCTCAGCGCTACCAACTCTCCTTGCAGCAAACACCTCAAATGTCTCAACTCTCTTTTGATACACAGGAGGCAGCGTTTGCTTTCGCACCTCCTTAAGCAGTAAGTACAAGCTGTTATTTAAGAGACCCTTTGTTGCCTTTGTTCACTGAGTCAAAAAAACGAGCATGCGCCAACTAAGCATCCAGCACTGCTAGTGTAATTCCTAGTACCAAACAACGGCCAGAAGACCCAGAAATGCCAGGCAGACGCCTCAAGTACAAGTGGAGATGGATTAATGAAACCCATCCAATTGTCTATCTAGGATCTCTGTATGAGATGGACACAGTACATGTGCTGCCACTGCGCCCCACCACCACCACACACCACACACACACAGGCACACACACAGGCACACACAGTGCACTCACGAACACAGATGGGTGGGAGGTATCTCTTCCATTATCCTATTTGATTAATTATAACCCTTTGAAAAGGAGACACGAACCCCCCTCCCTGTGTTAGATATGGTAAGTCAGAGCCTCTCAACAGTGACAGGCCTCACCCAAGCTCACACAGCTTCAGAATCCATCTTAACCTTTATTATTTCAGAGCTTTAAGGTGGGTTTATTTTGGTTTGGTTTATTTTGGTTTGGTTTCGTTTCAGTTTTTTCAAGACAGAGGTTCTCTGTTTAACCTTGACTATCCTAGAACTCACTGTTAGGCTAGGATGGCCTCGAATTTATCTGCCTCTGCTTCCAGTGTGCTGGGATTAAAGGCATGTGCCAGCACCATACCTGGCAATTAAAGTATATTTATCATCGTCATCATCGTCACAGTCATCAATTTTCATATGCATTGGTGTTTAACCTGAATGTATGAATGTATAAGGCTATCAGACCCTCTGAAACTAGTTAGACAGTTGTGAGCTGCCATGTGGATGTTAGAAATTGAACCCTGAGCCCTAGTCCTCTGGAAGAACAGCCACCACCACCAACATCATCATGTGAACAGGTATTTTGCCTACATGTGAACCACATGCACACCTGTGCCCTGAGAGGTCAGAAGAGGGCATCAGATATCCTGGGACTGAATTGTAGGCCACTATGTGCTGGGAATCAAACCCTGGTCCTCTGGAAGAGCATCCAGTGTGCTTAACTGCTGAGCCACCTCTCCAGCCACAGATTAAAATATTTTGAGAGTTCAAAAATGGTGGCGCACGCCTTTAATCCCAGCACTTGGGAGGCAGAGGCAGGAGGATTTCTGAGTTCGAGGCCAGCCTGGTCTACAAAGAGAGTTCCAGGGCAGCCAGGGCTACAGAGAAACCCTGTCTCGGAAAAAAAAAATATATATATATATATACATATGTATATATGTATGTATATATATATATATATATATTGCATAGCTATCAAGATGGGTCATTCAGTCAACCTGACTTCAATCCCAAAGACCCACATGGTAGGAGTGAACCAACACCAAATGTTGGCCTCTCATGCACACTCACGCTCACACACACTCACATACTCACACACACACACTTGCTCATACACAAGCTCACACACACACACATAATCACACACACAGACTCACACTCAGGCTCACACACAAATATATGTAAACAAGTGTGATTTTTAAAAACTATTAATACTGTTTGCCTGAATACTTAATTGCACAAATGAGAAAAAAGCTACTACAGACATGAAAGTCCCATAAAAGTTAAAAGAACTGTAAGTTAATACGTAATTAATGAATGAAATTGTTTCTCTCCACCCTCTCTTTTTTACTAGTCCTTTTAATGTAGGACATCTGTCCACACAGGCAGGCTTGTGTCTAGAGTGGAAAAGGCCAATGACAGACACCTTAGCTCATTGTGCAATGCGCTTGACCATGCACAGACACAGGCCAACCAAGACTGTCATTGGGTAAGGATGACAGCTGTGAGGTTTCTACCATTGAAGTTTTCTTTTCTTTCTTTGGTTTTTCAAGACAGGGTTTCCCTGTGTGGCCCTGGCTGTCCTGGAACTCACTCTGAGGATCAGAGTGGCCTTGAACTCAGAGATCTGCCTGCTTCTACCTCCTGAGTGCTGGGCCTAAAAAGGCATGCACCACCACCCTGCCTCAGTTTTCATTTTAAAAGGAACTCTGTGGAGCTGGAGAGATGGCTCAGCAGGTAACAGCTTGCCATTTCTCTAGTAGACTCCAGTTTGGCTTCGAGCAGCCAAAATTGGGATGCGTCCAACAGCCTAGAACTCCTGTCCCTGGAGATGCAATATTCTGTGGACACCCACACTGCACTCACATTCCCAGAGATACACAGGCACACACAAGTAAACAACAACTTATACAAGGAGTTCTGTACAGTTATGACAAATCTTCCCCCACAATCTATGAAGTACTTTTAAGCAGTTTGAATACATATGACTTCACTGAAGAAGTGCTACTTCAGGTAATATCTGAGCTGACTTTAAAATTCTCCAATTCTAAGAATTTAATAGGAAAACCAAAAATTCAATGTAAAAACTCCAACAACTTAGGCTACAGAGCTCTCAAGACTCATCAGGAGCTTCCATGTACGCTCCTCACACCAGCACCGGGTCTTTTGAAGCTGTAGTAAATATACATCAGGGCTGGAGAGATGGCTCAGCTGTTAAGAGCACTGACTGCTCTTCTAGAGGTCCTGAGCTCAAATCCCAACAACCACATGGTGGCTCACAAGCATCTGTAATGGGATCCAATGCTCTCTTCTGGGATGTCTGAAGACAGCAGCAGTGTACTCACATACATAAAAAAATAAATTAATTAAAAAACCACTATTAGCTGGGCATGGTGGCGCACGCCTTTGATCCCAGCGCTTGTGAGGGAGAGACAGGCGGATTTCTGAGTTCAAGGCCAGCCTGGTCTACAAAGTGAGTTCCAGGACAGCCTGGGCTATACAGAGAAACCCTGTCTCAAAACAAACAAACAAACAAAAGATATCCGTTATTTTCTAGAAAGAATGTATTCCTGGGGAAAGAAATTCTGAGGGTAACATGACACAGTGCTGTGATCCCAGCACATAATCCCAGCACTCAAGACAAGGTAGGATTCGTGCTTGAGGCCAGCCAGGGCTACCTTAGCAAGTTCAAGGCCAGCCTAGGCTGTTCAGTGAGCTCTCTTTGGCAGCACACACTAAAACCTGAGCGATACAAGGCAACATGGCCTCTGCACAGGATGACACACAAATTATATATTTTCCCATTAGCATGCGCAATCAAGAAACAATGTAATTCTCTTGAGGAAAACTCGCTGAGCGAACACTAACCTGTGTGGCCAGCCTAGCAACACACTGCGCTCCAGGACAGTCTGGCTGCAGAGCAAAACCTCCCCTCCAAGTTAAACACACAACATCCAGCTGTCAGGCCGGAAGTTCAGCCTGCTGCATGGTCTAGCCCTCCACAGTATTCACATGGGCTGCTAGTCCACAGCCTAGTACAGAGGGACAGGAAGAAAGAAATGGCTTTAGAAATGAAGGAATTGGGCTGGAGAGATGGCTCAGAGGTTAAACACTGACTGCTCTCCTGAGGTCCTGAGTTCAAATCCCGGCAACCACATGATGGCTCATAACCATCAGTAATGAGATCTGACTCCCCCTTCTGGTGTGTCTGAAGACAGCTACAGTGTACTTACATATAATAATAAATAAATCTTTTTTTTTTTTTTTTTTTTCTGAGACAGGGTTTTTCTATGTAGCCCTGGCTGTGTCCTGGAACTCACTCTGTAGACCAGGCTGACCTCGAACTCAGAGATCCTCTTGCCTCTGCCTCCGGCATGCTGGGATTAAAGGCGTGCGCCACTACGCCTGGCATAAATCAAAGAAAGAAAGAAAGAAAGAAAGAAAGAAAGAAAGAAAGAAGGAAGGAAGGAAGGAAGGAAGGAAGGAAGGAAGGAAGGAAGGAAGGAAGGAAGGAAGGAAGAAAGAAAGAAAGAAAGAAAGAAAGAAAGAAAGAAAGAAAGAAAGAAAGAAAGAAAGAAAGAAAGAAAGAAAAGAGAGAAAAGAGAGAAAAGAGAGAAAAGAGAGAGAGAGAGAGAGAGAGAGAGAAAGAAAGAAAGAGAAAGAGAAAGAGAAAGAGAAAGAGAAAGAGAAAGAGAAAGAGAAAGAGAAAGAGAAAGAGAAAGAGAAAGAGAAAGAGAAAGAGAAAGAGAAAGAGAAAGGAAAGGAAAGGAAAGGAAAGGAAAGGAAAGAAAAGAAAAGAAAAGAAAAGAAAAGAAAAGAAAAGAAAAGAAAGCCTAAAACTCCAAACATCCATTTGCTCGGGAGACATAGAGGAAGAAAAATAAAATATAGAACCACTCCATACTTGAAAGGAAGACTCTAGCCCAGCACGGTCTCCCAATGACTCTGAACTTCGACCTTCCTGCCTGCCTGCCTTCCCCAGTCACTGCCACAACCAACTTACATGGTGCTGGGGTTCAGACTCAGGGCCTTGTCATCCTAGGCAAGCAACCTAGCACATACGCTTCACTCCCAGCCTTTCAGTAGTATTTTTACATTTACAAGTCAGCAGAGTAAGACGAATAATTTAGGAAGTTAATTCTCAAAGTACAATTTTCTCCTTTAAACGCTGTAGGTAAAAATCCCCTAAGAGAAAAATCAAACGCCCCAATGAACTCCAAAAGTATACTACAGGGTTTGGGGCAGTGGGCGAGTCAGTAATAAAAAACCAGGCTTGGCCTCTCACATCTGTTTACATCTGTCGGAGACAGGCAGCCCCTGGAGTCTTGTGAATCTCCCTGCAGGTGCAGTCCTAGAACCTGTCTCACTAGGTAAGGTGAAAGGTGACTGAGGAGGACACACAATGTTAACCTCTGGTCTCCGTGGACTCACACACGCATAAGGTAAGGTGTAGATGACCTAAAACAAACTCCCACTAACATCCCTGAAAACAACTCTAACAAGAGCCTGCCTGCACAGAGCTCAGTGCTTAAGAGCACTTAGTGGTCATCCAGAGGACCAGAGTTTCAGTTCCTAGAACCATGTGTTGGCAGCCTAACACACACACACACACACACACACACACACACACTCGGTTTTAAAAAGAGGATCATCAATCAGGTGGGGTTTTTTTTCCATTTGGTTTGTTTTTTTGGCTTTGGTATTTCAAGACAGGGTCTCTCAGTATAGCCCTGGCTATCCTGGGACCCGCTGTAGACCAGGCTGGTTTTGAACTTAGATATCCACCTGCCTCTGCCTCCCCAGCGCTGGGATTAAAGGAGTGAGCCACCACCTCCTTATTATTTTTTTAATACATTTTTAAAGATTTATGCATTTATTTTATGAATATGAGCACACTGTAACTATCTTCAGACACACCAGAAGAGGGCATCAGATCCCATTGTGAGCTACCATGTGGTTGCTGGGAATTGAACTCATGACCTTTGGAAAAGCAGTCAGTGCTCTTAACTACTAAGCCCCTTATTAATTTCTTGCTCTTAGTAACTGTACTACGGTTATATAAGATGCTAAGATTAACAAAGTGGGTACAGGATATAAAGTAAAGTCAAGGAGACCCTCCTACTATGTCAGCTAATTTTGTCCAAGTCAAAAATTAGTTTCTGGCTAGACAGATGGCTCAACAGGTAAAGAAAGCTCTTACATCAAGCAAGTATGAGGACTGAGCTCAGTTCTCAGAACCCACACGGGGGCTCTCATGAGGAAAGGGGCAGAGACAGGAGGTCCCAGACCAGCCTGCCCAACACAGAGCTCTGTTCTCCCAACAAGCTGGAAGGCAAGACCCCTAAGGCTGTTTTCCAGCCTCCACCCGTGGATCATGGACATGCACACCAGAACTCACACAAATAAACATATACCATATAATAATAATAAACAAAACTAGTATGTGGGCTCTGTCTTATGAATGCCTGCAAGCTAGAAGAGGACACCAGATCTCATCATAGATGGTTCTGAGATTCCATGTGGTTGCTGAGAATTGAACTCAGGACCTCTGGAAGGGCAGCCACTGTACTTAACCACTAAACCACTCCTCAATAGTTCTTTTAAAAACAAGGAGTTGACAAGAACTTGCTCCTCCTTAAGTTCATATGCAAATGCCACACACCTTTACAGTAACACACTGAGAAAGAGCATGAAGCCCTCCAGGTCTCTAAGTTCTAAAACAGACACTAGGTGGGGTAAACATAGACTCTGCCATCCAAACCAGGAGCGTAACAGAAAAGGAAGGTCACCCAGTCAGCTAGGTCATCATCAATGTTACAAAAGCTCTCCAATCACTAAGGATCTACATAAACACAATGCTTAGGCCAAAAACAAAAGCAACAACAACAACAAAAGTGCTTTCCCCTCTAAGACTCAGAAGCAAAGGGAAGATGGAGGCAGACCACTGAATCCAAAAACCCAGAATTCCCTTCCAACTTAAAGGGGTTAGAGCCGGGTGGTGGCGGCGCACACCTTTAATCCCAGCACTTGGGAGGCAGAGGCAGGCGGATTTCTGAGTTCGAGGCCAGCCTGATCTACAAAGTGAGTTCCAGGACAGCCAGGGCTATACAGAGAAACCCTGCCTCGAAAAACAAACAAGCAAACAAACAAAAGAACAGAAAAAAAGAAAAACCAAAAAAAAAAAAAAAGAAAAGAAAACTTTACCTTCATTTTTTTTCTTATTTGGATGTGTATATGCACAAACCAGGTGTGGATGGGTACTCAGAAGCCAGAAGTGGGTGTAGGGTCTGCTGAAGCTGGAATTATAGGCAGTTTTGAGCTTAAGGACCCTCTTAGCCACTGAGCCACCTCCCCAGACACTCTTTGTAACTTTTTTTTTTTTAAGAATGACAAGAGCCTAACATAGCCCTCTTCTTAGATACTTCTTCCAGCAGCGGATGGAAACAGATGCAGAGACACACAGCCAAACACTAGATGAAGCCCGGGGAGTCCTGTGGAAGAGTAGGCAGAGGACTGGGTGAGCCAGAGGGGTCTAAGACACCACAAGAAGATCTTCAGAGTAAACTACCCTGGGTTAGTTAACCACGGGGGCTCACAGAGACTGAACCAACCAAAGAGCATGCAGGGGCTGGACCTACGCTCCCTATACAGAGGTGCAGCTTTGTCTCCATGTGGGTCCCCTAACAACTGCACCAGGGGCTGTCTCTGCCTTTGGATATCTCTTTCCCCTAACTGGGCTACTGTGTCTGGCCTCGGTGGGGAGAGGACAGCCTAGAGGCTGGGACTGGGAGAGGAGGGAATGGGGATAGGGTGGTCAGGGTGTCTGGTCAGAATGTAAAGGGAATGAATAAAGAAGTCAAGAATGAAATCACAGAGTGTCCATACCAACAGTCAGCTCCAGGCAAACTCCACCACTCACTACAACATGAAGGGTCAAGTACTCATGTCAGCTCTACAAACAGCAGTTACCTCAGGAAGTTGAACTTGTTCAAGTTCTATTTCTGAAAGATCGACAATGTAATATTGAGAGTATTAGCTACCTCGAATAAGCCTCAAGAATTCAACAATTTACCGGGCGTGGCGGCGCACGCCTTTAATCCCAGCACTTGGGAGGCAGAGGCAAGTGGATTTCTGAGTTCGAGGCCAGCCTGGTCTACAGAGTGAGTTCCAGGACAGCCAGGGCTACACAGAGAAACCCTGTCTCGAAAAACCAAAAAAAAAAGCAAAATAAAAAAGCAAAAAAAAAAAAAGTAAGCAAGAAAGGTGCCATGACACACACACACCTTCAACCCTGGCACAAAAGCAGTGGAGGCAGGCAGATGGAGTCTGAGTCCAGACTAGTGGATGTAGCAAGTCCCAGGCCAGGCCAGGGTACAAAGGTTAACCATGGCTCACATAAATAAGTAAAGGGGGGGGGTAGTTACAAGGGGGGGCAACATGGCAGCTCAGTGAGTTAAATAGGCTTCCATGCAGGCCTGGCAACCTCAGCTCAACCGCCAGAACCCTGTCAAACGCAGAGGAGGGGGACAACTCCCGGAAGTTATCCTTCGACACACACATACTTTTTGTGGTGGAAGGAGGGGGGCTGGGCAGTAGAGATGGCTCTGCTGATGTTAACCCTGGAGCTCTTACAGAGCGGCGCTCCCAGCACCCATGTCCAGCAGCAGCTCTCAGCCACCTCTCCCTTCAGCTCTAAGGGACTCAAGCCCTGCCCTGTGCTCGCACTCATGCACACACTCCCACAAGACACACACCAACCAACTTTTTTAAAAAACGGTTACGGAGATGGCACCCTGACTAAAACTGTATGTTGTGTAAGCGTGAGGATCTGAGTTTAAATTCCTGGAACGCACATAAAAGCATTTACACACAAAGCCAAGAGTGGTCACACTCATGCGTGCAACCCTAGTACTGTGGGGAGCCGAGCAGGACTGCTGTGACTTTCTGGTCACAAGCTTCTCTGGTTCCCATGTGTACACAGATGCACACATACCACACACAACACAAAGAAAAAACTAAAACATGCTGGGCAGCGGTGGTGCATGCCTTTAATCCCAGCACTCCGGAGGCAGAGGCAGGTGGATCTCTGAGTTCAAGGCCAGCCTGGTCTACTGAGTGAGTTCCAGGACAGCCAGGGCTACACAGAGAAACCCTGTCTCGAAAAACCAATAAATAAATAGATGGATAGATAGATAGATAGATAGATAGATAGATAGATAGATAGATAGATAGATAGATAAAACATTTCAAAACCTGAGGGTTACACATAGTCCAGTGTAAAAACCCTTACCTAGTATATACAAGGCCCGGCCTAATCTTTTGTGGGAGGGCAGGAACAGGAGGCCGAGGAGAATTAACATGCTGACACAGGTGAAACCTAACTTCTTCCTACTCATCCCAAGCCCTCAGAAGCCAGCTCCACTTTCTCGAGCATTCCACCAGCAGAATCTGATGCTCTGAGCACTCACACAGGACTCTGAGGACCCAGGATACACTGTTTATTCACAGTGGTCAAAACTGTGAAGTCATTTCTCTGTGCACAGCCAGAGCCTGACCCTCTTTTCTTTATATTCCGCTTTACATTCAAACTGGTTTTTTCTTTTTTGGGGGGAGTTTGGGGGGCAGTGCTTTTCTGTAATAGTGTCTCATGCAACCCAGACAGGCTATCTACTTACTACATAGGCAATATTCAGTTTGAACTTCTAATCCTCTGGTGTCCTCCTCCCACACCCAGCTCGTGTGTGTGTGTGTGTGTGTGTGTGTGTTTGTGTGTGTGTGTGTGTGTGTGTGTGTGTGTGTGTGTGTGTACATGCGCATGCACAGGACAAAGAAAGTAAAAGGACAGCCTGTGGAAGCCAGTTCCCCACCACATGGGTCCCCATGATCAAACTCAGCCGGGATTTAGTAGCAAAGTCCCACCCCCACCGACTTCTGGCCAATCCTCAGGTTTTTTCTATTCTGTTTCCAGGCCTAGCAAAGCCTGGAGGCCTGCAGTGTCTCACCCTTCCTACAGGATCGCTTTCAAAGCTGGATTCTCAGGGCTTTAGAGCCCCTGATTAATTTTCTCTTCCCACCAAGTTTCACACCGCCGTCTCCTTTAACTCCTGTCTCCACCTCAGCTCTGCCTCCCTAACCCACTAGATCCACTAGATCCACTAGATCCCTTGGAAGCCTTCACTCTTTTCATCAGTAACACTTCCTGAAACCAGGTTGTACATTAAGGCGAAGTAGGTCATGGCGGCTAGAGGTTGGGGCAGGAGGATCACCATGAGTTGGAAGCCAACCACCTAGACTACATATCAAAGTCCTATTTCAGCAATACCAAGAAAGAAGCCCAGTGTGGTGTGGTGTGGGGTGGTGTGGTGGCACACGCCTCTAACCCCAGCACTTGGCTGCATAGGACAGAGGCAGGCAGATGATCTCTGTGAGTTCGAGGCCAGCCTGGTCTATAGACTGAGTTCTAGGACAGCCAGGGCTACACAGTGAGACTTTAATTTCAAAAACCAAACAAAAAACAAAGGTAAATAGTAAAAAGGAAGAAAAAGAAAAATATAAAACTATAGATAACCTAGCCTTATTTTCCAAAAACCTAATGGAAGTTGAGCCTATTGGAATTAGCTCCTGATTAGCCGGCTCTCCTGTGCTCTGACAGGTATGCAAGCCTGAAACTGGTACACTAAGAAGTCACAAGAGCCTGGGCCAGGAGCTCAGTGGCCACCCTCTACACAACCCCTCTAGAAGCCAGGCGCGAGGTGGCCCACACAGGAATCCCAGCACTACAGGCGAAAGCAGAAGCCGACTCTGCCCATACCCAAAACATGAAACCCTTCTGGAACTGAACTTTGCTTAGAGACTGGAAGGAAGTTATCCCAAGCCGAGGTCTAACACCACAGGGCGGAGGGTTGAAGAGATCATGTGACAAGACACATACATGTATTTCATTTTTATCTCTCTCTCTCTCTCTCTCTCTCTCTCTCTCTCATCTTTTTCCATTTTCTGCTAAAGCCCAGGCACACTGACACTGCCTTTCATCCCCGCACTTGGGAGGCAGAGGCAGCAGCTCTCCGTAAGTTCAAGGCCAGCCTGGTCTACTCAGTAAGCTCCTAATGTTACCTGAGTATGACGAGCCAGTTTTAAACCTGACTGCAGATGTCGGTCCTGTGGCTTCCATGACACCCCAGTCCTCACCCCCAATATCGAACCCTCAAACCCCAGTTAGCCACTTCAGTTGTATAAACCAGGTCAGCACTATTCCACAACAAAGGAAATCACAATTTCCAAGTTGATCGTGTATCAGTACAAAAAGAATTTCAGGGGGCCGGTGAGATGGCTCAGTGAGTAAGAGCACTCGACTGCTCTTCCAAAGGTCCGGAGTTCAAATCCCAGCAACCACATGGTGGCTCACAACCATCTGTGATGAGATCTGACTCCCTCTTCTGGAGTGTCTGAAGACAGCTACAGTGTACTTACATATAATAAATAAATAAATCTAAAAAAAAAAAAAAAAAAAAAAGAATTTCAGGACATCCCTGAATGCTGAAAGTGAGTTAAGACGCCAAGCACATTACTATAACTAAGCACTAGTTTAGGTCCTGGCAAGCCCACCATGAACAGGACAGGCGACACACCTGCCTCTGTGGCGTTTACATTCCAGCAATAAACACTATCGTCCTGAGAGTCAGGAAGCACACGGGGCTCAAAATACACAAAGAAGCTACTAGTTAATAAAGGTCACAAAAACCTGACGAGTTTCAAATGCACTTAAAATAGACTGAACTGTCTCCAATTTCAGCTGAGGCTACAGGAGAGCGAAACGCTTCTCCTGGCTGGCAGCAAGCCAAAGAACGGGAAGTCATTTGAGAATCAGAAGTCGCATGGGATCCTGCGGTATTTCATCCACACAATCTCAGCTGTGCTTCAGCACTGCTCAAGCAGTCTGCTGGGCTAACAATCAGGAAATCCTTTTGTACTGTATTAGCTCAAAATCCCATCCCCAAGGAAAAGCAAGTCTCATCACAAGAGTTATTCCAGAACCCACTCTCCCTCATACCTCAGAGCCAAGTTATCACTGCCTGTTGTCACTGATGGTGGCAACTTTATTTCATGCTCTCAAACCATGCCACAGCCAACTTCATACAGTCTAGAGCATGATGTCACAGAGACATTTCAGTCTCTGGCTAAATCTAGTAGGAAGCCCTAACCGAGCAAGCTATCTTCCTTTGGTTCCATGTTAGCATTCTTGAAAGATCAATATGCTGCCACAGAAACACACTACTATCCATCCAGCAGGCACACAGAGAGATACCATTAACTGGTCCAATTAAGCCCCATGCTATCCTGAAATTGCTAAACACACCTCAAAGCACATCTTCAAAATCCCAAACCCTTGGGAGTCAAGGTCACCGGGAAAAAGGAAACTAGATGTCCCTAGTATCTAATGTGACTGCCCCAATACAACACTTCTATAGAATGGAAAAGCCCAGAGATCGCCCAGGAGAACACCCGGGAAAACCAAGGTCAGACTACACAAGACCTTGACTCAAAAATAAATGAATTAACACAAGCCGGGCAGTGGTGGCGCACGCCTTTAATCCCAGCACTTGGGAGGCAGAGGCAGGCGGATTTCTGAGTTCGAGGCCAGCCTGGTCTACAGAGTGAGTTCCAGGACAGCCAGGGCTACAGAGAAACCCTGTCTCGAAAAACCAAAAAAGAACAAACACAATCCCTGCCTAATTCACACCCCACACTTCCGAATACTATCAAGCTCAATCTTGTCTTTTAAGGTGAACAGAAATTATTTCAAAGTCTATTATCAAAAGGACAATGGCCTTTTGTAAGGATTTATTTTAAATCTATTACTATTTTATGTACTGGGCACCATGGATCTGAGGCCTATGGAGGTCAGGAGAGAGTATGGATCCCCAGGAACTTAAGTGACAAAGTGACAGACAGCTGTGAGCGCTCATGAGTGCTAGGACTACATCCTGGCTCCACACAAGAACAGCCAGGGCTCTTAGCCACTGAGCCATAGCTGCAGCCCCAAAAAGGACAACGGGCTTATGGGGTTAAATGGGGTTAATCTGCTCATACTGTCACGCACAAGACACTCTGAATCTCTAACGATTACATTTTTTATGGTGCTTCCTCTAGGCTCCCCACAACTTGGGGAGAGGCAGACATAAAAGCAAAACCCAGCTGGCGGGACAGCTCTCGAACATGGATTACTCTTTGTTGCAGGATATTTGATCACTCTGTGAACCCAGAGATTGTGTTGTTTACAGGGGTGGGGAGTGGGGGTAACCTTTCTAGCTATGGTGTGGCTCAGCCCTTAGCACCCAACTTTAATCCCTCTAGCTAGAATACAGACAGGCCCTTAGTACAAACGTTTAATCTCAAACAAGGAAGGTAAAGTTACTTTGTAGAAAGAAGCAACCATGCTTAAAAGAAATGTCAAACTGAGTGGCAGACAAAGTGATGAATCAGAGAAAGATTTAACAGAATAGGATCTGCCCAACCCTCAGGAGGGAGGGGGCAGGGAAGTTACCGAGAGAGCAGTGCAGAGAGGGGAGAGGGGCAGTTTTACCAGGACAGGCATACAGAGAAAGGTTGAAGAGAGAACAAGCTATGTCCAAGTGAAGACAAGATGAGCCAGAGAATGAGAAGGAGCCAGAAGATCAGAACAGATTGCTAGAGTTAGCATGAGGTCAAACTAACTCAGGAGAGAAAGAAGCAAGATTGAATTAGCATGGAGAGGAGTTTTGAGCCAGAACAGCTGAGCTGAACCAGTCAGCCAGTGCTCATAAAGAACTAGAAAGGGTGAGCTTATTCAATAAGTTTCAGAGGCTGGAAACATTCTAGGCCTAGATGAGATTGTACAGAGGCTAGAAGCTACCAGGACTAGGCCTAGGTTAGCAGACGAAGGTAGTAAGCCTCGGAGAAAAAGTTAGCTTGACAACTCATGGCTCTAACTTGCTCAGACCTTAACTCCCCCCACCCAGATGCATCATAAACTTCAATACAGAAAAGCAACCTGAGGCTGCTTAAACTCCCAGGTGCAACTGCGGATGCGCTCTAACTCGGCACCTGGGAAGGCTCTCCCTCTTCATCCCCCTTTTTGCTATCTCCCTTTCTCCCTCGTATAAGGATCTGCCTTCAAACATTTGTTTGATTTGGCTTGGTTTGAGACACGGTCTCATAGTGTAGCCTGACTCCAGATCTGCCTGCTTCTGCCTCCGAGCACTCAAGATTTGACAATTTCTTGAGGGAGTGGCTTAAGAGAGCTGAGCTGCTGGCCAAGCACAACAGCCTCAGAATGCCAGCTGCTAGCTATAATGGTACTCTGCTGGAGGCCTTGCTGACTCTGGGACAAGCAGAGACCCGAGCTAAATCCATCAGAGGACCTCCATGTTCTTAGGCTCAGTGAGGGGAAGACAGCCTACTTGTCTAGCAGTATGCTGTTGTGAACTACTTCAAACCCTAGACACCATGGCTGTGTTCTACAGTACTTGGCATGGCTTCTCTCAAATGCAGCAGAGTTCTGACTTCCTCCCAGGCCCACACACATCCAGCCAAGTAAGAAGGCCACCACCGGCCACTAGTCTGCTCACACACCACCTTTCACAGGCACAGGAGACCCTGGAAATGTAACTAACTTCCCTGCATATCAGTACCCTTGTCTGTGAAACAGACAACACCTACCTTATTAGAGGCCTTGGAAAACTTAAATAGAATCCTGCATGTATGACATCTAGCAGCAGATACTGAAAATGAATATTATCCAGATCTAGTTATCAGAGAGGGAAATAAAAAAAAAGAGAGTGAAAATTACACACTTCACCACTTCAGACCAGCTTAATGTCCATGGAAGAGAAGATTTAAAAAGGAAAAAAAAAGGGGGGTGGGACAACAGGAGTATTGCAAAGATAGAAAGAACACTCTTTTTTTTTTTCTTTTTTTTTTTTTTTTTTTTTTTTTGAGACAGGGTTTCTCTGTGTAGCCCTGGCTGTCCTGGAACTCACTCTGTAGACCAGGCTGGTCTCGAACTCAGAAATCCGCCTGTCGGGCTGGTGAGATGGCTCAGTGGGTAAGAGCACCCGACTGCTCTTCCGAAGGTCCGGAGTTCAAATCCCAGCAACCACATGGTGGCTCACAACCATCTGTAACAAGATCTGACGCCCTCTTCTGGAGTGTCTGAGGACAGCTACAGTGTACTTACATATAATAAATAAATAAATCTTAAAAAAAAAAAAAAAAAAGAAATCCGCCTGTCTCTGCCTCCCAAGGGCTGGGATTAAAGGTGTGCGCCACCACCGCCTGGCTGAAAGAACACTCTTGACAAAGGAGCCAGAGACACAAGTCCTCTTCTGGTTGACACAGGTCTCTAGTTCTGTTTCTAAAAAGAACCTACTCTGTCTCACTGGCTTTTACTGGTTGCCCCCAAACAGTAAGATGATTCACCAGAAATGTGTCAGTAGCCCTGAATCACACCCTGTTAGGAATACTGTATTCCTAACATATGGGAAAAACTTTCTGCTCAAATGGGCACATAACTCTAGTTTATTCATCCAGAATTTTCTGTAAGGTGGGCAGCAGTCTCAATATAAAGATATGGGATGTTAATGGGGAACCCAGGAACCCTCTGAAAAACTTCAGCATGACAGTTTTTTATGAAAACGTCAGTTATTTTGTCAGCCAGAGAAAGGATGACCACTGTCAATATTCTCAACAGAGTCACCTCAACCTCAACGGGGAAGCTGAGCCAAGCACACCGCAAGACAAATATTCTCAAGCTGTGACTTCACCAAGCACAAGTTTCCAGCGGGTTTGTTAAGAAACTCTCAGCATACTCTCCTTGCGTTTACAACTGTTCATGTTAGCTTTCTGTCTCCTTCCAGGCCTGCCATCCCATCTCCCCCTCAGCTAGAGACCAGCCATTGACTATTTCCAATCAGTGTGGCCATTTCTCCTTCAAGTGGCTGGGGGGAGGGGGGGGGGAAGGTTGTCCTGCAGTGCAAATCTGATGCCTGCTTCCAGCTTCAAGTTTACATGCAATTCCTGTGTTTTCAACACACCTTGCATTTCGACGAACACGTGAACACTCAGTACGAATGAAGGACACCTGGCCATGCAACGCCTTCCAACACATTTTCTAATACACTGCTTAAGCTAACTAATTTGCAGCAACTGTACCCACACACACCCTGTAAGGCAGTGGAGTTAAGCCATGGGAAGAGCCAACGCCAGCTCTGTGCTCTAACTCCAAGTGCTTCAACGGCACTGACTTACTGCACGCAGGTGTCTGCATAAAACCCAAATTCCCACATGCCCTGCAGTTTGAAAAGCAGAGTTGCTCTACTGGGTTTCTGACCTCTTCCAGTACCAGGTGACAACATTTTCCCGCTGCTGCGTTCTGAGCCGGCCGTAGCCCACGCTTCCTTTACTATCTCGATAGATGCTTATTTAGCTGTGCGATCTTGCCGGAGTAAAGCAGGAATTGTAGAATACATCAAGTATAAAATGTCAGCCGCCATGACATGGGGCAAAATAGAACCTCCAAGCAGCACGGCTGGCTCCAAGGTTGCCATGAAGGGTTTAGAATAATCTTCTCTGCAGAGAACACCTTATTCCTTCCTGTTTCCCAACTGCATCTTCCTTCTATTTTAAAGAAAAGATAAAAATCTAACTGGAGGTCCAACCACGACTTCCAAGTTGTAACCAGCTTCAAGTTTTTCCAGTCCTTCAGCTGTGAGCTCTAAGGAGCAAAAGCATACTTGGGATACTCAGCACCCCCGCTCTGTATCCAATGAAGCCACCAACTTCACCAAGCGCTGTCACGTACAACACTATGATCCCTTACTTGCTGGTCTGTCTGTCTGTCCAGAACACACAGTGTGCAATCCCTCTGGTTAACTCCCTAACAGCTTAAAGAGGCAGGTAAGGAACAACTCACTTGGTCCGGAGACAGAAACCTACCAACACAGACAGACCATCAAGAAAAACAACCCTAAAATTAGAACGGAATTCGAAGCAAGTATGAAAGTGAAGCTAGGTAGACTGAAGCGACCCAATTCTACCCCGAAGCAGGCTGAACGGCCGACCTGCTCCTTCACAGGCCAATAGCTGCGCATGTGGGTCAGAAGCAACTGGGTTCTCCATGAACACGCAACATTCTCAGCCGCGAGCAAGCGAGAAACTGAACAGAACTGGGCAGGGTCAGAACATTATGAAATCACTCCACACATAGCACTGGAGCACTAAGATGTGGACTAACAATATGTAAAGAACACAGAAAGAACGCTGGACAGAAAACAAACAATGACCTGAGGTGACCCAAGAAGGGGAAGTGTTTTTCCCTTCTCAAAGTAATTGATACAGACAAGAATCAAACTACACAGAAATGACTAGCCCCAACACCACTTACAAGTCAAACACAAGAACCACACAGCACTGGGAACATCCAAAAATCATTTGTCCATTTTTCACAAGTCCAAGGATGGGGGGTGGGGGCGGGGGAGATGATGAAATGTTATTCTCAGATAGGTAACAACACCTCTGCTTGCCCATCGATGGTAACGCACACCTTTAATCCCAGCATTCAGGAGGCAGAGGCAGGCGGATCTCTTGAGTTCAAGGGCAGCTTGGTCTACAGAGCAAGTTCTAGGGCAGCCAGGGCTACACAGAGAAACCCAGTGGGGATCCAAAGGAGTATCACCTTCCTTTACTCCATAGGAGCTGTGAATTCGACGTTTTATTCTGACTTAAATACCAGGTACCAAGATTTTTCAATCAAAGCTGCCCCAACTTCTATACCATGAAATTAAGACACATTCAAAACTAAGACCCTTCCTTGGGAGCCCTGGTACCCTCCAGACACCACCCTACGGAGCAGCAAACTTACTAAAGCCCTTTAAAAAAGATATACAGCGTTAACACCAGTCTTAGAAGAAGTGAGACTTCTGGGGGTACTGGGTAATGTGAGTTAACTTCCTCTTCCTTTAGAAAGGTCAAAGACAGGGAAGCGCCCAGTGTAACATTTCCTCCTTAGCCGGCTCCACCACAAGCCACAACACAACTCTAATTGCTTAAAAAAATAAAATACGATAAAATAAAATAAAACAAAACACTAGCGGGGGGGGGTGCTTTTTGTACACTTGCAGTAAAGACTGAAGACCCAACTTACCTCAGGAATGAGCTGATTCGTTTCCAACAGAAAATTTAGCAATAAACTTTGCTATGAATCCTAAATAATAATTAGAGAGGCTACCGAGCCCCGCAGAAGGCAGGGCCTCCCAACAGTCAGAAAAGCCTTGCCCGCAGGGCTGGTCCTAGGCACCAGCAAATTCTGCCCAAGAAAGGGGAGGGAGCAGCCAAGGGCAGGGTTCCCCCCAGATCCACAAGAGCTGCAGAGGCACGGCCCGGTGGAGCTAGTAGTGTTCACGGTACCGCAGAGGGTCCCGGGGTCCCCAGCAATGCTGTCACCGGTGCACCCCAAAAGCTCGGGTCAAGCCGGGAGCAGAGCGGCTGCCCGTCCCTTTTCTGGCCGGGCTATGACGGCAGGCAAGGAGGTTCCCACCGAGGGTCGCTCTGGACCGCCGGAAGGTGAAAAGGATACTGTTGGGGCGCCGGGGTCTGGAGGGCCCTGATGTTCGGGTGAGGAGGGGCCGCCGCTGCCGCTACTGCCGCCGCCGCCGCCGCTGCCGCCGGATGAGGAGGCGGTACCGCCGCCGCCGCCGCCGCTCCGGTGCCGGGTCCGGTTCCTGCTGCAGCCGCTGAGCCTGATTTCAGAGCCGGTTTCTGCGGTAAACTCATGGCAAAGCGAAGCCACCAACCCCCCCAGAGCGGGACCGGGCGCGCCGGGGTGCAGGGGCCGGGGGCAGCGGAGGGGCGGGATGGGGGCAGACCCGGGGAGGCGGCGGGAGCGGGGGGCCGGGGGGAGGCTGGGAGGAGGAGGAGGAGGGGGCCGGGACCGGTCACACACGCCCTCCGCCGCCGCCGCCTCCGCCGCCGCCGCCGCGGGCAGCAGCAGCCGCCCCGCGGGCCAGCACCACCGGCTGCCGGTCTCCGTGACAACGCGACCCCGGGGAGGGGGGGGCCGGACCCGGCAGGGGCAGGAGGCGGAGAGACCGGACCTTTCACGGCAATATCCTCATGGGCCGGCGGCGGGGGGTCTCTGTCCCCCTCCCCGGGGGAAGCGGCGCCCTTCTCGGTAGCGGGGCTCGGGCGATGCGGACGGATTTTCTTCACTCAACGAGCAGAGCATCCAACATGGCGCTGCGGCCGCCTCCAGCAGTCCGGCAGGACGGCCGCTCGGAGCTTTTCGGCCCTTTTCGGAAGGACTCGGCAGACCGAGGGTGGCAAGCTCTCTCGGCTATTTCCGGAGACCGCGAGCGGCCGGGCTTCTTCGGGAGCGCTCGGGAGCGCCTTCGGCCGCTGTTCGGGAACGCCGCAGGAGCTGACACTCTTTCTCGGGAAAGATCGGTGATCCGGGACGGCTGAGGATCTCCGCGGCGCGGTGCGGAGCTGAGGGAGAGACCGAAGGGCACGTCTGTAGGGAGAGAGCTCAGCCTCGAAGAACAATAGTAACGGCACCCGAGGCCGCGGTCCGTCGAGACCTGCCAAGCAAGCGTCGAGAGGCGGCGGAGCGGAAAAACCGAGGCGCTGCGGAGGGAACCGCTAAGCCAGAGCACAAACCGACAGTTAGGAACCCGCCCGCCTCAAGGACTTATTAACATAACAGATGCCACTCGCCGGCCCTTGACGTCGCCAGCCATGGGCATTATGTCGACACGTCGTCCTCAGATGCCCAAAGTGCGAAATGGAACGAGGAGCCCCATTTTGCAGAGGAGGCCCCGGAGAAGAAAAGTGACTGCCCCAAGGTCGCCTGGCTGGGAAGGGATGGAGCGGATTCAGAAACGGGATCCCACCTTCTCTAGGATGAACCTTACCCTTCTAGGATGCAAAATGGCCTGCCTTGCCAGAAACTGACCCTAAGCTCTGTAGAGTGGATATCTTCCCACAGTCTTCCCCAAGACTGGAGGGGCCTTTGACTACAACCTGTAGTCGGCTGCCCATCTTCTTTTGCTTGGCTAACTCCTGTGGATAAGGTCTCCTCCCCCCACATCCATTCACACTTTGCACACCACACCTGCGCCCCTCAATAGAGGCATTGTCCCCAGGACACAGTAACATTGACAGAAAAGGAGTCGCAGACACCTCCGAACTGTGCAGATATGGAGTACTGCATTAGCTCATATAATCCCAAGAAATAGGTAAATACCTATTCTTACAAATGAAGACTCTGGGGTCCAAAGAAGTTTAGCTATCATCTACACTATTAAAAAAAAATTTTTTTTGAGGCAGCTCAAAGCTGACAGGAGACTTTGCCAAGGTCACATGACCAACGTGGACAGAGGTAAAATTAGTGTCCTGTGTCCTGTGTGCTTGAGTTGCAAACGTTAGGACCCAAGTGCAGACTCCAGAATTCACTCAGGAAAAGTCTGGTGTGCGAGAGGTGTATACAGTCCCAGCATTGAGGTGAAGACCAACAGTTCCCTGAGGCTCACTGGTCACAGCCCACTCCATCTGATGAGTTCCAGGCCAGTGAGAGACCCTGTCTCCAGAATAAAAGGTGACAGCACCAGAAGAAGACACCTGAGGTTGTCCCCTGGTCGCCATACACATGAACATACAAACAAGATTAGTGTCCTGACTCCTGCTACATTGGTGGGTTTCAGAGTTGGGGTGGTCGTTGGTTTCTCTGGGTTTGTTGGCTTGCTTGCTTCTTTTTGAGAGAGTCTTAAGTAGCTCAGGCTAGCCTCATCTCTCCACGTGCCTGAGGATAACCTTGAACTCCTGCTTGTCTTGCCTCTACCCTCCAAGTACTAGAATTATAGGCACTCACCACCGGGCCCTTAAAAAAAAAAAAAAAAAAAAAGCTTTACATGTAGTGGGTGACAACCCCTGGGAGCCCCAGATGTTCTCTGTAGGCTAAAAGCTAGGTGGCAGGCTCCCCCATTGCCTCATTGCCTCTAGCTACCTGAGCCTCCACTGCATTAGAAGGAAAGCCGCCTTCCATCTCTTGACCAGGCACAACAGCTACTTCCTACTCTGGCATCCTCCACCATATGAAAATTTGTTATACCAGGTTACTTAAGTGTGGATTTTCCACTCCTCTTCAGGCTTGACTAACTCCAGGAAAGACTCCCAAGTGGTCCTTTCTCGGCCCCTGGAGTCTCATTTCAGATTCTGAGAACCTGAGTCTCGGGCATCTTTATCCCAATCAAAATCTGTTCCCAGCAGAAAGATCCGACTTCCCCGTTTACTCTCCGCTGATAACAGATTGATAATTGCCTAATTGTTATTCTTTTCTGAGCTAGCTTCCTTTTTTATCTTAATAATAGCTACAAGCATCATGCAATTAGTATGTGCCGGGGGGCCTTTGCTAAACATTTTGCGAGCATTATCAACCTCAAACAGGACAGATCCTGGGCAAAATAATGTTAAAGTCTAGATAAGATTCTGACCTCAGGCAATCAAGCAGGAGGAGCTGGGAGAACAGAGTCAAAGAGACAGGCTCTCTCCATTCACCCAAAAGCACGACCTTAGGGCCAGGGCTGTAGATCAGCAGTTGAACAATTATCCTCTGTTCACTCCTTGCAAAGCTGACCCTGCAGTCACGGTTGAGTGCTCACCTACACTTGTATTTGAGTACAGAAATCCGACCCTTCTAGACACACCCACATCCTACAGAGCAGCAAACACTAAACACCTACTATGTGTAGACACCTTTCATAGGTTAACTCATCCCCCCTGACAGCACTGGAAAATTCGTGGTACACCTCATTCACCCACAAAGAACTTAAGACTCAAGGACATCCAAAGGCAATCTGTATGACATCTAAGAGGAAGGCCTGGGCTTCGAACCCAAGGACCTTTCAGACACCTTGCCCTCAGCATAGCAACCCTATCATCAAACATAGACACTGGCAAGAAAATCTGATCTGGGGCTGAAGAGAAGGCTCACAGGTTATGAATACTGGCTGCTCTCCCAGAGGACCCCTGTTCAATTCCCAGTCCACGGGGCAGCTCACGCCTTTGAAACTCCAGTTCCAAGGGATATGATGCCCTCTCCTGGCCTCCTTGGGAACTAGACACGTACATGCACAGATAATAGGTAAAACACCCTTATACATAAAAACATTTAAATATCTGATTTCAGCACCTTGTCCACTAAGCTCTCCATGATGGTGTCAAAACAGCTTAATAGGTGAAAGCCCCTGCTGTCAGGCCTGATGGCCTAAGACTCCCCAGGCCCCACTCGTGGAATGAAGGTAGCAGAAGCAGGCCAGTGTGTGTGGTGAGAGCTTAGTTGCCAAGAGATTAAAGTGGCTACTAAGGTTAAAAGAAGAGCCCCAGAGCTGGGCCACAGTGATGCATGCCTTTAATTCCAGCAGAGACAGGCAGATCTCTGTGAATTTGAGATCACCCTGGTCCATATAGTGAGTTCCAGGACAGCCAGAGCTAAAACAGAGAAACCCTGTCTCAAAAAGGAAGAAAGAAAGGAAAAAAAAAAAGAGCCTGGTTTATTAAAGGATCTTGGATTTAGGCTAAATCTTGAAGGCATTTGGTAGTAGAAGGAGGAATTCACAGTATTCAATTCATGAAAGGCTCTTATTTTTATTAAATAGTGGGGAAGGAGGAGTTATGTGTTTATGAATGCTGATACCCACGGAGACCAGAAGAAGAGACCAACTCCCCTGGTGCTGGAGTTAACAGGCTTTCGTGAAGCCACCTTACCTTAGTGCTGGGAATTGAACTCAGGGCTTCTGAGTTCATAAGCTGTACACACTCTCTACCACGGAGCAGTCTCTCCAGCCCCTAGAGAACATTTTTAATCTCCGTGAGCCTAAGTTTTCCTCCTCTGTGAAACCCGCTCCACCTCCTGGGGTTTGGGGAATAACAGGGAACACTTACCCAGGGATTCCCTGGCACACAGTAATTTTTTTTGGTACACTTTACCCATTATGATTCATTTCTGCAGAGACATTTCATTGCCCTTTAAAAATCCCTCTGATGTGGCAAGCACTCAGATGGGCTATGAAATTTGAATGACTTAATTGTAAATTGCCAGAGGATTTTATGTTACCCCACAGGAATCCAGACAACCCAAGGCCTCACCACATAGAGAGCAGGGCCAGAATATCCTAGAACACGCACAGCGCATGCCCATGAGGAGTGCGGTCGCTTTGGGCGGCTGTCTGCTATACCCAGAGCCCACAGCAACCTGTGGCAAAAACCTGAATTCCCTATGAGCTGAAAGTACACTCATGGATACTCTCAGGGCATTGCTACATTGCTGCTGGAGTAAGTGTGAACTGGTACTGGGCTCAGAGGGCCCTTACATTTCTTTTTGCTTTTTTCTCTTCCTCCTCCTCCTCTTCCTCCCCTCCTCTTCCTCCCTTCCTCTTCCTTCTCCTCTTCCTCCTCCTCCTCTTCTTCCTCCTCTTCCTCCTCCTCTCCTTCCTCCTCCTCCTCCTCCTCCTTTTTTGATGCAGGCTCTCCCTGTGTTATCCAGGCTTCCCCTCTAACTCCTGTACCCCAGCAATTCTTCTGTCTCAACCTTGTAAGTAAATGGGACCAAAGCCCCCTCCCCACACGTCCCGCCCGTACGTTCTAGAAGCCTTCCTTCTTTCCTTCCTCTTCTTTCCTGCTCTCCTCCCCAGTGTTGTGGTAAACCCAGGACCTCATGCATAGAAGGCAAACTACCAGGGACCTACAACACCAGCTCTGATTAATTTCCCCCTCCCATCCATTTTTGGTTTTTGAAACAGAGTCTCATTCTGTGAGCCCAGGCTGGCCAATTCCTTTCTTTAGCCCAGGCTGACCTCTAACTCAAGATCATCCTCCTGTGCTGGGATCACAGGGCACAGCCAATACACATGGTTCCTTCTTCTATTGATGTAATTTGTTCTGTTGGTGGCTTCTGTTGTTGTTAGTTTGTTTGTTCGTTTGTTTTGGAGATGGTATTACTATGAGACAGGCTACAAATTGACAGTTCTCAAGCTTCAGCTCCTAAATGTTGCAATTATGAGAGAGAGAGAGAGAGAGAGAGAGAGAGAGAGAGAGTGTGTGTGTGTGTGTGTACAAGTAAAAGCCACTATGTCCATGGAGGCCGGAGGTCAACATCAGGTATCTTCTATTGCTCTCTACTTATTTTTTGAGACAGGGTCTTTCACTGAACTTGGAGCTTACCATTTCAAAAGGCCAGCAGGCCAACAATCCCCCAGCTCTGCCTGTCTCCACCCCATCCCCCACCACTGTCCAGGACCATTCAATGAATGCAGATAAGATCCAGAGTCAGGCTCTTATGCCCACACCGTACTTTCCTTTCACTTATTGGTCCCCACAGCGCCTTCATTCCTCCTTGCCCCTCCCCCAGCTGGGTCTTACCGAGTAGCCCAGGCTGGCCTCAGACTCCAGAGAGCTGGGGCTCACAGGTTCACCCATCATCCCTGGCTCCAGTCTGACTTTTTTATTTCCAAAGAGGACTAGCCTCTTTTCTCTCTCTCTCTCTCTCTCTCTCTCTCTCTCTCTCTCTCTCTCTCCCTCTCTCTCTCTCTCTCTCTCTCTCAGATTTATTTATTTATTTATTTATTTATTTCATGTATGTGTATACACTGTGGCTGTCTTCAGATGTCTTCTGGTGAAGAGGGCATTGGATCCTATTACAGATGGTTGTGAATTCCCATATGGTTTCTGGGAATTGAACTCAGAACCTCTGGAAGAGCAGTCAGTGCTCTTAACCACCAAGCCATCTCTCCAGCCCTAGTCTGACTGTTTTGAGACAGGGTCTCACTATGTCACCCTGGCTGTCCTGGAACTCACCATGAAGACCAGGCTGGACTTGAAATCAGACATCTACCTGCCTCTCTCTGCCTTCTGAGTGTTGGAATTGAAGATGTGAGCTACCACATCCAGCCCCAGTCTCATTTTATTTATTTATTTACTTACTTACTTGTTTGTTTGTTTGTTTGTTTACTTATTTATTTTGTTATTGTTATTTTGGGGACAGGGTTTCTCTGTGTGGCCCTGGCTGTTCTCAAATTTGATCTGCAAAAACAGGCTGGCCTCTGCTGGGCAGTGGTGGCACATGCCTTTAATCCCAAGACTTGGGAGGCAGAGGCAGGCGAATTTCTGAGTTTGAGGGCAGCCTGCTCTACAGAGTGAGTTCCAGGACAGCCAGGGCTACACAGAGAAACCATGTCTCGAAAAAACAAACAAACAAAAAACCCTATATAAAACAAAGGAAAATTTAAAATTATTTTATGTGAACACATATGTGCCTGAATGTATGTGTATGCATCAAATGCATACAGAAACCTGTGGCGATTGGAAGGGAATGTTGATTCCTCTAGAACTGCAGTTATAGATGGTTGTGAGCCACCATGTGGGCGCTGAGAACTGAACCTGGATCCTCTATCCTCTGCAAGAGCATCAAGTGCTCTTCATAGTTGAGCCATCTCTCCAGCCCTCTCCTCTCCCCTGGGACTTCTTCCTTTCTTCCTTCCCTCCCTTCCTCCCTCTTTCCCTCCTTTCTTTTCTTTCTTTCTTTCTTTCTTTCTTTCTTTCTTTCTTTCTTTCTTTCTTTCTTTCTTTCTTTCTTTCTTTCTTTCTTCCTTCCTTTCCTTCCTTCCTTCCTTCCTTCCTTCCTTCCTTCCTTCCTTCCTTCCTTCCTTCCTTCTTTCTTTGGAGACAGGGTTTCACTGTGCAGCCCTGGCTGTCCTGGACTCTCTTGGTTGTGTGTGCCACCACTGCCTGGCATGATTTCATAATTAAAGCCCGTGGGGCTTGGTTCGTGGAGTCTTGATGATATAATCTTTTAAAAAACAAAGCCCTTCTGAAAGTACATTGGGGGCTGGAGAGATGGCTCAACGGTTAAGAGCACTGACTGCTCTTCCAGAGGTCCTGAGTTCAAATCCCAGCAACCACCTGGTGGCTCACAACCATCCGTACTGAGATCTGACGCCCTCTTCTGGTGTTTCTGAAGACAGCGACAGTGTACTTACATATAACAATAAATAAATCTTAAAAAAAAAAAGTACATTGGTACTGGAACTATATGGTCGTTTGTTTGTTTGTTTGTTTTACTGGAAGAGCTGGCTTTTTGGCATAAAACCCAGCCATGTTAATGCCAAGAACACCATCTCTATTAGCCACAGAGGTTATGTGGTTATGTCATGAAATTCATCTCTTCGATACATGCCAGCCTTTGCCAAGAGCATGCTCAGTGTGAGCCATGATGGCCCAAGATCTAAGTCCGAAAGTATAGAGATGGGAGCCCAAAGGAAAGAAAAGCCACCAGCACCTGGGAGCCAGAGGTAGGAGGATCAGGAGGTCAGGGTGGGCCTCAGGTGTTCATGGTGGTCCAGGCCAGCCACGTGACACTCTGCCTCATACAACAAGAGGAAACAAAGCTAGATATAGGCACACACTCTTGTAATTCCAGCCCTTGGGAAGTGGGAGCAAGAAATTCAGCTGTTCAAGGTCCTCCTGGGCTACACAGTGAACTGAGGATATAGCCTGGGCAAGAGACCCTGCCCCCAAAACCAGAGAACTGGGGGGGGGGGCGGTTCAGCAGACGGAGCACTCGCTGCACAAGTATGAGACTAAAGTTCGAATCCAGGTAGAAGCTGGGTGGATCTGGCTGCCTAGAGAAGCCAACCCAGTGAGGCAGCCTGCCTCAGTAAATTAGAGCATGATTGTATACACACACACACACACACACACACACACACACACACACACACACACCACATACACACACACACACACACACACACACACACACACCACACACACACACACACCACACACACACACACACCACACACACACACATACACACACACCACACACACCACACACACACACACACACACACACACCACACACACACACACCACACACACACACACACACATACACACACACACACACACCACACACACACCACACACACACACACACACACACCACACACACACACACCACACACACACACACACATACACACACACACACACACACACACATACACACACACACACACACACACATACACACACACACACACACCACACACACACACACACACACCACACACACACACACCACACACACACACACACACATACACACACACACACACACACACATACACACACACACACACATACACACACACACACACCACACACACACACACACCACACACACACACACACACACACATACACACACACACACACACATACACATACACACACACACACACACACACACACCACACACACACACCACACACACACACACACACACACACACACACCACACACACACACACACCACACACACACACCACACACACACACCACACACACACACACACACACACACACACCACACACACACACACACACACACCACACACACACCACACACACACACCACACACACACACCACACACACACACCACAGAGTAGGGGGACAAAGACATTGAGATTGAGGTCTGATGTTCTTCCAGAGACAGAAGGGCTGCAAGTTTGAGACCAGAGTGAACTGGGAGGAGTGGGGAGAGATGCAAACTTGCCTTCTAAAGTTGTCGTGGATAAGAGACAAAACATCACAGACACCACTTGCCCCAAGACCGTCAACATCCCGCTACAGAGTCCATGGTTGAAAGTAACAGATGAGCCCATTTTCTTCTTCCTTGTCTGGCAAGTCACTCGGCATGTTCTGATGGCAGTGGCTGCACCAGAGGACAGGGTGACCTGTGGCCTTGCTGGCTCCTGGCTTCCTCCCTTGCCCCACCTTCATCCCGGTGAAAGGTCTTCTCTGACTGGCACATCCCAGCTGGAATCTGGAAACCCTGAGTGGTCCAGCCTTCCTGTACCTTTTTTTTTTTTTTAAGATTTATTTATTATTATATCTAAGTAAACTGTAGCTAGCTATCTTCAGATGCACCAGAAGAGGGTGTCAGGTCCCATTACAGATGGTTGTGAGCCACCATGTGATTGCTGGGATTTGAACTCAGGACCTTCGGAAGAGCAGTCAGTGCTCTTACCATTGAGCCATCTCATCAGCTCCCTCCTTTGCCTTTTAAAGAATATGAGGCCATTTAAATATCCTGCCAAACTGGATGCCTTATAGGAAGACCCTGGATTCAGAGCTGCCTGTGTCTAGTGACGGCAGGAGGAAGCTGGATTTCCAGATGCCCACAGCTGGTGCCAGGCTCCAGGCAGGCTCCAGTGATCCGATCTTCGTGGGAGCTGGCTTGGCACGCAGGAACTTCCTGACACCGGGAAAGAGGCGGGGGAGGGGCAATTGCTATGCTCTGTCTTTGGACATCAGCGGCAGAATTAGTTGTACAGATGAATGCCTTTTGGTCTCCCCAAATCAGCGACTTCCTTCCTCTCTCTCTTCTTTTTTCCCCTCCACCCTCACTGCAGGCTTCTTCTCCTAAGAAAGTACCCGGTGCTAGGCGCTCAGTATGGATGCCACCTAAGTAATACTGCAGAGAGTCAGTCCAAGTTCCTTAGCTGAACGCTGTGGCCCTGCCATGTCTGCCTCCTCATTTAGTTTTTAAAGATTTATTTATTTATTTATTTATTTATTTATTTATTTATTTATTTATTTATTTATTTATTTGGTTTTTCGAGACAGGGTTTCTCTATAGCCCTGGCTGTCCTGGGACTCACTTTGTAGACCAGGCTGGCCTTGAACTCAGAAATCCACCTGCCTCTGCCTCCCATATGAGTACACTGTCTCTTAGTCACAACAGAAGAGGGCATTGGATCCCATTGAGCAACCACATGGTTGCTGGGAATTGAACTCAGGACCTCTGCAAGAGCAGTCACTGCTCTTAACCACTGAGCCATCTCTCTAACCCCCTGGCTCCTCGTTCTTACGCTTCTCCGCCCACACTCTGAACATCCCCTCCTCTCCCCCCAAGACTTTCCATCCATTCTCTTCTCCCTTCCATACTCTCCTATTCTGGGAGTACTCATGAGCTTATATCTAACCTTCAACACCCAAGTCAGAGCCAGTACAGTGGCTCACACCTGCAGCCCCATTACTGGAAGGGTAAGGAAGGTTTGCTAAGACTCTCGGACCAGTTTGGACCACATAGCAAGTCCTAGGACAGCCAGGACTACATAGCAAGAACCGTTCAGGAAAAATAATTAAGAACCAAAACAAATTAATAACTTAAGTGTTGTCTTATGGAACAAATTTGGCTCAGACCCTCTTCTCCTTATTATTATTATTTTTTTTTTTTTGGTTTTTCGAGACAGGGTTTCTCTGTATAGCCCTGGCTGTCCTGGAACTCCCTTTGTAGACCAGGCTGGCCTCGAACTCAGAAATCCACCTACCTCTGCCTCCCGAGTGTTGGGATTAAAGGCGTGCGCCACCATGCCCGGCCCCTCTTCTCCTTTCTTAGCCAGGAGCAATTATTTCCACCCTTCTGCTTCTCCTGGTGGGCTAGGATAATATTTTCTTATGATTCTATTACATTGTATTTATTAATAAGGGGCTTATACAACTTGGTGCATGACACATAATAGGCACTCAATAACTCATATGTGTGTGTGCATATACATATATGCCAGTCTGAGACCTTGTTAGAGTAGGTGAGTCACTGTGGGCGTGGGCTATAAGCCTCATCCTAGCTGCCTGGAAGCCAGAATTCTGCTAGCAGCCTCCAGATGAAGATGTAGAACTCTCAGCTCCTCCTGCACCATGCCTGTCTGGATGCTGTCATGTTCCCACCTTGATGATAATGGATTGAACCTCTGAATTTGTAAGCCAGCCCCAATTAAATGTTGTGTAAAACCCTAAGACTGTGTGTGTGTGTGTGTGTGTGTGTGTAAATGTATATCTACACATACACACACTGAAGCTCAGACTGGCCTGAACCCCCTATGTAGGTGAGAATCAACATAAACTTCTGTTTCTGCCTCTTCCTCCAGAGAGCAGGGATTACAAGCAGGGCTCTCTTCCTGTACAACATCGTCCACTGTGCTCAGTTTTTGCAGTGCTGGGGGCATTAAGCAAGGACTTTACTAACTAAACTACATCCCCATTCCGAGTTGCTTTTTGCTTTGCTGTAAGACAGGCTCTCACATAGCTCATGCTACCCTTAAACTTGCTGTGTAGCCACGGTTGCCCTTGACTCCCTGATCCTCCTGCCTCCATCTCTCTCAGATGCTAGGATTCCAGGTCTACCACACACCTGGCTTCACAACGTCTCCTTTGAACATAGAGACCTCTTTCATTTCATGCTACCACGGGGCCAGCTTCCCAGTCTTTCTCCCAAGGACAGGGGCTATGACCTTCACTTTTGTCACCAAATGTCCAGAACCTAACTCACTGGGACATGGAGAAGGGCTCCAGATACCAGAGAGATGTATTGATTCAATCATTTTATGGAAGCCTACTCGGAGAAGTTCGGGGGACATCCTCCACTTGAGGAAGTGGGAGTCCTCTTCTACTGTGGTATAGCTAGAGTCCTTGTCCCTGGAGGAAACCAAGGCCCTGCTCTTGGCATCAAGGCCAGTAACTGTGGGATTAGGGCCCAGGGCTGACCTACTTCTGCAGCACAGGAAGTGAGTTTTGGAAACAGTGCATCCTGGCCCTGAGCCCAGTTCTGAGACCTTAGTTAAACTGTTTCTCTCTCTGGGTCTTGAATTCTCTCCTTTGTCAGTAGATGCCCGTGGCAGTTCTAGCATTCCAGCAAAGCCAGGGGAAGAAGGATCTATCAAGATTCAGAGACACACAGGCCATTGTCAATAAACAAGGCATCCCTACCTTCTGGGTGTGGTACCGCACCCCTTTAGTCCCAGCATCAGGAGGCAGAGGCAGGCAGATCTCTGGGAGTTCGAGGCCAGCCTGGTCTATATCGTGAGTTCCAGGACAATCAGAGCCATGCAGTGAAACACTTTCTCCAAAGAAAAAGCAGATTTCCTTCCCTCACGTTTTATCCCAGAGCTCTGGCCCTTCTGAGGCTACCGTGGAGGGACAATCCCACATGGGTGGGCTAAAGAACTGTGGTACTCCACCTCCTGGGCCGGAAGGACAGTGTGGTGAAGAAGTACAGGTTCTGAAGTCAGGTGGTTGCATTCAGATCTCAGCTCATAAGCCAGGCAACTGGCTCGTCCCTCCTCTTATCTCTAATAGAGTCATTAATCTCACCAGACTTGATAATGAGCTTGTCGAGAGCTCCTGGTGGCAACTGACTCATGGGTAGGGCATGTGCTCAGCATGCACAAGGACCCCAGGTTGCAAAATCCGTCCGAGACTAAGTGCTCACAAAAACAATTGAGCCAGCTCATCTTCTGGCGTAACTAGATCTCACACAGTCTCAGGCTGGACCCCCTGCTGATTGCCCACGAAGGTGGACCAGATTTGGGGTTCTCAGGAAAGGTTGGGACACCACTCCTTGCTGATTCTCTCCACTCCTGGCCTAGAACTAAGGGGAAATATAACTGCAGCAAATGGACAAGAGGTATGTAGTGTACGGCATGGCTCCAGTGTGAACCCCCAAAGTTCATGTACTGGAAACCACCACCCCCCCAGAAATCAGATTAATGGCATCTAAAGGGTGGATTGCACAAAGAAATGAGGAGTCGATGCTCTCATAAGAAAGCAAAAGTCAATGATGGTGCTCGTAGTATAATGGTCAGGACATGTAACTACGCTCACATCGACACACATGGACAAACGGTACACACTTGTGAGCATGTACCTGTGAGGGCAACCTTGCGTGTCAGTCCTTGGCGGACACCCACCTTGTTTCCTGGGACCTGAGGCTCAGCCCTAGGTGAGGTTGTGATTACCAAGGGTCCACAGTGCCCTTCCTCAGCACTCGGGCTACAAGCGTATACCATACATCTGGCTTGCTTTACAGGAGAGCTAGGGCTCAAACTCCGGTCCCCATGAGTTCACAGTGAACAATTCACTAACTAAACTGCTAATGGTTCTTTTTAAAAGAGGGAGGGGGAGGGGTGGGCGGCTCAGTGCTTAAGAGCATGTCCTGCTCTTGAGGGGGTCAAGTGCCAGCATGGACATCAGGTGGCTCTCACAGTCACCTCAAACTCCAGAGATTCCAATCCCCTCTTCTGGCCTTCTGTGGACACTTGCCTACGTGTGCACCAACACACATACACATGATTAAAAAGACAGTAAGTCAGCCAGGCATGGCAGTTTAATCCTGGCACTCAAGAGGCCAAGGCAGGCTGAGGCTAGCCTGGTCTACATGAGTTCCAGGACAGCCAGGGTGACAGAGTAAGACCCTGTCTCAAAATAAAAAAAAATGAGGCCAAGCATGGTGGTGTATGTCTTTTGTTTGTTTGGTTGGTTGGTTGGTTTTTTCGATACGAGACAGGGTTTCTCTGCATAGCCCTGGCTGTCCTGGAACTCACTCTGTAGACCAGGCTGGCCTCAAACTCAGAAATCCACCTGCCTCTGCCTCCCGAGTGCTGGGATTAAAGGCGTGCACCCCCCCCCCCACTAGTGGTGTATGGTTTAGTGTGAGCTCCAGGACACCCAAGGCTACACAGAGAAATCCTATCTTTAAAAACTGATAAATAGGGCTGGAGAGATGGCCCAGCAGTTAGAAGCACCGATTGCTCTTCCAGAGGTCCTGAGTTCAATTCCCAGCAACCACATGGTGGCTCACAACCAACTGGAATGAGATTTGATGCCCTCTTCTGGTGTGTCTGAAGACAGTGACAGTGTACTCAAATAAATAATTCCAAAAATTAATAAATAGCCCAGTCTATGGTGTCCAGTTGCAACAACAATAAAGAGAGAACAATGTGCAGAGCCAGAGCTCAGGACATGGGTTCAAATCTCAGCTTTGTCCCTGCCTACCTATCTGGCCCCTCTTCTTCACATCCCAGGTCCCCATTGAGAACAACAATATCCATCTCACAGTACTGACAGGCTTCACTCTGGGACCAGACCTACTGCCAGCGCTCGGGAATAGCAGTTTCCCTCCTCACCTCTGGCTAGCACTCACCCCCTTCCCCAAGCCGCCACTGCACGCCACATTCAAAGTGGCCAGTGTGGCTATTATTTCTGAGAATACAACCCTTGGCTGTCTTGTGTCTTTTCAGTCCCATCTTCCTCCAACCCGCAGCACTTCAAAGGAGGGAAAGCCCAAGTGTCGTGCCACTGGATTGGCAAATGTCCCAGAGGATCTTGTCCGCCAGCCACTGAGCTCCACACTCAGCCCCCATTCACTCACGTCTGACAAGGTCAATGAGGAAAATACACAGCGCAGATCAAAGGGGCTGTCAAAAGCTCTCGGGGTGGGGGGGTGGGAGGGCACTCTCCCGGCAGGATTTCACGTCACACAAAAGTGCATGCAGGGGGTGCTCCATAAAAGCTCCCCCACTCACATGCCCAGAGATACCAAAAGCTGGTTCCCATGACAACGCCGCTGCCAATGTTATATATAAATGTGTGTCTGTCTGTGTGTGTGTGTGTGTGTGTGTGTGTGTGTACATAGCCACCCAGAGATGCACAGAAATAAACTCTTGGCATAAGTTCCCCCTATTCTAAATGTGAAATAACCTGCAAGGATTGATGACTGGAGGGAAAGAAGAAGGTGGCTTTTGAATAAACAGGCTCGCCTCCCTGGGACTGACACCTGCTTTGCTGTATGTCTGGCTTGTTTCCTGCACCTGGAATAAAGCGATACATCACTGTTGAAAGAATGAATAAATGATGGATAAAGAAGAAAAAGAAAGCCCTGTGTCGTCGTGGGGCAAGCCTTTAATCCTGGCACTAGGGAGGCAGAGGCAGGCGGATTTCTGAGTTCGAGGCCAGCCTGGTCTACAGATCGAATTCCAGGACAATCAGGGCTGCACAGAGAAACCTTGTCTCAAAGAGAGACAGAAACAGAGAGAGAGAGAGAGAGAGAGAGAGAGAGAGGCATCCTGCCAGTCCGGGCTAGAAAGAGTTCCTGCTGGTGTCTAGTCACATCTAACCTGCTTTTTGCTGGTGGTGGGGTTTTGTTTTTGTTTTTGTTTTTGTTTTTTGTTTTCTGATGAAAGAGCTGAAGCTTGTGAGGAGGAGGAAATTGCTAGGTGTGGAAACATCTGTAATCCCAGCACTAATTGGGTAGGGACCTGAGGCAGGAGGATTGTGAGTTCAAGGCCTGCTTATGCTAAATAGAGAAATTAAGGGATTACAAGAGAGCAGGGATTACAAGCAGGGCTCTCTTCCTGTACAACATCGTCCACTGTGCTCAGTTTTTGCAGTGCTGGGGGCATTAAGCAAGGACTTTACTAACTAAACTACATCCCCATTCCGAGTTGCTTTTTGCTTTGCTGTAAGACAGGCTCTCACATAGCTCATGCTACCCTTAAACTTGCTGTGTAGCCACGGTTGCCCTTGACTCCCTGATCCTCCTGCCTCCATCTCTCTCAGATGCTAGGATTCCAGGTCTACCACACACCTGGCTTCACAACGTCTCCTTTGAACATAGAGACCTCTTTCATTTCATGCTACCACGGGGCCAGCTTCCCAGTCTTTCTCCCAAGGACAGGGGCTATGACCTTCACTTTTGTCACCAAATGTCCAGAACCTAACTCACTGGGACATGGAGAAGGGCTCCAGATACCAGAGAGATGTATTGATTCAATCATTTTATGGAAGCCTACTCGGAGAAGTTCGGGGGACATCCTCCACTTGAGGAAGTGGGAGTCCTCTTCTACTGTGGTATAGCTAGAGTCCTTGTCCCTGGAGGAAACCAAGGCCCTGCTCTTGGCATCAAGGCCAGTAACTGTGGGATTAGGGCCCAGGGCTGACCTACTTCTGCAGCACAGGAAGTGAGTTTTGGAAACAGTGCATCCTGGCCCTGAGCCCAGTTCTGAGACCTTAGTTAAACTGTTTCTCTCTCTGGGTCTTGAATTCTCTCCTTTGTCAGTAGATGCCCGTGGCAGTTCTAGCATTCCAGCAAAGCCAGGGGAAGAAGGATCTATCAAGATTCAGAGACACACAGGCCATTGTCAATAAACAAGGCATCCCTACCTTCTGGGTGTGGTACCGCACCCCTTTAGTCCCAGCATCAGGAGGCAGAGGCAGGCAGATCTCTGGGAGTTCGAGGCCAGCCTGGTCTATATCGTGAGTTCCAGGACAATCAGAGCCATGCAGTGAAACACTTTCTCCAAAGAAAAAGCAGATTTCCTTCCCTCACGTTTTATCCCAGAGCTCTGGCCCTTCTGAGGCTACCGTGGAGGGACAATCCCACATGGGTGGGCTAAAGAACTGTGGTACTCCACCTCCTGGGCCGGAAGGACAGTGTGGTGAAGAAGTACAGGTTCTGAAGTCAGGTGGTTGCATTCAGATCTCAGCTCATAAGCCAGGCAACTGGCTCGTCCCTCCTCTTATCTCTAATAGAGTCATTAATCTCACCAGACTTGATAATGAGCTTGTCGAGAGCTCCTGGTGGCAACTGACTCATGGGTAGGGCATGTGCTCAGCATGCACAAGGACCCCAGGTTGCAAAATCCGTCCGAGACTAAGTGCTCACAAAAACAATTGAGCCAGCTCATCTTCTGGCGTAACTAGATCTCACACAGTCTCAGGCTGGACCCCCTGCTGATTGCCCACGAAGGTGGACCAGATTTGGGGTTCTCAGGAAAGGTTGGGACACCACTCCTTGCTGATTCTCTCCACTCCTGGCCTAGAACTAAGGGGAAATATAACTGCAGCAAATGGACAAGAGGTATGTAGTGTACGGCATGGCTCCAGTGTGAACCCCCAAAGTTCATGTACTGGAAACCACCACCCCCCCAGAAATCAGATTAATGGCATCTAAAGGGTGGATTGCACAAAGAAATGAGGAGTCGATGCTCTCATAAGAAAGCAAAAGTCAATGATGGTGCTCGTAGTATAATGGTCAGGACATGTAACTACGCTCACATCGACACACATGGACAAACGGTACACACTTGTGAGCATGTACCTGTGAGGGCAACCTTGCGTGTCAGTCCTTGGCGGACACCCACCTTGTTTCCTGGGACCTGAGGCTCAGCCCTAGGTGAGGTTGTGATTACCAAGGGTCCACAGTGCCCTTCCTCAGCACTCGGGCTACAAGCGTATACCATACATCTGGCTTGCTTTACAGGAGAGCTAGGGCTCAAACTCCGGTCCCCATGAGTTCACAGTGAACAATTCACTAACTAAACTGCTAATGGTTCTTTTTAAAAGAGGGAGGGGGAGGGGTGGGCGGCTCAGTGCTTAAGAGCATGTCCTGCTCTTGAGGGGGTCAAGTGCCAGCATGGACATCAGGTGGCTCTCACAGTCACCTCAAACTCCAGAGATTCCAATCCCCTCTTCTGGCCTTCTGTGGACACTTGCCTACGTGTGCACCAACACACATACACATGATTAAAAAGACAGTAAGTCAGCCAGGCATGGCAGTTTAATCCTGGCACTCAAGAGGCCAAGGCAGGCTGAGGCTAGCCTGGTCTACATGAGTTCCAGGACAGCCAGGGTGACAGAGTAAGACCCTGTCTCAAAATAAAAAAAAATGAGGCCAAGCATGGTGGTGTATGTCTTTTGTTTGTTTGGTTGGTTGGTTGGTTTTTTCGATACGAGACAGGGTTTCTCTGCATAGCCCTGGCTGTCCTGGAACTCACTCTGTAGACCAGGCTGGCCTCAAACTCAGAAATCCACCTGCCTCTGCCTCCCGAGTGCTGGGATTAAAGGCGTGCACCCCCCCCCCCACTAGTGGTGTATGGTTTAGTGTGAGCTCCAGGACACCCAAGGCTACACAGAGAAATCCTATCTTTAAAAACTGATAAATAGGGCTGGAGAGATGGCCCAGCAGTTAGAAGCACCGATTGCTCTTCCAGAGGTCCTGAGTTCAATTCCCAGCAACCACATGGTGGCTCACAACCAACTGGAATGAGATTTGATGCCCTCTTCTGGTGTGTCTGAAGACAGTGACAGTGTACTCAAATAAATAATTCCAAAAATTAATAAATAGCCCAGTCTATGGTGTCCAGTTGCAACAACAATAAAGAGAGAACAATGTGCAGAGCCAGAGCTCAGGACATGGGTTCAAATCTCAGCTTTGTCCCTGCCTACCTATCTGGCCCCTCTTCTTCACATCCCAGGTCCCCATTGAGAACAACAATATCCATCTCACAGTACTGACAGGCTTCACTCTGGGACCAGACCTACTGCCAGCGCTCGGGAATAGCAGTTTCCCTCCTCACCTCTGGCTAGCACTCACCCCCTTCCCCAAGCCGCCACTGCACGCCACATTCAAAGTGGCCAGTGTGGCTATTATTTCTGAGAATACAACCCTTGGCTGTCTTGTGTCTTTTCAGTCCCATCTTCCTCCAACCCGCAGCACTTCAAAGGAGGGAAAGCCCAAGTGTCGTGCCACTGGATTGGCAAATGTCCCAGAGGATCTTGTCCGCCAGCCACTGAGCTCCACACTCAGCCCCCATTCACTCACGTCTGACAAGGTCAATGAGGAAAATACACAGCGCAGATCAAAGGGGCTGTCAAAAGCTCTCGGGGTGGGGGGGTGGGAGGGCACTCTCCCGGCAGGATTTCACGTCACACAAAAGTGCATGCAGGGGGTGCTCCATAAAAGCTCCCCCACTCACATGCCCAGAGATACCAAAAGCTGGTTCCCATGACAACGCCGCTGCCAATGTTATATATAAATGTGTGTCTGTCTGTGTGTGTGTGTGTGTGTGTGTGTGTGTGTACATAGCCACCCAGAGATGCACAGAAATAAACTCTTGGCATAAGTTCCCCCTATTCTAAATGTGAAATAACCTGCAAGGATTGATGACTGGAGGGAAAGAAGAAGGTGGCTTTTGAATAAACAGGCTCGCCTCCCTGGGACTGACACCTGCTTTGCTGTATGTCTGGCTTGTTTCCTGCACCTGGAATAAAGCGATACATCACTGTTGAAAGAATGAATAAATGATGGATAAAGAAGAAAAAGAAAGCCCTGTGTCGTCGTGGGGCAAGCCTTTAATCCTGGCACTAGGGAGGCAGAGGCAGGCGGATTTCTGAGTTCGAGGCCAGCCTGGTCTACAGATCGAATTCCAGGACAATCAGGGCTGCACAGAGAAACCTTGTCTCAAAGAGAGACAGAAACAGAGAGAGAGAGAGAGAGAGAGAGAGAGAGAGGCATCCTGCCAGTCCGGGCTAGAAAGAGTTCCTGCTGGTGTCTAGTCACATCTAACCTGCTTTTTGCTGGTGGTGGGGTTTTGTTTTTGTTTTTGTTTTTGTTTTTTGTTTTCTGATGAAAGAGCTGAAGCTTGTGAGGAGGAGGAAATTGCTAGGTGTGGAAACATCTGTAATCCCAGCACTAATTGGGTAGGGACCTGAGGCAGGAGGATTGTGAGTTCAAGGCCTGCTTATGCTAAATAGAGAAATTAAGGGATTACAAGAGAGCAGGGATTACAAGCAGGGCTCTCTTCCTGTACAACATCGTCCACTGTGCTCAGTTTTTGCAGTGCTGGGGGCATTAAGCAAGGACTTTACTAACTAAACTACATCCCCATTCCGAGTTGCTTTTTGCTTTGCTGTAAGACAGGCTCTCACATAGCTCATGCTACCCTTAAACTTGCTGTGTAGCCACGGTTGCCCTTGACTCCCTGATCCTCCTGCCTCCATCTCTCTCAGATGCTAGGATTCCAGGTCTACCACACACCTGGCTTCACAACGTCTCCTTTGAACATAGAGACCTCTTTCATTTCATGCTACCACGGGGCCAGCTTCCCAGTCTTTCTCCCAAGGACAGGGGCTATGACCTTCACTTTTGTCACCAAATGTCCAGAACCTAACTCACTGGGACATGGAGAAGGGCTCCAGATACCAGAGAGATGTATTGATTCAATCATTTTATGGAAGCCTACTCGGAGAAGTTCGGGGGACATCCTCCACTTGAGGAAGTGGGAGTCCTCTTCTACTGTGGTATAGCTAGAGTCCTTGTCCCTGGAGGAAACCAAGGCCCTGCTCTTGGCATCAAGGCCAGTAACTGTGGGATTAGGGCCCAGGGCTGACCTACTTCTGCAGCACAGGAAGTGAGTTTTGGAAACAGTGCATCCTGGCCCTGAGCCCAGTTCTGAGACCTTAGTTAAACTGTTTCTCTCTCTGGGTCTTGAATTCTCTCCTTTGTCAGTAGATGCCCGTGGCAGTTCTAGCATTCCAGCAAAGCCAGGGGAAGAAGGATCTATCAAGATTCAGAGACACACAGGCCATTGTCAATAAACAAGGCATCCCTACCTTCTGGGTGTGGTACCGCACCCCTTTAGTCCCAGCATCAGGAGGCAGAGGCAGGCAGATCTCTGGGAGTTCGAGGCCAGCCTGGTCTATATCGTGAGTTCCAGGACAATCAGAGCCATGCAGTGAAACACTTTCTCCAAAGAAAAAGCAGATTTCCTTCCCTCACGTTTTATCCCAGAGCTCTGGCCCTTCTGAGGCTACCGTGGAGGGACAATCCCACATGGGTGGGCTAAAGAACTGTGGTACTCCACCTCCTGGGCCGGAAGGACAGTGTGGTGAAGAAGTACAGGTTCTGAAGTCAGGTGGTTGCATTCAGATCTCAGCTCATAAGCCAGGCAACTGGCTCGTCCCTCCTCTTATCTCTAATAGAGTCATTAATCTCACCAGACTTGATAATGAGCTTGTCGAGAGCTCCTGGTGGCAACTGACTCATGGGTAGGGCATGTGCTCAGCATGCACAAGGACCCCAGGTTGCAAAATCCGTCCGAGACTAAGTGCTCACAAAAACAATTGAGCCAGCTCATCTTCTGGCGTAACTAGATCTCACACAGTCTCAGGCTGGACCCCCTGCTGATTGCCCACGAAGGTGGACCAGATTTGGGGTTCTCAGGAAAGGTTGGGACACCACTCCTTGCTGATTCTCTCCACTCCTGGCCTAGAACTAAGGGGAAATATAACTGCAGCAAATGGACAAGAGGTATGTAGTGTACGGCATGGCTCCAGTGTGAACCCCCAAAGTTCATGTACTGGAAACCACCACCCCCCCAGAAATCAGATTAATGGCATCTAAAGGGTGGATTGCACAAAGAAATGAGGAGTCGATGCTCTCATAAGAAAGCAAAAGTCAATGATGGTGCTCGTAGTATAATGGTCAGGACATGTAACTACGCTCACATCGACACACATGGACAAACGGTACACACTTGTGAGCATGTACCTGTGAGGGCAACCTTGCGTGTCAGTCCTTGGCGGACACCCACCTTGTTTCCTGGGACCTGAGGCTCAGCCCTAGGTGAGGTTGTGATTACCAAGGGTCCACAGTGCCCTTCCTCAGCACTCGGGCTACAAGCGTATACCATACATCTGGCTTGCTTTACAGGAGAGCTAGGGCTCAAACTCCGGTCCCCATGAGTTCACAGTGAACAATTCACTAACTAAACTGCTAATGGTTCTTTTTAAAAGAGGGAGGGGGAGGGGTGGGCGGCTCAGTGCTTAAGAGCATGTCCTGCTCTTGAGGGGGTCAAGTGCCAGCATGGACATCAGGTGGCTCTCACAGTCACCTCAAACTCCAGAGATTCCAATCCCCTCTTCTGGCCTTCTGTGGACACTTGCCTACGTGTGCACCAACACACATACACATGATTAAAAAGACAGTAAGTCAGCCAGGCATGGCAGTTTAATCCTGGCACTCAAGAGGCCAAGGCAGGCTGAGGCTAGCCTGGTCTACATGAGTTCCAGGACAGCCAGGGTGACAGAGTAAGACCCTGTCTCAAAATAAAAAAAAATGAGGCCAAGCATGGTGGTGTATGTCTTTTGTTTGTTTGGTTGGTTGGTTGGTTTTTTCGATACGAGACAGGGTTTCTCTGCATAGCCCTGGCTGTCCTGGAACTCACTCTGTAGACCAGGCTGGCCTCAAACTCAGAAATCCACCTGCCTCTGCCTCCCGAGTGCTGGGATTAAAGGCGTGCACCCCCCCCCCCACTAGTGGTGTATGGTTTAGTGTGAGCTCCAGGACACCCAAGGCTACACAGAGAAATCCTATCTTTAAAAACTGATAAATAGGGCTGGAGAGATGGCCCAGCAGTTAGAAGCACCGATTGCTCTTCCAGAGGTCCTGAGTTCAATTCCCAGCAACCACATGGTGGCTCACAACCAACTGGAATGAGATTTGATGCCCTCTTCTGGTGTGTCTGAAGACAGTGACAGTGTACTCAAATAAATAATTCCAAAAATTAATAAATAGCCCAGTCTATGGTGTCCAGTTGCAACAACAATAAAGAGAGAACAATGTGCAGAGCCAGAGCTCAGGACATGGGTTCAAATCTCAGCTTTGTCCCTGCCTACCTATCTGGCCCCTCTTCTTCACATCCCAGGTCCCCATTGAGAACAACAATATCCATCTCACAGTACTGACAGGCTTCACTCTGGGACCAGACCTACTGCCAGCGCTCGGGAATAGCAGTTTCCCTCCTCACCTCTGGCTAGCACTCACCCCCTTCCCCAAGCCGCCACTGCACGCCACATTCAAAGTGGCCAGTGTGGCTATTATTTCTGAGAATACAACCCTTGGCTGTCTTGTGTCTTTTCAGTCCCATCTTCCTCCAACCCGCAGCACTTCAAAGGAGGGAAAGCCCAAGTGTCGTGCCACTGGATTGGCAAATGTCCCAGAGGATCTTGTCCGCCAGCCACTGAGCTCCACACTCAGCCCCCATTCACTCACGTCTGACAAGGTCAATGAGGAAAATACACAGCGCAGATCAAAGGGGCTGTCAAAAGCTCTCGGGGTGGGGGGGTGGGAGGGCACTCTCCCGGCAGGATTTCACGTCACACAAAAGTGCATGCAGGGGGTGCTCCATAAAAGCTCCCCCACTCACATGCCCAGAGATACCAAAAGCTGGTTCCCATGACAACGCCGCTGCCAATGTTATATATAAATGTGTGTCTGTCTGTGTGTGTGTGTGTGTGTGTGTGTGTGTGTACATAGCCACCCAGAGATGCACAGAAATAAACTCTTGGCATAAGTTCCCCCTATTCTAAATGTGAAATAACCTGCAAGGATTGATGACTGGAGGGAAAGAAGAAGGTGGCTTTTGAATAAACAGGCTCGCCTCCCTGGGACTGACACCTGCTTTGCTGTATGTCTGGCTTGTTTCCTGCACCTGGAATAAAGCGATACATCACTGTTGAAAGAATGAATAAATGATGGATAAAGAAGAAAAAGAAAGCCCTGTGTCGTCGTGGGGCAAGCCTTTAATCCTGGCACTAGGGAGGCAGAGGCAGGCGGATTTCTGAGTTCGAGGCCAGCCTGGTCTACAGATCGAATTCCAGGACAATCAGGGCTGCACAGAGAAACCTTGTCTCAAAGAGAGACAGAAACAGAGAGAGAGAGAGAGAGAGAGAGAGAGAGAGAGAGAGAGAGGCATCCTGCCAGTCCGGGCTAGAAAGAGTTCCTGCTGGTGTCTAGTCACATCTAACCTGCTTTTTGCTGGTGGTGGGGTTTTGTTTTTGTTTTTGTTTTTGTTTTTTGTTTTCTGATGAAAGAGCTGAAGCTTGTGAGGAGGAGGAAATTGCTAGGTGTGGAAACATCTGTAATCCCAGCACTAATTGGGTAGGGACCTGAGGCAGGAGGATTGTGAGTTCAAGGCCTGCTTATGCTAAATAGGGAAATCAAGGGACACATAATGAGCTGTGTGTGTGTGTGTGTGTGTGTGTGATTTTCTGTATAGCCCTGTCTGTCCTGGAACTCACTCTGTAGACCAGGCTGGACCCAAACTCAGAAATCCACCTGACTCTGCCTCCCAAGGGCTGGGACTAAAGGTGGGCACCACCACTGCCTGGCAAGAGGTTCTATTTTTAAAATGGGGGCTATAAGTGGTGTCTGGCACCTGCCTTTAATCCCAGCCCTCGGGAGGCAGAGGCAGGTGGATCTCTGAGTTCCAGGCCAGCCTAGTCTACAAAGTGAGTTCCAGATCAACCAGGGCTACACAGAGAAACCCTGTCTTGAAAAAAACAAGCAAACAAACAAAAAACACCCCCCCCCAAAAAAAGAAAAGAAAACAGGCTGCACAAGCCATGCAGAGCAAGCCAGTGAGCAGCATCCTTCCACGGCCTCTGCATCAGCTCCTGCCTCCAGGCTCCTCCCTGCTTCAGTGCCAGTCCTGACTTCCTTCATTGATGAGCAGTGATGTGAAAGCATAAACCAAAAAAGCCCTTGCCTCCCCAGTCGCTTTGGTCAAAGTGTTACATCACAGCAATAGTAACCCTAAGAAACAGACAACCAAGAAAATAGATAAAATCAAGGTGGTATAATACATAAACATTTTAAATGAATTCATTTTAAATGAATATAAATATTTAAACATTTAATATATTGTTTATTATGTTATACATATATTTATATGTACAATATATGTATATCTATATATACATATATATATACACACACATATATATGTCTACTACTCAGTAGGTGGAGTCAGGAGAATCAGAAATTCAAGACCATTCTTGGTTACATATTAAGTTCAAGGCTAGCTTGGGATATATGAGACCCTGACTCAAAAAACGAAACAAAATAAAAAAAAAATAAGTAAAAAGCCATTATGGTGTTGCCTGCCATCTGAGCACTGGAAAGGTAGAAACAGAAAGGTCACCACAAAATTGAGGGCAGTCTGGGCTATATAGTGAGTTCCAGGGCAGCCTGGACTACATAGAGAGAGCCCAGGAGCCTGAGGAGGAAGAACATGTGCTCTTATTTTTTTAAAAAGATTTATTTATTTATTATATGTAAGTACACTGTAGCTGTCTTCAGACACACCAGAAGAGGGCATCAGATCTCATGGCAGATGGTTGTGAGCCACCATGTGGTTGCTGGGGTTTGAACTCAGGACCTTTGGAAAAGCTGTCAGTGCTCTTAACCGTTTTTTTTTTTTTTTTGCTTTTTGTTTTAATCTATCTATCTATCTATCTATCTATCTATCTATCTATCTATCTATCTATCTATCTATCTATCTATCTATCTATCTATCTATCTATCTATTTGAGACAGGGTTTCTCTGTGTAGCTCTGGCTATCCTGGAACTCACTTTGTAGAGCAGGCTGGCCTCAAACTCAGAAATCCACCTGCCTCTGCCTCCCAAGTGCTGGGATTAAAGGCGAGCGCCACCACACCCGGCCAGTTCAGGATTTCTTAACGGTCTGTTTGCCTTCTAATGTCTAAGGACTAGGGGGTGGGTCTTGTCAGCCCCAGCAGCTCTCTCACCTGAAGAACTCTGGGCTCTTTGGCCTCAGGAGATCAAGCGACAGGATGTGGATCCAGGGCTGAGTCCCTTGTGTTCTGGTGCCACCTAGTGGTCGTAACGTAACACTGCCATGTGAAACTGCTTGAGCCAGCCCACGCCCTTTGTAGAACCAGGGATGTACCCAGGTTCTGGGCAAATACATGGAAATGATGGGAGCCTAGGCATGGGCTCCTTGATACCCCAGGTGTGTCATGCTTCCGTACTAGGTCAGCTATGGGTTGTGCCCTATTAGTCTCTGGCTCCGGGACAGAGGCAGATGGATCTCTGGGGCTTGAGGTCAGCCTGGTCTATATAATAAAGTTCCAGGCAGCCATGGCTATATGAGACCTTGCCTCTAAACAAAACGCCTAACACCTCCTTAAAGGCCTATACCACCATGTTTGGTCTTTATTTTGTTTGTTTTTAAGATTTATTTTGTTTTAATTTATGACTCCATGTGAGTGCCTGCGTGCATGTGTGTACCATGTGTAGCTTCTCTCCCAGATACACATTCATCACATGATCAAACTGCACTTCCTTACTTGGTACCACTGTCTCAGGTGTGACATAGTTACCTGTCTTAGGCATCACATGACATGCTCACCTGGGAGGGACAGGGGACACACATTTCAGCATGAGGGTCCTAGGTTCCATCCCCTGCACACCATAAACTCGATGTGGTGGTGCACACCTGTAATCTCCACTCTTGGGAGGTGGAGGCAGGAGGATCAGAAGTTTAGGGTTATCCTCGGCTACACCGAAAGTTCAAGACCAGCCTGGGCTACATGAAATTCCGTCTTAAAGACACAGAACAAAACAAAACAAAAATGAAAATAGTCTTGGGTACTGCTGTGCATCTTCTCATTAACAGCAATCAGCTTAATGCATTCTGCTTAAGATAACAATGTAACCATGGTGGCTGTAACAATGTAACCATGGTGGCTGTAACAGTGTAACCATTGTGGCTGTAACAATGTATCTTGGTGGCTGTAATGCACGACAGGGAGGAGATGCCCTGCACCACACCCATCCACAGACAGTGATGTTGGGATCTGGGTTGTGAGTACAGTGGAATTACAAGCATTTATAGCACGGACCTTTCTGTGCATGGGTAGAACATGTCTCTGCACGGATTCTCATCTTCACTGAAGCACAGTTGTCTTCTGAAGTTATTTGTCCTTGGGCCATTTCTGAAGTGAGGTCTGTGAGGCATTTAAAGACTTCCTTAACTTCTCCTTCCCGGGCTGGAGAGATGGCTCCGTGGTTAAGAGCACTGACTGTTCTTCCAGAGGTCCTGAGTTCAATTCCCAGCAACCACATGGTGGCTCACAACCATCTGCAATGGGGTCCGATGCCCTCTTCTGGTGTCTGAAGACAGCTACAGTGTACTTACATATAATAAATAAATCTTTAAAAACAAACAAACAAAAGACCTTCTCCTTCCCACGGAATGCCTCTGCCTAGCTCTTTGGCTCACACAGTTAAGGATTTCAGATCACTTACATTTTTCCAGTTGTTCTTGACGCAGCTCTGTTCTCTCCACAGTCCTCAGCTGCAAGGGAAAACCCTGAACAGCCAGGCAGGAGGCTCAGGTTTTGCATCGGGAGAGGGGCATTACTGACTTGGCACAGATGGACTGTTTATGAAAAGGAGGGAAGAGAAGAGCAGTGGGGACTCAGGGCGATGAGAACTGTCAGTACTCTTGGTTGCTAGGAAGAGGGTCTGTTAGGAGTACCGTCGTCTGCAGGCCAGGGCCTGGGGGTACAGCAGGAAACTGACAGGAGATGTCCCTTCTTGGGGAAGGGGTGGGCAGTAGCTAGTGTGTGTGCATGGAGTATACACAGAAGTCCATCCTGTGTGTGCATGGGTGTGACGTCACGGAGCCAGGAGAGAGGCCTGGAGCACTAACACCCTCCCTCCCACGACAGCCAGAGGAAGAGCCAACCCTGTCAACACTTGGATCTTGGCCTTTGAACCTTGAGAACAATGAGATAACAGATTTCGGTCATGTTAGGCATCGAGTTTGAGTTTGTGGTGTCTGTCACAGCACTAGCAAACAGACACACCCTAGTCAGAAAGAGACATCTTTGTGGACTAGGAGGCGAGGAAGGGCTTCCTAGAGAAGGTGATGCTGTGTGGGACCTTGAAGGATGGGTAGGAGTTTATGAGGCAGAGATAGATGCCCAGGGAGAACACTGTAAATGGAGACTGTGTAGAAGATAGCCAGAGGAGGTGGGTACCCTGAGAATGCCAGCTACCGCTCACTCAGCTCCCCTTAGGCCCAGGAAATGAAAACACTAGAGACTTAGATTATACCAGCCAGATTTATAATGATAAATCTCCAGCCCCAAAATACCTGTGCAAAGAATACACAACTCAGTTAATATAAATACAAGCTGCATACCTAGATTGGGCAAAAATACCCTACACTGCTCTATTATCCATCTATGAAATCCCTAGCTACTTGTGGCTCCTCCAGACCACGTTGGGTCTGCTCCACCTTCACCCTCTTCTTCCTCCATCTTCTCCCTTCATCCTCCCTCTCTTCTCTCCCTTCTCCTCCTCCTCCTCTCCCTTCTCCTCCTCCTCCTCTCCCTTCTCCTCCTCCTCCTCTCCCTTCTCCTCCTCCTTCTCTCCCTTCTCTAAAACTTTCAGCTGTGCCTTTTCCTTCCATTGCCCAGACACAGGCTCTAGCCTTCTTTGACCAATTAAGATTTCACCTGACATCACCCGAGTGATCTCCTCCTCATTGGGACACCCCTCTTGAGGGCGCAGGAAATACAAATAACAATCCACACCAGGCTTTGTTTTTTGTTTTTGTTTTGTTTTGTTTTTGGAAACTCTAATCAAGCATCTGGGACTGGAAAGTCCTTTGCTCTAAGACAATGGAAACCCGATTTTCTCAGTGTGTGTGTGTGTGTGTGTGTGCGTGTGCGCGCGTGTGCATATGTGAGGGTGCATGTGTGCTCGTGGGTATTTGCATGTGTGTGCGTGGGGGGAGGAGGACACTGTTCTCACCAGCAAGGAGTACGTACAAAGCACCTCCTGGAAGGAATGGCTGGGGGTGGGGGGTGGCACAGGCAGCAATAACCTGTTACTCCTCAGGGTCTTAGACTTCTGAAAGAATTGGTAGCTTTGTGCTGTCCAGGGTCCCTCCCATGATCCAGGACACACATCCTCCAAGGACAGACACACAGACACACTGCTCTTGGTATAAGTACTTTATTTTAATTATAATAGTGCCACACCAAAACTACAGTAGCACAAAACACAATAATACAAAAAAATAAGAGTCCCCAGCTCCAAACCCCATGTCCTTGTGCCTGCAGGGAAACTCCGGGCTTGAGAGAAGGGGTCTTTCTGAGGGCAGATGCCCTTCCCGCTACCGCCCTTCTCAAATCTCTGGAGGGGCGGGGCTTGGGGTTCTGCTTTTGTGCCCATCCATCCCTAACCAGTCTGCGTCTTCCTGCCTTGGCTCCCTGCACACCCTGAGCAATGTCCATATGGCTGAACCCAGTTCAGGACCCCGCTTCTAGATACCAGTATCCAGGACTGCCACTCTATGGAGAGGCAAGGCGACGGGATAGAAAGGGCAGATGATCCAGACCCAGAAGGTCCCCCTTTGTGTGGCAGGGCACGGCTCCAGCACCTTCCTGCCTTCTTATGTTACCTTTCCCCCGAAGAGCCGAGACCTCGAATGTGTTTACAGGGACCAAGAACCTTGCCAGGTGCCTGCTTGTAGTTCCCATCCTAGCAAGCGGGGCCGAGACCATATTGTCTCTGCGTCTTGGTCAAGGAGGACTCCGGCTTCCAGGTGTGTGTGTGTGTGTGTGTGTGTGTGTGTGTGTGTGTGTGTGTGTGTGTGTGTGTGTGTGTGAGCGCACGCCGTGCTGTGTGGTGTGGGAGCATGGCCTGCCAGGGGCTGTAATGGGCACTACTAGGCTTCTCCCACACATATCACAAGAGCTTGCTCCCTGCAGGAGTCATGAGAACTGCGGTGAGCGCCACCTAGTGGGAGCCCACATATCTACTACGTGATGCTGTGGGTGGATGACTTTCTGCCATTCCCTGGAGCCCAATGGGGCTGGGAACATTCCAGTCTTGGCCTGCTCTGGCTACAGCATCCACCTCCAAAAAAACAGAGAGGGGGAGGGGGTGAGGGGAATCCCTCTATCTACAAGGACTGAATTGATTCAATGTGCGTGCCACGGGTGGCTGAAAGCCTGAGAGGTCAGCAGCTCCTGACACTGGACGTCTATCTGGAATGGCTGTCCTGTAGGCAGGTTGGGGTGGTACCCTGGGGCTTCTGGGAATGGGGCTATGGTGTTGGCTTCTAGTCAGGACACTTGGGGGCTCCACTGGGAAAGCAAGCCAAATGCTGCCTCCTAGTGGGGCTCAGGGTCTGCAGCCTGGGGTAAGGCACTAGAGAAGGGGGTCCCAGGAGCCAGGCCAGGGCAACTACAGGCTACAGAGCTTGGAGGGAGAACTGGGCTGAGTTTTTTTTCCCCTTTCCCTCTGCACAGAGGATCAGTGAAGCTGACCACTTCAGGATGTCAGAATTGCTACAGAGAGGCAACGGGTCTCAGGGCCAGAAGAGGTGGGACCAAAAAAAAAAAAAAAAAAAAGACATCTTTGGACAACAGGGTGCATCTGGTGGGGTGTGGGTTCTCAGCTCCAACAGGCTCCTATGTTCTAGTCTAGAGTGTTCGGGTGCCACGTGATATGAAGGTCATTACTCTGCCTTTGTGCTGCCTCAACTATCACTTGGGTATCAACCCATCCTTGTTGGGCTTCCCATGGTTGGACTCCAGCGACAGGACAGGTAAGCTGAGAAGGTCACGCCCATAACCAGGCCCTTCAGCTGCTCACCCCCTCTGCCTGGGCCCCTACATCTCCTGACTGCACCGGTGACTATAGAAGTAATTACACCAGCAATGGGCTAAAGTAGTGCTCGCTCAAACTGGCAGCCTTCTCCACAGCCTGGGGTTCCCAGGGGGTAAATTAGTGGGGTTTCCTTTGTCCACAGGTTGTTTAGAAAAAAGAGAACATAATAAATATACTAATCTTTTCTTTTCTTTTTTTAAAAAAAAAGTGTTTTAAATGTATTTTCCCTGAAGATTTCCAGTGTATTCCATAATGCTTAAAAAATAGTCTCCCCAAAAATATATCTTTAAAGCATTTGACACAGTGGTATTGTGGTGTATCTGGCATTGGATGTGGGCAGGGGGCCATGTCCCACTGCCATTGTCAGTGTGAGGCCCAGGGCTGGCAAGCCACCAGCTTGACACATCCAAAGGCCCGCCTAGCATCACGCACCGGTGTCCAGGATGCCGGAGCTTCACAGGGGGTCAAATCTTGGCTTCGAGTGGTGAGGCTCCATCCATCTTAGGCTTAGGATGGCTGCATACTCTCCAGAGTGGGGAAGGGGCCCTAGGCCGAGGGGCTGGGAGGAGGGTGGCAACATGGCTCCGCTGGGAGCTAGCTGCAGCTCCTTCCCTTTTTCTGTCCGTGCTCTCTGCGCTTTAGCCCTTACCAGACTTCGCACTTGTGATGAGGGTTCATGGGAGAGCCAGGCGGGCAGCGAAAGTGTTCTGAGAACTCCTTGGAGTTGGAGAGCGAGCCGATGACCCGGAAGCGAGAGGGGCTGTGCGGATCCGTGATGAGGCCTTCGTGGGAGCTCTCAGGTGTGCGGACAGAGCACCAGACCTAGGGGTGGTGGGTGGGGTGGTAATGAGGGGAAGCTGGGGTCACTGTGGGGGCTGAAGCTGCTGCACTGGCCTCCTTACTACAATAGCAGAATGAGCCTGACATCGCAGTGAGCCAGGAGCGGGTGACATAAGGATGCCAGAGGGCAGATACGCCTACAGGTGGCACCCCCTCTGCAGGGGTTTCTGCCCTTTGCCCCTCCAGCCAGAGCAAAGGCTCTGACCCTCCTGCACCTGGCTCATTAGTCTGCCAAACGTTACTCAGACACCTTGGCGGCTTTGATCCAGAACTCTCCTTTGCTGGGAAGGACACCCTGCTTAACTGCCTGATAATTCTAGGCACCAACAGAAGGCTTGTGGCTGGAGGCACATTCAAGGACAACCAAGTTTCAGAAACTTCTAGAACCAGGCATGATGGCACAAGCAGTGTCCTTGGAGGCCAGGAGAGTGTGTCTGGCCTCCCGGAAACCAGAGTTATGGATGGCTGCGAGCCGCTATTGGGGTGCTGGGAACCAAACCAGGTCCTCTGTAAGTGCGGCAGTGCAGTAACCACTGAGCTATCTCTCTCCAGCATCCTTCATTCCAAGCTTAGTCCTTCCTTCCTTCCTTGCATCTCACCTCAGTATAGGGCAGTAGTTCTCACCCTTCCTAATGAGGAGACCCTTAACACCTCATGGTGTGGTGACCCCCTACCATAAAATTGTTTTCATTGCTACTTCATAACTCTAACTTTGCTACTGTCATGAATCATGATGTAAGTAACTGTGTTTCCTGATAGTCTTGGGTGAACCCTGTGAAAGGGTCATTTGACCCTCCCACACACCACAAGTTGTGACCCACAGGTTGAGAGCCACTAATAGAGAGATGGGATGTCCCAAAGGCAGTCGGATGACTTAGGAAGGTGCCATGTGAGAGGAAAGTGCCTCTGGCTCTGAAGTTCCTGTACACCCCCATGATGGGCCACACCGGCCTTTTCCCCCCGGTGAGCTCACCTGTGCAAATCCTAGGAAGAAGAGCTGGTTGCTGGTGAGACCCAGGGTGGGCAGCGTCTGCTCAGCTCCGTTCTTCTTTACCCAGTTCTGGTACGCCTGCGAGGACAGAACAGCAGAGTTTAGACATGACACCGCACGGATGAGGGCCGCCACCGTGGAGGAGGTTTAGGGGAAGAGGGGCATGTCTGGGAGTTGGCTTCCTTCTGTGTTCCCATTCAAAAGGGGATGAATTCAACCCTATGGCCTAAAACACACACTCAACCATGACAGCTGTCAAATGCATGCTTTCTGCTCCAGCCTCTTTCCAGATGTGTTTATCGTAATGCTCCCAGCCAGATACCCAAGATGCATCTCAAACTCCACACGGCACAAATGGGATGACAGCTCTCAGCTCTCTCCATTCTCACCTACACACACCACACACACACACACACACACACACACACACACACACACACACACACACACACACACACACACTTAGAGCTTCCCCATCATAGTCAACAGCCCTCTTGTTCTCCCCGCAGCTGCTTGAGCCCAAAGGCTAGATAGAACTCTACAGTCTTTGATTCCTTCAATCAAACCAAACCTCCCAGATCCGACCACGTCACCCTGCCCAGGCACCTCTTGTCTGACTGGTTACCCTGACTCAAGTCGATTCTTTCCCAAGTGGAGGCCTCTGTGAGCCTTCCCAGGTGGTTGTGCCTGATTTCCTTGAGAGCTGGGGACAGGAAACCTTCCACAGCTTTGTGGGCGGGGTCCCGGCTGTACCCACTCAGCCGCTCATAGTTTAAACTGGAGCCACAGATAACACAGGAACGACGGGCATGGCCTTGTTCCTCGGAACCATGGAAACAGTGGGAGGGCTGAATGCTGCTTGAAGGCTGCGGCCACAGCTCCTCCACCCCCCCCCCCGCTCCCTGCCACCCACCTTCTAAGAATAATTATCAAAATTTCTTTTAGATGTATTTACTTTTATGTGTCTGAGCATTTTGCCTGCATGCATGGGGTTGTGAGCCATCCCATGGGTGCAGGGAACCAAACCAGGACCTCTGGAAGAGCAGCTGTTGCCCTTAACTGCTGAGCCATCTCTCCAGCCTGTTGTCCCCGCTAAGAACCCTGTCTTCAGGGCAGAACTGAAGCTCCCCGCCTCAGCTGCACGAGTTCGTATAGCTCTCATCCGGGCTACTTGCCAGCTCAGCACCCTCATTCGACTCTGCCCCCGACTTCTTCCTGTCCCTCAATGTACCAGGCTGGGATCCATCTCGTGGCTTCTGCATTTGCTTTTCTTTGTACTGAGACGATGCCCCCAGCTTTTCTGCCTCTTTTTAGAATTCAGGCACGTCCAACCTGCAGCCTGTGGTGTTAATGATGCAGTGATGCAGCCCCTGACACACAACCATACGCTCACTTAACACAGGAGGCTGTGTGGGTGTGTGTTTGACAAGGTCTCAGCTAGCCCAGGCTGTCCTTGGTCTTGCTCACCATCATCAGGCCTGGTTTTTACAGAGTACCAGGGATCAAACCCCAGGCTTCATGCATGCCAGACAAGGGCTCAACCAGTAGGGTTTCACCGGCAACCAGATTGTTTTGTTTTGTTTTTAAAGATGTACTTATTATGCATGCAACGTTCTGCCTGCATGTACACCTGCTCACCAGAAGAGGGCACCAGACCTCATTACAGATGGTTGTGAGCCACAAGATGGTTGCTGAGAATTGAACTCAGGACCTTTGGAAAAACAGCCAATGCTCTTAACTGCTGAGCCATCTCTCCAGCCCCAGATTGTTTTTGAAACTTAATTGTGCAGGGTTTTTTGTTTGTTTGTTTGTTATTGTTTTTTTACATTTCATGTGCATTGGTATTTTGCCTGCATGCCTGTCTGTCTGAGGGTGTCAGAGCCTCTGGAAATGGAGCTGTGAGCTGCCATGTGGGTGCTGGGAATTGAACCTGGGTCCTCTGGAAGATCAGCCAGTGCTTTTAAGCGCTGAGTTAAAAGCACCTCTGGCCCCCAACTGTGCAGTTCTCAAGCATGACATTTGTTGGCAATAACATCATGTTGTAATGTCAAAAGGTCTCGGAGATCCCCGGTAGGCCATAATTCAAATGTTGTCCCTTCCAGAAGGCCAGGCTTGGGTCCTTAGTCCATCGCTGGCCCCATTTAGTGCCTTTCACACAATCAATAGCAGACAGGCTCTCCCTTCTGTCACCAGGCTTTTCTTGCCTGACCTCGGCCTCTGTGTATGTCACAGGCTCTGTGAGAGCAGCTCCCACCTGCCAGCTTCACTCTTGGGCCTCAGACACAGCACAGGTGGGCAGAAGGCTCTCAATATATACCTGCTGACGGACAGAGGCTAGGCCAACTTTGATATACTTCTGAACTCAGTTCCCGTATCTGCAAAATGGAGATGAGATGCCAACACCAATTCTTGAGCAATGCTGGCGACCTGGAGTCTGCTCACAGCACGGCCCAGTAAACACTGCTTTTCTGAGTGTCTATTCTTATGGTCACAGCTAGGAAGATCCTCTGTATTGCCCTCTGCTAGGTCTACACCTTTTCCCAGTCTGTTTTCTCTTCTACTTAACTTAACTGACATCTCAAGAGTGCCTCTCTGGGTCACCTGTGGGTCCAAGTCACCTGGTTTCACCTTCCCAATGGCCTACCAGTCAGGTGTTAACAGTTTTCAGTCACACAACTCAGGTGAATCATGCCAGTCCCAGGACTCGAACCCAGAACCCTATCAATGCCCCTGCTGTGATCTACATGTGCAGTGTCCTCCACTGGTTCATGTTTGAACACTTGGCTGCCAGATGGTGCAGCTCTCTGGAAAGGTTGTAAAATCTTTAGGAGGTAGCGTCTCACTGGAGGAAGTGGGTCACTGGGGGCGGGCCTCCAGGCTTACAGCCCAATCTACTTCCTGTTTGTTTTCTAAGTCCTGTCTGCAGAGGGGATGTGACCAGTCAGCTCCCCCCACCAAAAAAAAAAAAAAAAAAAAAAACAGACTATATCCCCCGCTGCAAACCAGAACTCAAAGTATTTTCTCACAATGAAAAAAGTGGCCGCCAGGCGTGGTGGCACACGCTTTTAATCCCAGCACTTGGGAGGCAGAGGCAGGCAGATCTCTAAGTTTGAGGCCAGCCTGGTCTACAGAGTGAGTTCCAGGACAGCCAGGGCTATACAGAGAAACCCTGTCTCCAAAAACCAAAAAACCAAAAAAAAAAAAAAAAAAAAAAAAGAAAGAAAGAAAGAAAGAAAGAAAAAAAAAGAAAAAAGTGGCCAATACAGGCCCCCTCCTACCCAGAGCCCCACTTCTGGAAGGAATGGCCAGGCTGTGCAGCAGGCCCGATCCTTCCCGTGTCTCAGGAAGACAGGTTTCCAGCAGGAAGCCTTCTGTGGGCTGAGCTCCTAAATTCACTATTTTCTCAGTCGGCACTCAGCCACTCCATCCTGAGAAGCCCAGGGGCGTGGAGCTTCTGCCCCGATCCTCTCTGCCGACGAGACACTTGAACAGACTCAGACCCAGGACAGTGCCCATGAGGAGTGGACGTACCCGGTAGGCCGCCTTGAGTCCCCCGTTGTCGGCAATGTTCTCCCCGAGGGTGTGTCGACCGTTCACGGGCTCCCCGTTCACGCTGTAGTTGCTGTATTGCTGCACCATGCACTCCGTCTGCTGCTTGAACGCCTCCACGGACGAGTTCTTCCACCAGGGTCGAAGGTTCCCATCCTTGTCGTACTCCCGACCTGTGGATGACGGAGGAGAGTGGTCACTCAAGGGACCCACTGATGCTCCTCTGGGGTATGTGGATGGGAGCGACTCATGGAAAATTCAAGGGCACAGAGGACCAGGGCTGGCCTTTTTAAAAAGAGATTTATTTATTTTATGTACACGAGTACACTATAGCTGTCTTCAAACATGACAGAAGAGGGCATCGGATCTCATTACAGATGGTTGTGAGCCACCATGTGGTTGCTGGGATTTGAACTCAGGACCTCTGGAAGAGCAGTCAGTGCTCTTAACAGCTGAGGCATCTCTCCAGCCCCAGGCTGGCTTTTAATACTGGGCCCTGACCCCAAGGAATAGATTCCCAGCCAGGGCTGCCAATGCCAGGACCACAGGTAGGACCCAGCCTTTTCTTCTGGGCTATGGGATCCCCCAGGCAGGAGGCAATGCGTGGGATTCTGGTAGTTAGCTAATGATGAGGCCTGACTGCCATTTCTCTGAGGAGATAAGTTTCTAGAATGGTAGAGAACTGTACACTCCCTGCCGAATACTACTGCCAACCTCTAAGCAAGAGCGCTCTCCATACTCAGGGGCTTTGGAGTAGCCCCTGACCTTTTCACTGATACATGGAATCCTCATATTCGTGGTATAGATAAGAAAAGAGAGGTGTGAACATGTGAGGAGACCGGCTGAAGCTCATTCCACCAAGCTCTGAACACTAATCCCTCTGTATGACTCTCCTTCGAAGTGAAGGGAGGAGGGGCTGGAAGCAGGCCAGTTCTATCTGAATGCGCCCCCCCCCCCAGCAACCTGTACCTTGATCATCGAAAGCGTGAGTCAGCTCGTGGCCCACTACGACACCAATGCCACCGAAGTTCAAGGCGCTGGAGAAGGAACATATAAGTGAGGGTGAAGCCAGCTATAGGACCCAAGACATAGCAGCGACCTGCAAGGGCTTCTGGGAATATGGCTCTTGGAGATAGCTGGAGGCTGGACAGAGTTAGTTACACTCAACTGTGTCCTCTGGGGGCCAGGCATGTGTCTATGTCACTCAAGAGAGTTGGGTCTTAATACTCATGAACGGACAGAGAGGGTGGGGCCACACCAGCCTCTGCCGAAGTGTCACACAGTATATATCCAGTCTGGGATTCAAATCTGGGGCCATGGCTTCCAAAGCCTGTCTTCAGGGGACACAGGCAGAATGTCTGCTCTCCAGCTCCGGGACCCTGACTCTGTGACATGCTCCTCCCACACCCTCTCTGCAGAGTTAAGAGCGGTCAGGAGGGGAGGACTGGGGCCACAAAAGCTGCTTCCCAACTCCAGGCCTTCTAGGTCTGGGCACCAATGGCTCAAGGAGACCGGCCGGTTAAACAGTCAGTTATGGGCTCTGGGCCAGACTGGATTGGGGATTGCTGAGGCTGGGGAGTGGTTGGGCTAAGACATAACCTACTTGGGTGAAGAGCGGGTATAAAATGGCGCCTGCAGTATTCCAGCTGGAAACACGATCTCGTTCTTGGTGGGCGAGTAGTAAGCGTTCACCATGGGCGGCGTCATACTCCACCTGCAAGCCACAAGCACACGTGAGCTCTCCCGCAAACCTGCTGGAAGGGGAGGGGGACGTGGCTTAGAGACCGTGGTCTGGAAGCTGGGCGTGGTACACTTTGAGAGGCAGGGGCAGGTGGATCTCTGTGAGTTTGACACCCACCCAGTCTACAGAGCCAGTTCCAGGACAGCCAGAGCTACATCATAGAGACAAACTGTCTCAAACAAACAAATGTGGCTTTTGGGAGCTGAGGGATGTGGGTCAGAGTGGAAGAGTGTTTGTCTTAAGATGTACAAAGCCCTGGGTTCAATTCCCAACACTGTGTAAAACAGATGGCAGTGCACGCTGTAATGCAGGCAAGAGGAAGCAAAGGACCAAGAGGTCAAGGTCATCGCCATCCCATCCTTACAGTCACACATCTGAGTGCCAGGCTCAAGATGCTTTTAGCAGCAGCTCTCAAATGCCGACCAAGGCTGCCCTCAAAGGTGCTCTACCAAAAACCACAGAAGCTGCCTGAAATGCTATCATTGTGGAGGCAGAGCCAGGAGGTGGTGGCACACACCTTTAATCCAGGCCCTTGGCAGGCAGAGGCAGGTGGCTCTCTGAGTTCAAGGCCAGCCTGGTCTACAGAGCGAGTTCTAGAACATCCAGCGCTACACAGAGAAACCTTGTCTTGAAAAACAAAAGCAAAGATGTGGAGACAGGAGGATCAGGAGTGCAAAGTCCTCCTCAGCTGCGTAATGAGTTCAAGGCCAACGTGGGTGACGTGAACTTGCGTTTCAACCCCCCCAACCCCCAGAAAAAAAACACCACCATCACCACCACCACCAACAACAACAAAAAACCCAAAACAGGCAGCGGGCAGGTGACTGGGGAGCAGGATCAGAGATCTGGAGCTTGCTAGCTAGACTAGTGACTCTGGGTTCAAGAAGGAGACCCTGCCTCAACAGAATGGAAGCTAATGGAGGAAGATGCTTCCATCTCCCCCTGTAAGCTCCACACACGCAAATAAGCACACATGTGCAAACAAACAAACAAAGCCAGAAAACCCCCTCTAGGAACAAGCCTCAAACCCAGACCGACAAGCCACACTCACTCTCTGAATGTCCCTGAGAGGCTCTCTAAGCCCAGCCCCCACAGCACAAGCCTCTTGCTCTGCGTCACCCGGTGGGCCTCGCCCACGAAGCGCATCAGAGTTCTTATCCTGCTTCCTTTCCAGAGTGGCTGACAAACCACAGGCATGTGCAAGCAGATACTGCACATTTTCTTGTGGATGGGTGGGGTGAGTTCACAATCTCTGGGAAAACAACTGATGTCATCTGTTACCCATGACAAGAATGTAAGGTTTCAAAATAATCTTGGGGTGGGCTGAGATGGCTCAGTGACTAAGAGCACTGGCTGCCCTTCTAGAGGACCTGGGTTCAGGTCCCAGCTGCCATAGGGCAGCTTACAATGGCCCGTAAATCCAGTCCCAGGGGATCTGATGCTCTCTTCTGGTCACCAGAGGAACTGCATGCGTGTGGTAGACATATATACATAAAATAAATACATGCGTAAAATAGGTAAAAATCCTTTTCTTTCTTTCGTTCTTCCCCCACCCCCCTGAAAAAAGAGTTTCTATCTGTTGCCCTAGGTCTTGGAAGTCCCTCTATAGATCAGGCTGGCCTGGTAACTCAAAGATTCGCCTACCTCTGCCTCCTGAGTGCTGGGATTAAAGGCATAAGCCACAACCACCCAGCTAATTTTTTTTATTATTATTATAAAAGGGATAGTAATATGTACAAGCATTAGACTATGCACAACTATTAAAGTCTTCCTCTTTCCTGCTGGGCATGGTGGAACAGACTTTTAATTCCTGCACTTGGGAGGCCAAGGTGGGCAGATCTCTGTGAGTTTGAAGCCAGCCTGGTCTACATAATGAGTTCCAGGAGAGCCAAGGCTAGGTAGAGAGACCCTGTCCCAAAAAAATCCAAAAGAAAAACCACGACCAACAAAAACCTTCCCACTTCCTAACTGGCTGTCTGTGTGAGGCTGGCTTTTCTATATATACTCTTAAGCAAACTGTTAGAGTGGATGATATAGAGGCAGACATGAGAACCCAGCTGCCTGCTAAACCAGAAATAAAGAAAGCTGAGGAGACTGGGGCTGAGCACAGTTGTAGAGAAAGGCTGATTCCACCCCCAGAGCTGGTCCTGAAAACAGTAAACCTCTGTTTTTATCAATACCTCTGTTTTTATCATCCACTCAATTATCTACCTACCGAGAAAAGATTCATGGGAGCTAGAGAGATGGCTCAGCAGTTAAGAGCACTTTTTTGTTTGTTTTCTTTTCTTTCTTGTTTTTTGTACATTTTTGGTTTGTTTGTTTTTCCAAAACTTTGGAACTCACTCTGTAGACCAGGCTGACCTCAACTCCGATCCGCCTGCCTCTGCCTCCCCAGTGCTGGGATTAGAGGCGTGCACCACCACTGCTGACTGCACTTGTTGCTCTGGCAGAGGACCTGGATTTGGTTCTCATTATCACATGGCAGCTCACAACCATCTGTGTCTCTCGATCCAGAGCATCTGACCCCTCTTCTGACCTCTGTGGGCACCAGGCATGCACACGGTACACAAACAGAAAAGCAGGCAAAATACTCATCTATGTCATGAAAAACATTGTAAAGGTTGCCAGGTAACTGTGGGGCAGAGCCTAGAAGAAATGCCGAGACGAGGAGCCACACACCAAGAGAGGCAGCCAGACCAAGAGGGACTCAGAAGATCGGATGAGATAAATCAGTGAAATCAAATGGACAGAATCCGGCATGCAACCGGCATCCAGTAACTGCTGAATGTCACAAGAACTCCAGAAGGCTGAGGCAGGAGGATAATGAGGTCAGGAGGAAGAAGAAGAGGAGGAAGAAGAGGAAGAGGAACTGATAATGCCAGCTAGCCCTAGAGTGAAGCTGATTCTTGTGGGAAACAAAGCCAAAAGCAGGAAATATAAATTAATCTAAGTAGACAGCTAAGAATTGTATGTTAATTCAAGTCAGCTAAACCGATCTGTAAAACATTCACTTATATAAAACCAATCAATCCATCAATCAACCAATCAATCTTTGGGCTGGAGAGATGGCTCAGTGGGTAAGAACACTGACTGTTCTTCCGAAGGTCCTGAGTTCAAATCCCAGCAACCACGTGGTGGCTCACAACCACCCACAGAGTGAGCAGATGTGTCATAAATTCAATTCCCAACAACCAGATGAAGGCTCACAACCATCTGTACAGCTATAGTGTACTCACATACATATAAATACATACATACATACATACATACATACATACATACATAAATATATAAATCTTTAAAAAAAATTCAGATGAATTGGCAGCCCTGCCTGTGCCCATCTGAAGCCCATCTTTTGCTTAGAGGAAACAGGTGTCTGAATCTCCTGTCCACAAGAGGGCGCCAGAGGCAAAGGGGAGTTGTCATCACCTAGGTTACAAATTCTGCAAAAGATGTTTTGGAGTCAGAAAGTTAATCTGAGGAACACTGAGCTGAGAGGGCGTCTGACTTTTCTGAAGAGATGTTGTTTGTTTGTTTTGTGCTGTTTTTGTTTTGCGACCAGGGCACGGAACCCAGGGCTTCATTCACACCAGGCAAGTTCTCTACCCATGAGTATTATATACATGCTTAGCTAGAGTGAGTCTGTCTGTCTGTCCTATCTATCTATCTATCTATCTATCTATCTATCTATCTATCTATCTATCTATCTATCTATCTATCTATCTATCTATCCATCCATCCATCCATCTATCTATCTATCTTTGTTTGTGTGCGGTGCATGCTTGAGTGTTATTTATTTGTGAGTGTGGCATATGCACATGTGTGCACACGTGTGTGCAGAGGCCAGAGGTCATTGTTGAGTGTCTTCCTCTACTGCTGTCCATCTCAATTTCTTGAGGCAAGATCTCTCATGGTACCTGGAGCTTGCCAGCTTGGCTAGGCCGGCAGGTGGGACAAGCTCCGGGGTCTTGTCTCCTTTGCCTGCACCGACGTGACAGATCACAGTGCCTCCATACTTCTATAGCAAGCACTTTTTTTCTTACTAAATAAAATACTAACACACCCAAAGCTGTGTGCAGCGGCATGTGCTCACTGTGAGGCACTGGGGACGCTGAGGCAGGAGGAGCAGTGGAGCTCAGGAGTTCAAGGCAATCCTGGACAACATGCTAAAACCCCATCCTCAAAGACAGTGGAAGACGGACACTGGGTCTCCCTACTGGTTATTCTGATTTAAGAGGCTCTGGGGTTTGTTTGCACGGTTGGGGATCAAGGCTAGATCTTTGCAGGTAAAAGGCAAGCACTCTACCAACTGGGCCACACCCCGGCACCTAGGTTGTGTCTCTGAAAAAGGCCCTCAGGTGCTCCTGCTGTGGTACAGCTTGGTTCAGCAGTTCGAGTGGCTGGGGCCCATCCGGAATCTTCTTCAAACCCCTATGGAAAAGCCACCACTTTTGTTCATGGGGAATTGAGGACCACATGGGGGCCCTGCCCAATGATCCAAGACCATGTTTTTTCCTTCCCACGGGCAAGAAGGAGAAGCAAGCTCTGACGGCTGCTGAATCAGCAATGCTGCGTGCGACAGGAAGCCGGCTCTGTTCGGCTCCGGGGTGCTGACCACTCTGCTAGCAGGCCAGGTGAGGGGTGATGCTGACCCACCCACCCCCAGCCAGGAACCTTGCTGGCCAGAGAAGCACCTCCATCCCTCGGAGGGTGCTTAGAACACCTGTCTCTGGTTCACAAACGCAAGCAATGAAGCCAAGTGCCCCCCCCAACCTCAGGTCACCCTGGGTCTCCCGGTGTGCAAGGAGCCCACACCTTGGGGAACTCACTGATCTCTGTTGGGAGCTTTTCTGAGCTGGTCAGCTGTGACCCTCCATGAGAAGTTGAAAAAGCGCATGGCGTTCTCAAAGTAGAGATCAGGAACTGCTGTGTACTGAGGAAATAAAGCAGAGACTCCTGTAAGAGAACGGTTAGGCTGGGCGTGGTGGCGCATGCCTTTAATCCCAGCACTTGGGAGGCAGAGGCAGGCAGATTTCTGAGTTCGAGGCCAGCCTGGTCTACAGAGTGAGTTTCAGGACAGCCAGGGCTATACAGAGAAACCCTGTCTTGAAAAAAACCAGAGAACAGTTAGGCTGGGAACCTTCTAGAATTGTGAGAACTCAGGCCCCACAAGGCCAGAGAGTGGAATGGAGGGCTCAGGTTCTCTCTTTTTGTTTGTTTGTTTGGTTGGTTGGTTGGTTTTTCGAGACAGGGTTTCTCTGTATAGCCCTGGCTGTCCTGGAACTCACTCTGTAGACCAGGCTGGCCTCGAACTCAGAAATCCGCCTGCCTCTGCCTCCCGAGTGCTGGGATTAAAGGCATGCGCCACCACTGTCCTGGCTTGACTCTCCCTTTCAAAGACACCCTAGAACTGTTACCCAAGAGTGCCTGAGAGGGTCACGATGCTATGTGCCACCCTAACATAATAGCACTTGGGACTTCAGCAAGACTATGTCCAGTGCTGACAGACATATCCTATGCCTGTCTTAGCTAATATGGTCAGTTTTTAAAAAGATCTATTTTATGTTGAGTGCACTATGGCTTTCTTCAGACACACCAGAAGAGGGCATCAGATCCCATTACAGATGGTTGTGAGAACTGCCCAATGCAGGTGCTGAAAACCCAACTCTGGTCCTCTGTAAGAGCAGTACGCGCTCTGAACCACCGAGCCAGATCTCCAGTACCTCCCTTAATCTTTGGATCTGTCTGTCTGTCTGTCTGTCTGTCTGAGATAGGGTCTACCTTATAGTCCAGGCTGACTGTGAACTTGCCAAGTAGCCAGAGCTGGCCTTGAACCCTGTTCCTCCCGCCCCAGCTTTTGGAGTGCTAGGATCAGAGATGCACATTGCCCTGTCTGGTTACTCCCCCCTGTCCTTTTTTCTGTCCCATGGTGTTGGGGCCCCTCCCTGGAGCTGGCCATTCCTAGTGAGGCACAGAGCTTATGTTCCAGTAATAACCACCAAACAATGGGTGATGGTGGCTCTGGGGAGACAGGGGCTCCCACTGACCCAGGAACATAAAGGAACAGGGGAAACCTTCCTCATGCCCATATCCCTAACCCCACCCCCCCATCACGATGGTACAGGCTGAGAGCCACCACCCTGGCCTTTCCTCACATGGGCATCGGGGAGTCTGAGGGGCATGTGGAAGCCACTTACGTCATTGAAGACTTTGTCCAGCTCCTTGGGGTCCATGATGAAGTTGGGGTAGCCTATCATGTTGTAGATAGCATCCGCCTAGACAGGAGGGATTGGAGACAGTCAGTATCAACTGATGCTGGCCAAGCCTACCCCAGCTCTGCCCCAGCTCTGTGGGGTCCAGGCCAAGGAGAGCCAGGGCTAGCCTCCTGCATCCTTAAGGATTCTACATCTTTTTTCCTGGAAGGAGTCTGGTAAATTCTGATGAAATGTCATTTCCTGTAGGCGAGCATCATGGTTTGGATTTTATGCATTGACACTGAGTTCTGAGCAGAACAGTGCTGAGAGGCAACTGGGTCACACAGCCTTCCGTGGTCCTCATGAATGACAGCCACAGTTGCAGGAACGAGTGAGGACGGGGGTTATTTACCACAGGAGCCGGCTCTTATGAAAGGGTTGGTCTAGCCTAGCCCCTTCCCGGGTGTGCATGCCCCTCACCCTTTCCCCCACCCCCTTCTGCTATGAGATGTCTCCTGACACTATGCCACTGGAGGCTTCAGGATGCCCTGGGTCCCACCAGAGTCACAGGACCCAATGGCACCCACACATGCTCACTGTCAGAGGCCCTCCCACCCACTTTCCTCCTGCAGACACAGCTTTGAATCTAGACTGGCAGCCTAGGGCCTTGTGAACCACCAGGTAGCCTCACCTTCTCCTTGGCTGATCTCCGAGTCTCTTCATCCATCCATTTCAGAGTGCTCAGACTCTCCTCAAACGCCTTCTTGATCTCCATGATGATCTCACTGGCCTGAGGGACAGATGTCACATCAGTAAGGGCTGGGCTCTGGCATCACCAGGAGCTCTGTGCCTAAGGACACTGCCGGCCGGTGCTGGTCAGGAGGACTCATGTTTCCTACCCGTCCCCTCCTTACAGAATCCTCCCACTAACAGAACTGGGCTCAAGATGAGGCAGACTTTCAGGAAGTTGTCAAAGTCTCTGTTGCAGGACTTTCCAGAGCCTCTAACATGGACTGCGATTCCTTCTGAGAAGGCTAGAATCCATAGTGGGGCACCCCTAATCATGGGAGGCACGTACTATATTCTTACTGTCTTCTGCAAAGGTTGCTTTCACAAACATGGGTCCCAGGGCAAAGCCCAGGTTGTTTTCTGTGTCACTCACACAAAACTTCCAGCGAGGAATACAGGTCCAGACGGACCGGAGCAAAGAAATCATTTTAAATGGAATGAGTTGGAAATCTTGGAAATCTGTTTTGGAAGGACAGTTTCTAAAAGGTTGCGATGAACAGTAGCAGCTCTGGAAGGTAACTATGTCATGGCCTGACCTGGAGGTCAGAGACAGGTTGGAGACACGAGAGAAGAGGACAGAGGCACCTCAGAGCAGCGGGGGTGATGTGCTGAAGGCGGAGAGACCTTGACTCTGGCTGGAATCTATGTTAACTGCAGACTGACATAGTCTCTGTGCAGTCCGCATTACTAGTGACCACAGCTGGGGCTGGGGCTCAATTGGTGGGGCGCTTGCCTAGTATGTGTGGGGCCCTGGGCTTGATCCCCAGCACCCCTAATCATGGGAGGCACGTACTATATTCTTACTGTCTTCTGCAAAGGTTGCTTTCACAAACATGGGTCCCAGGGCAAAGCCCAGGTTGTTTTCCGTGTCACTCACACAAAACTTCCAGCGGGGAATACAGGTCTGGAAAACATAAGACATGGCTGTCAGTGGGGCACACACATGATTGTACATGGGCCGAGCCCTCCTCCCCACTTTCCCTCCAGGAACCGTGCCGCCAGGGGCCTGTGCTTTCTCCTGGCGCTTCAGAGATACGTTTTCTGACCCAGAGGAGGCTACTTTAGGCACTGAACAGAGAAGACTCAGGGCTAGGAATACAGCTCCGTGACAGAGTGCTTGCCTGGCATGCAGGAGGCTGTAGATTCTGTCACCAGTACTGAAGGGAAAATAAGATAGGCATGGTGGCCTTGAGTTGGTGACCTGAGGTTTGCGACTAGCCTGGGCTACAGAGTAAGATTCCCCTTTCTCTTCTGGGACCTGGGGATGTAGCTCAGTTACAGAGTGTGGGATGCAAGGGGCCCTGGGTTCATGTCCCAGCTTCACATAATGCTAGGTGTGGGGCTGGGTATGGTGGCGCAGGCCATTAATCCCAGCACTCGGGAGACAGAGGCAGCTAGATCTCTGTGTGTTCCAGGTCAGCATAGTCCATATAGTGTGTTCCAGGCTAAGAGCTACAGAGTAAGACCCTGCCTTACGCACAGACAGACACACAGACACATACACAACTGAGCAAGGTGGTGCATACTTGTAATCCCAGCACTGAAGAAGTAGAGGCAGAAGGACCAGTGTCAGTCACCCTTTTCAGATACATTGTAAGTTCAAGCCTTGCCTGGGCTACTTGAGATCCTATCTCAAACACACACACACACACACACACACACACACACACACACACACACACACACACACACCTAAAAACAAAACCAAGATAAATTTCCCTCCAGGGTCTTGGAGCAAGTGAGGGCAGGTAAGGTAAGGTGGTTGGAGTGGGAAGTCAGTCACTCCCCAGCCTCCTAGCATAGCCCCGCCTCCTCCTGCCTCCCAGAGGATGCAGGGAACGTCTACTTGAACAGTACGGAACCTTCCCAGGGGGCCAGGACCCCACCCTGCTGCAACCTCCTAGAGAGACCACAGCTCCAGGACAGCAGAAGTCTTCTTTCTCCTCCTGAGGCCTCACGTCCACAGGATGCCTGACCAGCATACACTACAGACAAGGTGGTGGCTGTGGCAGAGATCTGGCTGAAGCCCTGGGAGGCCTCGCTCCCACTCGCTCCTGCATGGCAGCCCTGGTGGACAGTGTGACCACACACGGGCACCCTACTCTACATAAACAACTGCTGCTTAGGGGGTCCTCTTCACCCTGGAGAGCTGGCAGTAACAGCCTCTCACACTCCAGAAAGCCTAATCCATATCAGCCCCAGACCGATCACAGTACAAATGCCCATCACAGGCAGATGGGTAATCAAAATGTGAAGTACCCTACAGCAACATGTAGATAATAATCAAAATAACAAGGTCTTCCTCCTCCTCTTCTTGTCTTTTTTTTTGAGACAGGGTTTCACCATGTAGCATTGGCTATCCTGGAACTCTCCCTGTAGACCAGGCTGGCCATAAACTTACTGTCTCTGCCTCCTGAGTGCTGGGATTAAAGGCGTGTACCATCACTACGCCACCAAAATACAGGGTTTTCATATGTGATGCATCAGTTGACACAGCAAGGAACAAGAGGCCAGCCTGGGCTACATGAGACCCTGTCTCAAGACAAGAGGGCAGGGGAGACAGCTCGGTGGGTAAAAGGGCTTTTTGCACAAGTCTGACAACTTGAGTTCAATTCTCAGAATCCTTGATAGGAGAACTGACCCCGAAAGTTGTCCTCTGACCTTCACACACACACACACACACACACACACACACACACACACACACACACAGAGAGAGTAAATCAAGAGAAAAACGATGGCCTCCACATGAGGATCACATGTCACACAAGGGAAGCAGCCATCGATAGAGCGAAGGGTCTATAAGCCACCTTTGCTCCCAATCCGTTTCGTTGCTAAGATACCTCTTTGCTCTTTGGCTCAGTGTGCTTACTTCTTGCTCACCTCCTGCTGGCTCATGTCCCCTCCTGGGCCCCCACGGACAGCAGCTCCCCCCGCCCCGCCCATGTCCCCCCCCCCCCCCACAATGTCTCTCTTCAATCTCCTCCCTTAGGAGACCCACAGCCACTGCTGCACCGGAACCACGGTCTCCCTCATCCCTGGCCCATGCGCAGTGCGCACGCACGGTAGCACGCTCACCTTCTTCGTCCCATACATAACCTCCATGAACTTCTCGTCGGCGTCCTGAAAGCGCTGGTCCAGGAAGGAGCTTGTTTTGCGTACCAGGTTCCACATCATGTAGTTGTTGAGCAGACTGTGGTGACAGGACCAGGGAGAGTTCAGAGACGCCTGGGTAGCGTTCAAACTCCATTTCTGCCCCAGGCCCTCCTCCAGCCTGCCCATACAACTGCTGACTGATCTCTAAGCACGGGGACCATAAGCTCTTGAGGGTCAAGCCCAGCTCTTCCACCACAGAAAACCTCTGGTATTTAATGCAATTGCTTGTATGCCGTTGGTACTCAATAAATGTCATTGCTTGGTGACTCCATCCCAGCTAGACTCAAGGTTCCATGATTGGCAGCTCCTTCTGCCCCACCCCCAGGGTACAGGAAACTTATCTGTGCCTCTGCTGTGCTTGCAGGCCTCACCTTTGACCATTTAATCTAACCACTTGCCCAGGGCAAGGTAAACTAACACACGTATACGCGATGGAATACTACTAAGCCAGGAAAAATGTCTGCAGCGTTGGGATCTTGTGAGGGAAGATGACAGAGGCCATGGGCAAAACATCTGCTCTTGTTCACAGGGGGATGCCATAGATCAGGAAACCGCTTATGTATATGTATAAACACAAATACACACAACCTAGGAGCTCCTTTTTTAAAAAGGATCTATTAAATGCTCTATCTGCAGATACACCTACATGCCAGAAGAGGGCACCAGACTCCACTACAGATGGCTGTGAGCTACCACGTGGTTCCTGGGAATTGAACTCAGGACCTCTGGAAGAGCAGTCAGTGCTCTTAACCACTGAGCCATCATCTCTCCAACTCCTAGGAGCTCCTTTTTTTCCTTACACCTTCCAACACTTCTGCCTTTAAAATGTAAAAAGTATCCCTGAGTGTTAACCGAAACCAGTACCCAGTTTTTACTGGGTCTCAGGACTGGCCAGGACTTCCTTCTCGTAACTCTTCTACCTCTCACAGCCTCTCCGTATGGTGGGAGAGGGACCCAGGGGAAGGATGCCAGGAGGAGCTGGGATTCGAACCTGTAGTCAGAACCAGGAGCCTCCTGCAGAAACCCACCCAGGACTCTTTTTCTGAGACTGAATGTCACTTGTTCCCCACCCAGCCTGAGGAAGCCATCCCAGACCACCTTGTTCCGTCAGCACCCTGTGTGTCGCCGTTACCATTTGTCGGTGTTGTTGATGAGGGTGGAGACTTGTCTCAAGTATTCCTTGTCGTAGACCACGATTGGCTCAGACTCATTGATCTCCACTGGGTAAAAAATGGTGTTCAGAAAGGGTAACCAGTTGATGGCAGGTGCCAAGGTCTGCAAGGGAAGAGGGTAGTGTGAGGGTGGCCAGGGCACTTCTACCTCAGCCCATGTCTCCGGCCATTCCTCAGAAGGCTTTGTGGCTTTCTGACTAACGGCAGGTATGAAAGATGTTGTCCTGTCAGAGCACAAGGCAGAGAGAGCCAGGGCTGGCTGGCCAGAGTGTCTGTCTGTAGCAGTTTAAGGAGCCAGTGACAAGACCTCATCTAAAGAGTAGGTGACCCAAGTTTGGTTCCTAGCACACACGTCAGGAAGCCCACAACTACCCATAGCTCCAGTTCCAGGAGATCCAACACCTTCTTCTGGTCTCTGTGTGCATCTGCACAGCCATGTACATATCCTGAAACACACACATACACCACTAAAAACTTAAAAAAGAGACCTCATTTCAAAGCTGGTGCAGCGGAAGCCAGTGGTACTTGGGAGGCAGAGGCAGGTGGATTTCTGTGAGTCTGAGGCCAGCCTGGTCTACATAGCAAGATCCAGGCCAGCCAGAGCTACACAGTGAGAGCCTGTCTCAAAATAAGTAAATAATAAAAAATGGGGATAATTGTGCCTTTTCTTTGGGCAGGACCATTTGGAATTATATGCATGAATCTTTTCCAATACACGTGCCACACACATGGGCTTGATGGCTACCACTGAAACTTGTAATTTCCTTGTAGTCCCACTTTAAAAAAAACTAGCAAGAACCTCATTTGAAGCGCTGGGATTAGTGGCACGTACCGCCATATCTGCTGTCCCCATTACAAAACATATTTAAGGTCATCAGCTTGGTCCAGGAGCCATCACCCGCTGAGCTAACTCTGGACCATCATATGAATTTTTTTTTCCCCCAACAAAGTATTACTATGTAGACCAGGTTGGCCTTGAACTTGAAGTGATCCCCCTGCTTCTGTGTCCTACTAGTGGGGCTCACCTTAAGCATGAGTCCAGCTGTGTAGCTTTAGACACTCAGTTTAGTGCGGCCACCCCTCCCCCCTCCAGCCTCAGTTTCTCAGCATTTTACCAGGCTGAAGAATTCTACTCCCTATTTCCCAAGTCCCCAGGGGTAGAAACCACACCCACTCTGTCTTCTACCGCTCTCTACTGCCCCAAGAACTTCAGATAACTGGACATAAAGACAGTTTCAGTTCTTGTAAATTTTTCCCCCGATGCTTGGGATTGAACTTGGGGCTTTTAGACTCAAGGCCAATGCCCTTTCACTGAGCTTCTGTCCCAACCTCCCAGCCCCCAAGGCTTGCCCTTTTGTAACTGGCCAACTTCACTTAGCACAGTGTCCCCGAGCAGGGTTGCACAACGTTGGAATGGTCAGCTCCAGCCCCGTGTCACCTACATGCCCTGTTATTTTTAGAATGCTGCTTTTCAGAACTCTAGGTCTTTCAGGGCGATGGAGACTGTTTCAGCATCATGCGCCCCTGACTCTTAGCTACGGCGCCATCAATAGCAGCCATTCCGATGGATGTTCAAGTTCTGTCTCCAGTGGCCCCGGGCCCTGAGGAATGTCAGATTCTGTTCTCATTTCCCTTAAAGAAGCAGAAAATGTCAAGTAGATAAAGAAAATGAGACACCTGAGTTGTAAAAGCCCTTCCTGTGGAAAGTCAGGTGACACCATGACGTTCCCCTGTCACATCAGAGCACAGCAGCACACAGCTTGTCCCTATGACCCTTTGCCTAACAGGCAACTCTATACCTGAGGAATGGTGATTTTCCCAAGGGCATGTGTCGGCTGGAGCCTGTGCAGGTCTACAAAGTGGGTTCAGTCACCTCCGGGGTTATTTGCTTGTTGGCAGTGTTAGGGACTGAACTCGGCTCCCACATGCTAAGCATGTGGGCTACACCCCTAGCACCCTGCTGCTGGGTGTCAAAGAGCATCTCAGCTACTGCAGGAGAGAGCAGGGATGAGGCCCGGGAGGGATGAAGCTGAAGGAATGAATGTCCAGCTCTCAAAGGCACCTGTGAGCTGATTAAAGCTCCCAGCCAGTTCTCAGCAAGGGGCTGATTTGAGCCATTGACAGCGATGCTGAGTCTTCCCACCAAAGCTGACTATAACTGGGCTGGAAAGGAAAACAGCACAGTGGGCAGCCGGCTGGTGTGTCACAACACATCCCTGCTGCCAGGGAGCAAGAGATGTGAGCCAGAAATGAACAGACATGATGGGGGTCTCCAGCAGGAATCAGTTCGTGGATTCAGAGCCACTTCACAGACTTTCTCTAACGTGGAGGAAAGAAAATTCCCACCTCCCAGAGCTGCCTGCTTTGCCCTTTGGAAATGGCCTGCCCTGTACCCAGCCCCCTAGCTTGCCCTCCCTGGCCCGCTTCTGCCAGATCCTCTGCCTCCGGGTGACTACAAGTTGAGAGATACACTCATGAGATCTTAACGGCTCAGTCATCAGAGCCACCTGATGGCAGGATCCTCTCTCTGGCCAAGACCCGGGGAAAACGGATACGTTTACAAATGTCACTGCTCACATAATTTGTGAGAGCCACGTGTCACTGGAACCCTCTGACAGAAATGTCAATGGTGAAAATCGCCATGGTCTCTGCACAACCTGGTCCTATAGGGTGAGCAGATGTCACCCCTGGAAGTGCCCCAGCTCTGAGGTGAGGAGCCGTGGGTGAACACTAGGGTTTTTTTAAATTTCCAGCCTCAATTGCTTCAGTGATTCCTAGCTTAACATGTTTCCATAGCGACGGCTGTTTTAGTCAACTGGGCCACTCTGCCGTGACTCAGTCCCCCTGAGGACACTCAGAAATTCTATTTTCCACACTTGAAGCCAAGGAGCCCTGCTGAGTACCAACCAACTCAGAGAGGCTTGGGAAGCCCTGGCGCTGGGGAGACAGAGACAGGAAGATCATGAGCTTTCAGGCCTGTCTGTGTTATGTAAGACCCTGTCTCAAAATGACCAAGGCTGAGGGGCTCATATACACATCGATCTTAGGTAGGCTCTCTTCATGGCATGAGCTCGTGCAGGGGCCAAAAGAGTGTCTTCTGGGACAGTTAGAACACTGGACTCAGGGCCTCACTGCAGTTGTGGCTGCCTGAGCAAGATCAAGGCGGTCAACACTCCGGCACAGAGGGAGGGGCTCCCAAGCCCCACCCCTAGCTGGGATGACTGACAGTTGATAGCCTAGGGGAGAAGGAGTCAGTTTCCTTTAAGGCTTTCATCCTTAGTAGGTCGACCGTGCTCCAGTAGACAGTCCACACCTACGAGTCCATGGGCAACACAAACTGAACTTGGTGGGTTATTTAAAAAAAATAAAATAAAAAGATGGCTCTAGGTTGGTGTAGGTGAAAGGTAGATATGGGAGGGGCTAGGGAGAGGAGAAGTGGATATAGGAGGGGCTAGGGAGAGGAGAGGTGGATATGAGAGGGGCTGGGAAGAGGAGAGGTGGATATGGGAGGGGCTAGGGAGAGGAGAGGAGAATTTGATCAAAGCACTTTGTATAGCTGGACACCATGGCACATGGTACCTGGGAGGCAGAACCAGGTAGATGTCTGTGTTTAAGGTCAGTCTGGTCTACACCGAAAGTTCCAGGCTGTGTAATCTGAGGCCAGCCGGTGCTAGCTATATAAATATACAGGTCTGGAGAGGTGTCTCAGTGGGAAACAGCACCCGGGCTCCTTTCGTAGACGACCCAAGTTTGGTTCACAGTGCGCATGTCAGGCTAACAGCTGTGCGTAACTTCAGCTCAAGGGGATCCAACTACCCCTTCTGGACTCTTTGAGCAATTGCATGTGTGCACACACAGGGGACATACACATATACACACAATTTAAAAATAATAAAAACAAATCTTTAAAAAACAAAGGGCTGAGACTGGGCCATAGCTCGGTGTTAGACCAATCGCCTAGATGTAGGTAGGGCTCTGGGTTCAGTTCCCAACCCCGGAAGTAAAAACAGAACAAAGAGCAGACACCCTAAGACCCCATCCCATGAGGAAACAGGCAGAGGGGGACGCTTACTCCCCAATGACCTTTGACCCGGAAGCTCCTACGGAGGAAGGAACCAGTGTCTGGAGAGGCAATGCTGGATGTGTGATTCATTAAACTCAGCCTCTGCTCTGGGCTAGCCTGGAGCCATCTGGTTAAGGCGGCCAGGCTAGCTGGCGGTGGGAATAAAATCAGTCTTCAGCTATCAGAGAAGATAGTCTGCTAAATTAACTGTCATTATTTTAGTGCTGGGGACCCAGGTAGCACGGCAGGTCACAGAAACGAGCATTAACATTTTCCCTACTTACTCCTCTGTGCCTCATCACGCCAGGGGGGCCAGTGAGGAGGAGAGAGGCTTAGTCCAGGAGACTGAGACTCAAGGGGCTGAGTCATGTGACCTGCCTCAGACCACACAGCTTGAGATGGAGTAGGGCAGTGCCATGTTCTGAGCTCAAGCCCAGGTTAGCCCTGGTAGGCTGCTCCTCTAAAGGAGCTCTCCCACTCGAGCACCTCGGAGCAGTGGGTATGCAGAACCAGTTGTCTTTCTTCTCCCTTATTCTATGGAAGAATAACTCAAAAGTTCGGGGGAGAGGAGGAAGGTGTCTCTGGTGACCACTGGATGACGTGCTCAAGGGCTACTGTGCCCTATACCACTCCGGGCATCAATTTGAACATCAGGCTACTGCGGGGCCACCATGGTAAGACCTGAAAGGCTGGAGCAAACTGAATTATGCCATGCAAACAACATCTCCGTCAACCTTTTAGCCTCAGAGAGGAAAACAGTGGCAGATGGTGCCCGACACTGACTACCTGTCTCCATAACAACCGGTCGGGCACCACTTCCCCTGGGAACCTGCCGGCAGCTGGCAGCTGCGGGAGGCCTGAGTGGGCTGTGGCACCTTCTGGGACTCTTAGGGCCTAGCTGAAGTGTGCCAACCTCTACACGTGAATGTGACCCTAGCCTTTCTTACCCAGGCCTAGAGCCCAGCTTCTCTTCCTCAAAGCCTTTAACAGAGAGACACAGACTACTTCCTACTACTTCCAACTCCAGGCAGGCTGGCTGGGGATGGGGGGGTGTTGGGCATGGAAGAGCAAGCCCTTGTGCACCCGAAGGAAGGAACCCATAAAACGTAGTGTCCCCTCTGAAGAAGGGACAGACGGATAGGAGGTCAGCTGACTAGTTAGAGGGGAGGACTACAGAAACATGGTACTGAAACTCTGACACAGTCATGGTGTCCCTCCTGACAAGAGCAAGGCTCAGTCAACGATGCCACCTGAGAGAGGTCCCTCTCCCCTTGGGGACCTAAGACAAGGCTGGCCAGCAAGACAGACAGCAAGACAGACGGAAACAGAGAAACTGTCAAGCCATCAACTGAGGATCCCTGAACCCCAAGCAGTCACAGAGGGGTGGGAGTGGGAGTGGGAGCCTGGATTAACTACAGAGGAGATGGAGTGGAAGGGGGAGCCTGGACAGAGGGGACAGCAGACCTCTAGCTATCAGGTCCTCACACCAATCAGGTCCAAGCGGCAGTTACAACGCAAGGACATGTCACAGTCCAGGAAGCCAACCAGCTCCTCTGTGACTCGGGAGCTGCTGGTCCTAACCATGCCACTTGGCTGTCCTGCTCAGAAAAGGCAGGAGATGTAGCATAGTCGGTAGAATGCTTGCCTAGCAAGCAGAAACCCCTGGTGCGTGCTCAGCATCCCATTAAAAAAAAAAAAAAAAAGCTGGGCGTGGTGGTGCACACCTGCAATCCCAGCACTTGAGAGACAGAGGCAGAAGGACCTGAAGTTCAAGGCCATCCTTGGCTACACAATGAGTTCACAGGCAGCTCGTGATACATAATACCTCTATCTCAAAACAGTAAAACAAATGAATTAAACTTTGTAGGGATTTTTCATAAAAATAAAGAAAAGGGAAACACTATAGCCTATATCTCTGCAGTGTTCCACGTGCAGTGCTCCGTGACCAGGACGGGGCACATGGTACAGGAGAGGGTGGAAACATTCCATCCATGGGAGCCGTGATCACCGCCAATTTCAGGGAAACGTCTCAGAAAGCCGCCTCGCTTAGGCATCCGTTCCTACCCTCGTGGTCTTTACTGGGTGAGGGTCCCTCCCTGAGCCTGTCTTTCCACCTGTGACCAGGTAGATCAACACCCTTCTTTATCAGGTCGCTTCAAGGACCTGGTAAGGTGGGTGTGTAGCGTGGGTCCCCAGAGCCTCCTGAAGCCCTGTCCCCGGCACACCGCGTCGTCGGCTTACCTGCAGCTCGGCAGCCGTGACTTTGTGGTAGATGAGTTCTTCATCCCTGCGCTTCTCCTGGGGGATGGTGATGTTGGCCAGCGCCGTCTCAAAATCCAGGATCTGCTGCATCTGTGGCCGGATGGCATCCTCGTCCCCACCGCCCAGGAGCTTCCCCAGCTGGACCATGTAGTTCAGGTATCCAGTCAGGACCTGTAGGGACCAGCACGTCAGTGGCGGCCACCTGCTGCCCTCGGCGCCAGAGGAGGGCAGGACAGGCTGCAGCCCAGCGCACACAGTCAAAGGCTCTGCCTAGAAAACCCACATTTTATCTTACGGAGACAGGTCTCACTGTGTGGCCCCGACTGGCCTAGAACTCACAGAGAGCCAGCCACCTGCCTCTCTCTCCCTCAAGATGTATGCCTGGCTTGCTTTTCTATGTTTGAGACAAGATTTTACTCTGTAGCCTAGGCTGGCCCGGCACTCATGGAAATCCTGCTTCAGTCTCCTAAATGCTTGGATTACAGGCACGTGTCAAGCCAACTTCTGAAACTCAGGCTCAAGTTGGATGCTGTGTCTGTCCACTGTCACCCCTTGGCCCCTAGGGTTAAAGTGACGTGCTTCCACATGTCCAAGGGTGGGACAGGTAGCCCTGCTGGTCTGGCCCACCTCTACTCAATACAGAATTCATCTTTGTGTGTGTTTGTGCGCATGTGCGTGTACACACACACACACACACACACACACACACACACACACACACGAGATGGAACTCAGGTTATCAGGTTTGCGTGACAATGGTCTTTGCCTGCTGAGCCACCTCGATGGCCCAAGTGTTAGTCTTTTAACGCGCCTGCTCTGAGCCACCTGCCACTGCGTGTCCCCTGATCTGAGTCTAGCCCTTGCCTTCATGTTCTTCAGCTGCCCCTCCGCTAACCGTGTGAGGCTGAGCCTCTGGCTGGGTGATCAGCCAAGTGGGGACTGCCTCTCCTCAAGCAAGGTCTCTGGGGACCATCTCCCGTCACTGGGCACTGAGTGGGCACAGGGGGAATAATGGGGCTGGCTCTGGGGGTGCAACACACTTCATGGCTGTGTGACGGCGAGCAGTCACTGAGTGTCTCTGAGCCTCACAAGGCAAGGTGAGAGTCTTATCAGCTTGGCAGAGGTGAGGACCACAAAAGACCTAGTACCCACAAACGCTGGCGGCTGTCGCCATTGTCTTCTTTAGAGAAGGGATAAGTGTTGCCTCCTGTAGCTGCAGCACCTGGCTGTGATGCTGGATGCTTGGGGACATCACTTGCGCCCCCTCCCACCCCAACCGCCCCAGGGCTGCCTGTTGGCCTTCAGGAAACTGAGCTCTCTGTAAAAGCCAAGTTTCTGAGGCTTCTGGGATAGCTGGGTGTGCAGAGCGGGGCAGGCTGGGTAAGCTTACCTTTTCATTCTCTGTCTTGTTCAGGTAATAGTCTCTGGAGGGCAAGCCAAGGCCGGACTGGTCCACCTGCAGAGGGATTTGGGGTGAGTGGGGGGCTCCCTGCTTACTCTCTACCTTCCCTGGGGCAGGTACCAGCAGGAACGGGAGAAGTTGAGAGCTACTACTAGCAGCATATCCACTAAAGGACCAGGGATGAGACAGGCACATTTGCCCCAGTAAGGGAAATGGCAGCTCCCCTGAAGAACTGCAATGGGATCTGGAGCAGGGAGTAATGGTGAGGAGCCTCCTGAGAGTTGGTCAGGGAGGAGAGGAACATTCCAGAAGGTTACCACAGAAGCCTTCTGCTCCCATCTCGACATACCTCATCTCAGGTAAGAGTTGTTATACTGTGTTTGGTTGACAAGGAAATTATAGTTCAGAGAGGTTTAGCTACTTGCCAAAGACCACACAGCAGGTGGGTAGTATGGATGGGTGAGGTGAGGTGAAAGCAGGGAGAGATGGGCTCAAATCCATTCCTGCCAGGAGCTGTGGCAGGGGAGCCAAGGGTGTCTGTCCCCAGTCATGTCCAAGAGTTTACGTCACCTCAGTGGCTCAGCCCACCTGGATCACATTGCTGTTGGAATTCTTGGAGTCCGCGCTGACATAAACAGAGAAGAAGGGTGAGGTGCGGTAGTGAGCTGTGACCACCTGCAGTGTGTCCTGGAAGTTGTCCTTGGCCCAGGGTCCTGTGATATTCCAGCCTCCCAGCTGTGGAGAGAGAGCAGAGGTGATTGTGTGTGTGTGTGTGTGTGTGTGTGTGTGTGTGTGTGTGTGAGACAAGACCTTCCCCGAGGTGAGCTGAGGCAAAGTCCTTTAAGGGAGCAAAAGTGGTGAGAAAGCATTCCCAGCTACCGCCTTCTGCGCCAGGAAGCCTGGCTAGCCTCAGCTGCCCTCCCTGAAGGCCACCCAACAATGTAGACGCACTCAGAGTAGACTGGTTGGGGCAGGAGGCTATCGATGTAGCTTGTTTGGCAGAGTCCATGTGTTGCAAGCACAATGCCCTGTCTCTAGTACTGTATAAAACCAGACATGGTGGTGACACATGCCAACAGCCTCAGGACTCAGCAGGGCAAACCACCAGGAGTTCAAGGGCATCACTGGCTACAAAGGAAGTTTAAGGCCAGCCTGGGCTATGTGACTGTGATAGTTTGTATATGCTTGGCCCAGGGAGTGGCACTATTAGGAGGTATGGCCTTGTTGCAGTAGGTGTGTCACTGTGGGTGTGGGCTTAAGACCCTCGCCCTAGATGTCTAGAAGTCAATCTTCCACTAGCAGCCTTCAGATGAAGATACAGAACTCTCAGCTCTGCCTGCACCATGCCTGCCTGGATGCTGCCATGCTCCCATCTTGATGATAATGGACTGAACCTCTGAACCTGTAAGCCAGCCCCAATTAAACATTGTCCTTATAAGAGTTGCCTTGGTCATGGTCTGTTCAGAGCAGTTAACACCCTAACTAATAGAGTGACCCTGTCTCAACACACACACACACACACACACACACACACACACACACACACACACACACACAAAAGCAAAGAAGAAACAGATGAACGACTTATTAGTAGTCAGCAGGGTCCTCCTCTACAGAGAACTATTTACGACCAAGAGTCTTAGGGTGCTTCAAGACCAGCACACCCCTCCACATACACACAGGACCAGAAGAGCGATAGAGAAGGATTAGTCAGTACAGTCCCTGCCCCCTACCTAGACACACACATGCTTGTTCCCGGCAGATGCAGACACACACCCTATTCCACCCACACAGCCAGATCCACCCACACAAAGCCATGCACACACATGCCCAGGCAATCCCAACACCTGCAGTAGACAGACAGACAGACAAGACAGACAGACGGGCTCTGAGTCCCAGCTGGGCATGGCGGCTGGAGGTGTGAGGTGTAAGGTGAGCTGGAGGGGCTGGCAGGAAGCTCATTGGAGGGAGACTGTGGCCGTCCGTCCGTCCGTCCACCTGAACACCCACCTTCTCAATCAGCTCCATCAGGGGCTTGGCCCGAAGCTCCTCAATCCTAGTTTCGTTCATGCACGCACGGTAGTACACTTGGGCTTTTCTCTCTGCCTCGCTCACACTGGCCGTGGCATTTTCTAGAAGGTCAAGAAATAACAGAGTTGTGTCTCAACGGGGTGAGTTCTTCCTGGATCCTCAGCGCTCCCAGCTGTAGGGAAGTATCCCCCGGTAAATGACTGTCCACGGAGGAAAAGCCTCATCCTAGGGCTGTTCTCAAGTACCTCTGTGTCCCGGGTTTCTTCTCTCTGCAAGATGACCTTACATAGTTTTGTGTCAACTTGACGCAAGCTAAAGTCATCTGAGAGGAAGGACCCTCAACTGAGAAAAACGCCTCCATAAGATCGGGCTGTAGGCACGCCTGTAGGGCATCTTCTTAATTAGTGATTGATGGGGGAGGACCCAGCCCATTGTGGGTGAGGCCATCCCTGGGCTGGTGGTCCTGGGTTCTATAAGAAAGCAAGCTGAGCAAGCCATGAGGAGCAAGCCAGTGAGCAGCATCCTTCCATGGCCTCTGCATCAGTTCCTGCCTCAGATTCCTGCCCTGACTTCCTTCAAATGCAAAGCTGACTAAGCCCTTTCCTCCTCAACTTGCTTTTGGTCATGGTGTTTCATCACAGCAATAGTAACCCTGACTAAAGGGTGTACCCACCCGGCAGGACCGCACGTGGCCCCAATCCCTTGCCTGGAAGGTGGGAACCCTGCCTAGGTTTTCAGCTCTTTGATGACCTTGCCAGGGAGAAAGGCAGGAATTGGGCTTGAAAGACTGCATTCATTAGCAACTGACTCCCCACGTCCTCCTGAGAGGGCTAGAACCACCAGGTACTGCTGGCCAGGCCCGAAGGTGTCTCTCACCATCCACACCTGGCTCTGGCCATGACCCTGAGAGACCGTGGCCAGCATCCGAGACAGAATGTGGGAAGCCGCAAATGCCATTACAAGATGGCGCTGGTTTCTGTAAGCCGACACCCATGAATATGGGTAAACGACCAATGTGCACATGTGCATAAGAGTTTTTTGCCTAATGAGGTACTGGTAGCATAACCAATCAGGTATGGACACGTCACTCCTAGGCCTATATAAGCAGCGCCATTTCTGGGGCTCGGGGTCTTTTGCCTACACAGTCCATGCTCTCCCAATAAACATGTTGCAGAAGGATCCTGTTGTGGCGTCTTACTTGCTGGCAAGTCGGGCGTCCCACAACACAACTCTGTGCTCAAGAATGAGCCTGGTGGGGCTGGAGAGATGGCTCAGCAGTTAAGAGCACTGAGTTCAATTCCCAGCAACCACATGGTAGCTCACAACCATCTGTAATGGGATCTGATGCCCTCTTCTGGGTAGCTGAAGACAGCTACAATGTACTTACATATAATAAATAAGTAAATCTTTATTAAAAAAAAAAAGATGAATGTCCTGAGTTCAAATCCCAAGCAACCACATGGTGGCTCACAACCATCCCTAATGAGATCTGACACCCACTTCTGGTGCATCTGAAGACAGCTACAGTGTACTTAGATATAATAATAAATAAATCTTAAAAAAAAAAAAAAGAGCAGGGTGTTGGTGGAGGCAGAGGCAGGCGGATTTCTGAGTTCGAGGCCAGCCTGGTCTACAGAGTGAGTTCCAGGACAGCCAGGGCTACACAGAGGAAACCCTGTTTAAAAAAAAAAAAAAAAAAAAAGAATGTGCCTGGCATCTGCTTTCCCTAGGCCTCCAAGGCCACCGAGATAAGAGACAGGCTTCCCAGGACAGCCTGGCTGTGCTGGTCACAGTGTGTTCTGAGTTCCAGCTGGAGGCCACCGACTGACTCCCTTTCCCTGGCATCTGGGGGGAGAGCGAACACTTGAGGCCTCCCTGATCAAGCTGAGTTCCTGCGGCCATGAGCTGTTTGTGTAGAATAAAGAAGAACATGGTGTCTGGGAGAGGGGAGTGTTGAATGAAGGGCTCTGGCAGGCCCAAGTGTGGCAAACCTGGCACCAGGACGGCTTGCCCACCCAGTTAAGATTACATTCCTAAAGCAAGCCTCCAAGGTCTATTCCCTTATTTGGCCTCTGACTCCTTTCTGAGACTAAACACTAAAGGTCCAACAATCAGATCTCATTATTTGGCTACCCTGGCTAACCTGTTCAATCCTAGCACAGCCTTCCTCCTTTTTCTTCAAAAAAAAAAAACAAAAACAAAAAACAAAAAAACCAACAACCCCCCCAAAAAAAAACCCCAAGAAAATAAACAAACAAAAACCAAAAACATCTGCTGTTGCTGTCTGCTTTTGTTCAATCCTGCAGCAGCCCCCCTGCTTGTCCCTCCTGGGTAATAAATAAATCTCCTCCATGCTAAGAACTTGGCATCTGGGTGTGTCCTGTACCGACTCCGAGGGGCCCCCAACCCCTCAATAGGGCCAGTGCCAGGCTGAGCTCTATAAGGGGCAGAAGGAAGACAGGATATGGACGCCATGTGGCAACAGGCATTCTTACTTCTGCCCGGCTTCTCTCACCGAGTGCTACTGTTGCCCTGGTTGGGGCAGAAGCTCTGGGACAGCCTGAGGCACACTGCCCTCCTGCTCTCTCCTCATCAGGAGCAGCTACGACCTTGCAAGCTCCAGAGGAGAGGGACCTGAGCTGACTGAGTCAGCCCTACAGAGCTGGGGAGTTGGCTCAGTAGGTCCAGAGCCTGCTATGCAAGCATGAGGCCCTGAGTTCAGATCCTTACACCTTGAAGAGCTGGGTACAGCTGCCCAAGCCTGTAAGCACAACACTGGAGGGCAGAGGTGGGGGCAGGGAGGAGGTGGATCCCTAATGTTCACTGGCCAGACAACCTAGCTGAACCAATGAACTCCAGGTTCTGTGAGAGATCCTGTTTCAAAAAAGAGAGAGCGCGCAATGGAAGAAAACACCTGACTTTGTGCTCTGGCATCCAAGTGCACACGCTCACACATGCACACACCTGTGAAACACACTTGTACACACATGCACACACCCCTGAAATGCACACATATGCATGCACACACCTGTGAAATGCGCACACACACACACACACATGCACACACCTGTAAAGTGCACATGTACACATGCACACGCCTGTGAAACACACTTGCACACACATGCACACACCCTTGGGAGAACACAAAAGACAGCTAATGAGATGGATCAGGTGAACAAACGCAGATCTTGGGCCAGACTGTGGCAGAGAAGGGGTGAAAGGCACTTGAAAAGTGAAGGAAAGAGCCGGGCATGGTGGTGCACGCCTTTAATCCCAGCTGCCTTTAATCCCAGCACTCGGGAGGCAGAGGCAGGTGGATTTCTGAGTTCGAGGCCAGCCTGGTCTACAGAGTGAGTTCCAAGACAGCCAGGGCTACACAGAGAAACCCTGTCTCAGAAAACCAAAAAAAAAAAAAAAAAAAAGAAAGAAAGAAAGAAAAAAAAAGTGAAGGAAAGATAACAGAGCTCTGAGCTTGGCTTGCTACTACTGACTGGGATGTAAAAGCCCAGAGAACATTCTAGAGGAGAAAGGAGACCTCCTGGGCTCCAATGGCATGGAGATCAATTGGCAGCATGGGACCAGACACCAGAGTTTCCAATGGCCTAGTTAACTTCCTTCCAGGGACCCCATGTTCCAGAAACTTCTGCAGTCACTTCCCCAAAGTCCCAGAGAGGAAAGACAGAACACCGTTTAATCGGCCCTCATCTTCCTCTGGGAGTTTTTCTTGGATCTCTTTCTCACATCGCTGCTGGCCAGTGTTAGGAAGCAAACGCCCAGGCAGCCGGGCAAGCAGAGGCTGCTGAGATGGGCTGCAGGGAACCGGGTGCCTGGGAATCCCTCAGGCTCCAGGGCTGTCATGGCACTATCAGGGCAGAAGCATGCCGGGTCTGGAGTCTCCGCCAGGCAAGGCCACTGTTTGTTTTAGATAAACCACAGACTGCTCCAGGCCTCAAGAGCTCCATCCAAGAGGGGCTGATAAAGGAGGTGCCCAGCTCTTTGGGACAACACTATCCGCACTTCCTGGTGCCGAGTGCAGGCCAGGGGTCAGGCCTGTATCTCATCATCAGACAACACAGAAAGATGGATGTGGTGTTACCGGCCAAGAAGAAGGACAGGGAGCCCGGGAGAGGGAAAGAGCCGGCTAACAAAGGCGAAGAGATGAATGAGCTGGAATCTGAACCCTGGCATTCTTAAGCCTCCCTGAGAAAGCGGCTGGCTCCCAGCACGTGGGCGTGGCCATGTGTGCAACTTGTCATAACATTTCCCCAGAAGTGGCTCTTACTTGGATCACACCCAATTTATAGGCGAGTGCCTGGGTAATTAGACCAAGGTCACATAAAAGTGGCTGAGGCCGGGACAGGCGCTCTCCGTCTTTCTATTTTCTTGTTCCTGCTTGCCAGTCAGTATGCTGAAAAAAAAACAAGCCAGAAGACAGTCCACCCACCCCCACCCCCTAAGAGGTCCTGGCCCCGCCTCCCTGCCTGAATCATAAAATCTACCAAAACTACTCTCCGATGGAAGCTGATACTACGGTGTGTGTGTGTGTGTGTGTGTGTGTGTGTGTGTGTGTGTGTAGGGGGTAGTGTTTCCAAGACAAACAGAGCAGTAAGGGGAAACGGAGACGGTAAATATTGGGAAGCCATAATCAAAAGGAAATGAGAAGAGAGTACAACTCACACCCAGTCACCAACAGAAACTCATCTCACGAAGCTGGAATGTTCCATGTTCTCAGAGAGACTGGTATGAGGGACACAAGAAAGGAAGGGAGGTAGCTAGCTATCCCAACCCCCCTCCCACTCCCCACCACCACCCCCAGCTTTGGTTCTAGGGATGGACCCAGGGGATTGTGCAGGCCAGGCGAGCACTCTTCCCCCCCCCCACAACCCCCCCCGGCTTCGATGGTCACAATTCGCTTGTGTTAAATACTGTCAGTATGTATCCTTGCTTTGCTTTTGAGACTGGTTCTCATATAGCCCAGGCTGACCTTGGACTTAATGTATACCAAAGGATGGCTTTGATCTTCTGATCTTCCCATCCTGCCTCAGGAGTGCTGCAAGAATAGGAATTCACCACCATGCCCAGCTTTATGGTCTCATAGACCTGAAGGGTACACAAATGGCAGTGTGGCTCAGGCCCCACTGGCAGAAGACATAACAGGGAAAGAACTCTTCTAGAAGGACCCGAGTGGTAGTGGTTGTGCACCTCTAATCCCAGCACTTGGAGGGCAGAGGCAGGTAGCTCTCTGAGTTCAAGGCCAGCCTGGTCTTCAGATCGAGTTACAATAGGACAGTTGGGGCAACACAGACAAATCCTGTCTCAAAAAACAAACAAACAAGAAAGAAAAGAAAGTATAGAAGGGACTGAGGAGATGACGTTTGGAACGTCAGAGGCAGGGTGTGGCAGCACACACTTGAAACCCCAACATGGAGACAGGTCGATTCCAGGTGTAACCACTCAGCCAGGCTAGTGCTAACAGTGAGGTCTAGATTCAGCATGACACATGCCTTGAAAAACAGAGGGTAGAGGAGCAGCTGAGAAACACACTCAGTGTTGACCTCTGGCCCAAACAAGAACGTGCATGAGCAAGCACGCACACGTACATGACACGCCAGACAGGGAGAGCGGAGATACCCGTCTGGAAGGGTTTGTGGGGTAGGCTGTCTAGTTGGTAAAATAATCAGAGGTAGGCACAACCAGAAAGCCAAAGCCAAAGGGGTGCCGGGAAGCTGGCTGCTTCCTGATGGTGTGAGGCCACATTCCTTTCTCCCCAGTCCCAGGAGGCCCTGCCAGTCAGCCTGGGGGAAAGGCAGAGTCTATGTTCCATACAAGTGAGGTCAGTCGCTTCCCGCTAACAAGCTAACATGTCACAGTGGCACCTGGCCCAGGTCAGCCCACCCTCTGGGAGGTCCCAGGAGAATTCAGCCATCAAAGGAATGTGCGGCTCTGGCTGGAGATGGAGCTCCCATGGTAGTGACGCTCCTAAGGGGGTTCGGGCATGGTGATCCCAGAGCTTAGAAAGCAAAGACAGGACGGGGGGCGGGAGGTACAAGTTATCTTTGGCCTCATAGGGGGTTCAAGGCCAGCTTGGGCTAGAGACCCAGAGGAAGAAGGGAAAGAAGGAAAGGAAGGAAGGAAGGAAGGAAGGAAGGAAGGAAGGAAGGAAGGAAGGAAGGAAGGAAGGAAGGAAGGAAGGAAGAAGAGAGGGAGGGGAGGAAGGAAGGATATGGCTTGCTCAAGGCTACACTGCATGTTAACAGCTCTGTTGCTGGACCAGCAAACCTCACCAACACTCCAAATGTCTCTTTATCTCCCTACCTCCTGAGAGCACACTCCAGGCCACCCTGAGCACCCTGTGTTCCAGTGCCTGCCAGCTATTAGCCCTGGCTCCTCCTGAGGTCCACTGGCTGGCCCTTTCCTTGTCTTAGGGAAGCTGAAACCACTGGGCCTTAAACTCTGGAACATTCTTTATGTCACTCACTCACCTGCATCTGCTTCTTTTGGGGTTCCCAGGTATCTAGACTATAGCTGAAGAGCCGTTTGTAGATTAGTTTACAGGACAGAGGCTGGTAAGGTGACCGTAAGACATGCTGTGTGTGTGTGTGTGTGTGTGGTGGGGGGTCCTGAGCTAGGACATGGATATCATTTCAGTTTATTTGGGGCCCAGGGCAAGCAGCTATTAAGGAAGCAAGCCACAAGCCTCACTCCCTAGCAAAACCTCCTGGGGCCTCCCCAGAGTGGATGTAGTTAAGAGAGAGCCAGGAACGAGAGAATATACGCTTTGAGATGCCATGGCTCTAGGTCTGAACTCTAGCTCCACCATTTTCTGGGCAATCTGTTTTTGCCTCCGAGTGCCATCCGTAACAGGCATGGACTGCCGTGGATGCATTATGAGAAACAAATAAAAAACTCAGCATACTAGATACACCAGTAGCGCCTTCTCTGATAAATGGCCCACATCGTGCCTGAGACGTAAGATAGTCTAGGACTTTGCCTTCCTCTGACGCCTCCCTGCATCCTTACCAGTGACCTGTGAGATTCCATGTTATGATAGGAGGAGCCAAGGACCTGGGAGGCCCCCTCTATCACCATGCAGCTTGTGAGGGAGGGCACCACATGGAATTCATACAAAGCCACCAGAAGGGCAGCTGTGTTTCTCTGAACTGGGGCCAGGCCCCATGCTCAGGCCCCAAACCACTGCATGCGAGTCTACACTCACAGTGACCTTCTATGTCAGAGAGCACTGAGAGCTGGGCTTAACAGAGTTGGGAACTGTGGCATACACGGAGCCCTGGACAAGCAGCCAAGCTGGTCTGTAGGGGGGCGGGGAGGGGGGTACGGGGCTGTATGGCTTTAGAACTTTGCAGTGTGGCCCTGATGTCACCAGGCCCTGCAGGTTACCCATGTCAAGATCTTGATTGGTTGTTACTGCACAGGGCAGTTTCCTATCATCACCTTGACCCAGAAGGACAGGGTAGATAGAAAGTCATAGCCCAGGACGGGAGGCCACTCCCCATGACATCTGACAGCTGCCTCAGATTGGCTGGGGTGGGATTGGGGGTCCTGAGAAGCTACTGGGAACTGTGGGTGAAAGGGTGGGTAGGCAGCCTAGCAACAGCCATGGTCTGAGGCTGGGTTGGAAAAGAAAGACAAGGCGTCCTTAACCCACTTGCAACTGAAGGACATGGCTGCCTAAAAAGCAGTTGTTAAAACAGAACCATTTCCTATCTCCTGAGACGACTTCATCACTTAGAGAGGATCTGCCCTCTTTTAAGCAGCCACTTCTGTGTCACTTACTCCTCAGTGTGACGAAGGGCTTTAAAAGGCTGGACAAGCTGGATGTGGTGGTGCCTCATACCTTTAATCCCAGTTCTTGGGAACGGAGGCAGGAGAACTTCTTCAAGTTCAAGGGCAGGCTGGACTACACAGGGAGACCTTGTCTTGAAAAGCCCAACCAACTGCCAAGACAGAGTTAAGTGTTCATGAAGCTAAGCGGCCTTGGTGACACACGGATTAATAGGGTTTTTACTCTCTGGCCCTTGCCCAGCTTTGGGAGCCCCAGGAGAGGGCAGAGGGCAGCAGGAGAGGAAGCTGGAAAGGGTTTCACACATCACTGGTAAGGATGCTGCCAAGCATCCGAGGAAGGCAAAATCACAGGTCAGCACATGCGGTCCAGTCCGTGCTAGGACTCCTTCTGGGAGAGGAGACACTGCGTGGGCAAGATCTTATGTAGTAGCCAGGAATATAGCAGCAAGAAGGACAGACTCGGGCGTCTAAGCATGGGACTCCATGGTCAAAAGGACTACTTTGGATAGTCTTTTTCACAGCTCATTACCAGCAGCCCAGGAATAACAGACTCTGATATTTCTCTCTCTCTCTCTCTCTCTCTCTCTCTCTCTCTCTCTCTCTCTCTCTCTCTCTCTCTCTCTCTCTCCCCCTCCCTCTCTCTCTCTCTCCCTCCAGGATCTCATGAAACTTAGGTTACCTTTAAATTGAATGTTTGATCCTCCTGCCTCTACCTCCCAGTTCTGGGATGGTGCTGATACCACACCCAGTTTTACTCGAGCTGGGGGCTGAACCCGTGGCCTTGTGCATGCCAGGCAAGCACTCTACCAACTGAGCTATAACCCCTGCCCTGCATGACACCACCACTGATCAACAGGTATAGTCTGAGCTGGAGTGTCTGAGCTCAATACTTTTTACTTTCACACCACAAACTCAGTTAGTGCCAGCCAGGAGCTAAGTGCACGGAGTGTTGAAGGCCGAGGCCCGAAGCTCTGTGTACTCTCTCAGTGACAACCACCTCACACCTGCTCTTCCGTGCTGCGAACTGCGGACTGATCTCATGTTGCCAATGAAGAGAGTTAACCAGGTCACTCAGGGTCACCCGGCAGGCAGGGGATGCCACCCTCCCCAACCCCTTTGTCGCTTACCCAGTAGATGCTTGATGACAGCTTGGTTGTGTTCCCAGAGGTTGCTGAAGGTTCCCCAGCGTGAGTGGCCATCGGGCACGGGGTTGGCCTTGATCCAGCCCCCGCAGGCGTAGCTGAAGAAGTCCTGGCACGGGTCTACTGTGGGGTCCATGGAGTTTAGGATAGAGCTGGTCACTGAGACACAGGCCTCCGTCAGACATACCGGAGGCGTTCCTGAGGGCCAGGGACAAGAGGCTGATGAGAGGTGAGCAGTGCAGGTAGCCTGCAGCCCAAGGCTGACTTAGCTGGGTGACTACTAAATCCCTGATGAGACACAAGCTCGGTAGATTTAGAGCCTCTTGGCACACAGGACTTCTATTAGCTGTGTAAACTCCGTTCCGTGGTTCCAAAGAGCTCAGGACTAAGCCGATTTTCTTTCAGCCATCTTTCCTCCACGACAACTTCTGATCCTGATGTCAACCATTCATTTTCCAGTCCACACATCTATCTTTCAATAAAATCAACACTGAATGTTTTCTAGGTCCTGTCTGTCTCTGTCTGTCTGTCTGTCTGTCTCTGTGTGTATGTGTGTGTGTGTGTGTGTGTGTGTGTGAGAGAGAGAATTATACAATGTGCATAGGCAACACACATGTGTGTGTGTTTATATGCCATAAACACACACACACATGTATGCATGCATACACATATGTGCACACACATGCACAGACATGCACAATCAGGGCAGAGAACATAGATCAGTTAGTAGAACCCTGGATTCAGTCCCCATTACCACATAAGTCGGAGCACTGTGGCACAGGACTGAAATCCTCACTTGGGAGGTAGAGGCAGGAGGATCAGAAGTTCAAAACCATCCTCAACTACAAAGAGTTTCAGGAAGGCGCATGAGACCCTATCTCAAAACAGACCCCCCCCCCCGCCACCCCCTGAAACAAAACTATTGCTCTATTGGCATTTGAATGGAAAAGAATCTTTTCCAAGTGCTGGGAACAGAGCCAGGCCCTTGCACATGCCAGGCAAGTGCTCTCCCACTGAGTCACAGCCCAGACAGCCTTTCTGTAGCAGGGGTGATGGTGCCACTTACAGGAACACTACATCAGATCCCCTTAATCAGAGTCACACACCCTGGTTTCCAGCCACGGGGAAAGCCAGAACCTTATGAGAACAGAGGGAATGTCCGTGTGTTTGAAAAGGCCATTCTCTGTTAGATGTAACTCCATATTTGGAGAGGAGAGGGGAAATAATACCTATTGTTTTTTACTCAGTAAACTGCAGGAAGTCAAGTCTGACAAAGTCTTGGCTGGAAATGCCCACAAGACAAACAATAAGGGGACTTGGGTTTGGAAACAACACAAGGTGGTGGCGCACACCTTTAATCCCAGCATTCGGGAGGCAGAGGCAGGATCTATGTGAGTTCGTGGTCTACAGAGTGAGTTCCAGGACAGCCAAGGCCACAGAGAGAGAGACAGTGCCTTGAAACACCCCCCACCTATAAGAAAAAAACCCCCAACAAATAACAAAACCTAAAAAACCAAAACAACAACAACAAAACAAAAAATCCAACCCAACCACACCAAATCAAACCAAATATCCTTGGTCCATCAGGAGTTTCATGTCTACTTGATTGACTAGTGAGTGGTTTAGGAGGCCCCAGCTGACCAACTGATAGTTTGTGGCCCTCTCATCTATGTTCACTGATCCTTGGAAATCTCCTCAGGCCCTCTCGTATTCCTTCCTGTCTTGGGCATCTGCGGTCCCATCATGTGCTAAATCACACCTGTGGCCCCATCATGTGCTAAGTCACATCTGTGGTCCCATCACGTGCTAAGTCACAGCCTTCCCTGTCTAGGTTCCTACAAGAGGATGCACTTGTTTTCACGGGTCCTTTCTCCAGCGCTGGGCTTGGCATCCACTGCTATTCAGTGGATGTTTGTAGAATGCATTAATGTCCCACCGAATGACTAAATGAAAGTGTCTTAGGATCTGGCCACCTGCTGGAGAGGTAGGTGGCAAATACCCCTTTGCTCTGGGACACACATGATCAGTCAAGAAGGCAGGAACCAGCTCAGGTCTGATATACTCACCTAACAGTATTTACCTTCAGTGTCATCCAAGACGCTTCAGTTCTTTAAAAATGTGAAGTGTGTGTGTGTGTGTGTGTCTGTCTGTCTGTCTGTCTGTGTGTTGTGTGTGTGATTGTGTGCTACACGATCTCCTGGAGTCAGTGCTCTCCTCCTTCTACCATGCAGGTTCTGGGGCTAGAACCCAGGTCATGAGGCTTCACAGCAAGCACCCTTATCCACTTAGCCATCTAGCTGACCCTTAAGATGCTTTTAAATACTTCGCAGAACAGGGACAGGGAAAGGGGTTGTTAAGTCAGTAACCCCAGAATCCATATTATCAATGCCAGGCATACACTTGCAAGCCCAGTGCTGGGGAGGTGGAGACAGGAGGATTCCCTGGGCTTGCTAGTGAGCTGCTGGGGCATAATGGGTGAGTTTCAGGCCAGTGAGAGACACTGTCATAATGGCAGTGGAGCCAAATGGCACCGCTGAGGATGGCATCCAAGGGCTGTCCTCTGGCCTGTTCACACACACATGACCCTACATGCACTAAAACAAAACAAGACAAAAACTGCCAACTAGGGAGATGGCTCAGTGGTTAAGAGCACTGACTGCTCTTCCAAAGGATCTCAGTTCAACCCCCAGCATCCACACAGCGGCTCACAACCATCTGCCACTCTAGATCCTAAATCCCAGGATCTTCTTCTGACCTCTGCGGATACCAGGCATGCGTGAGGTTCACGAACACGCAGGCAAGATACTCATTCAGAGAAACAAAACAAATAGACTTTTCTGAAAGTGTTAAAATAAATGAATTATCCTTCCCCAGAGAACTTCATGTTAGTTTTGCTGCTGTTTGGAAGTCGGCTGCAAGCCTCTGGAAGGGAGGCCTAAGCAGGGAGGCGGGTCAGAATGTCCTCAAGGGCCCAGACACTGCTTAGAGGTGGGTCTTCCAGAACTGTCTGAGGAGCTGATTTGCCTGGCCTCGTGTTTACTCAGATGCGGCCAACGTTAGGGCCCGCTGATGCACAATGAGGTTCTGCCAAGACCCAGGCGGCGGCTGCTTTCTCAGGTGGTGCGTGGATCCCCTGATCCTTAGCCCAGCTCCACCCTAGGGCAAGAAGACCATTCTGCTCCCACATCTGGACTTGGAGGCAGGGAGAGGAACGGGCCAGAGGCAGACACTGGAATCTGCCCCTACGAGTCCCACGTGGCGCTAACTACTGCTCTTTGAGATCTGGGGATCAAACTCACGTTGTCAAGCTTGGCGGCAAGTACCTTTACCCACTGAGCCATCCTGTCAGCCCCACGACGCATTTTATTCAGGAGCCGTCCTTTGGGGGCACTCTTTGAGTCCTGGAGACACGTATTAGGGTTCTTAAGGGGAGTCCCAGAGCAGCCTGTCTGCTCTCCATCCCTGGGCCAAGAGCTGGGCAGACAGTTCTGGGCCTACACTGGCAACAGGATGCTCTGAACTGAAGCTGACTCAGGATGGGGGTAGCTGCAGAAAGATAATGCTCTGCTATGCTTTGTCGATGAAGTGGAGATGTGCACACGCTCATACATACACTCCTGCACGCACACACGCACACACTCACAGCACACAGGCTTGGTAGGGAAAGGCTAGCCCCGGTCCCACTGTTCCTTTTACACCTTTGGTCACCCAGTCTTTTACTCGGCTTCTCCACACCCATGGCATTCAGGCACAACGCTGGGCACAGGGCTAAAGGCTCAGAAATGAGTACTTAATCAGGAAAGTATCAATTCAGCACCTGTGAGCCAGGCACACGTGGAAAAGCATCTCTATAAACCATTAGTTAGTCCGTTAAATAATCAACCAATTATTTCTTAAGCACCTCGTAGATACTTAATCCAGCCACACAGGAAGAAATGATCATGAATTGTTTGAATAAATGAATGAATAAATGACTAAGTGACCCACACAGGAAGGACATATGAATGGAGTCCCAGTCCTCTATTTAGAACTTAAAATGTCCCCTACCCCATTTCTGGATGGCCGCCCTCAACCAACTTCATAGTGGAGAAGGCTCCATCAAGCCATTATGCTGGAGTGAATGACAGCCGTTGGGTGGAACCACCTCCTTTGGTTGCTCTGATTAATAAGATGGTTGTGGGGAGAATAGGAGATCCTGGACTTGATTTGAACTTGGACCCATTTTCCCCAAATCCATCCTTCTCATGACCCCAGAATGATAGTGGGGTCAGAGGAACCCATCAGAACAGAGTCAGAAGGGCCTATACATGCAGGAAGGTTAGGGGGACCCACCATGACAGCGGGGCCAGAGGGGCCTATCACAACAGGTCAGAAGGAGCCATTATGTGACCGTCCAGTGTGGACGAGAGCCATGCACAACAGAAACACACAAAGGCTCTAGGGCATGAAGTACAGTCCTTCCCTGGTGCTGGCATGCCCTGGAAGTGAACCGCAGTCATAAGGAGGCGGGGCCAGTGCTCTGGATTCCTCTAAAACCTGGACACCCGTGAGCCGATGCAGCCTCTGCACCCAGTCCCCCTGGCTTGCAGCCTGGGGTGACTCGGTCTCAGTGGCCCCAGCACACGTCACAGGGCTCCAGGGAGGAAGAAATAAGTCGCATGTGTGAGGAGAGGTCCAGGGGAGGTGCCCGTGAACGGAAGTCATCACAGCTGTACTCTAGGGATGTACTGACTAGGGATGGCGGGCGGCCACGCCTTCGCAGTAACAGAGCCAAAGCTAACTGAAAAGGTCCTTTGGAGCTCCAGATACATAGGTCATTAGGGTCATCCCCCAACTGGGCACTTTCCCCCACATTCAGAGTAGAAAAATAAAAAGAAGAAGAAGAAGAAGTCAGTTCTGGAAATTAAGTGGTTTCTCTATTAAGCTGCTGAGCTAGTCTAATGGAGCCTAGGAAAGCTTTGATCCCACTAAGTAGTCCAGGCTAGTCATGAAATCTGCATCCTCCTGCCTCAGCCCACCAGGGTATTGAGATCTTAGGCTCGAGCCATTTGCACCCAGATCTGTCCTTCTGATTTCAAATCCTTTCCACCATTCACTCTCCCAACCCATCTGCCTCGACCCTGCATCCAGAGGCATCTCTCTCTTTGGCTCTGGAGACCAATCCCAGCTTGCACAAAGACCCCTGCCTCTTGCACAGAGTGACAGAGCCCAAGGAATCATGGTTAAGCACATCCCAAATCACAGATGCACCTACTTGTCTGGTACTGGATGCCCAGGGCTGCCAGGCAGGCCACCAACCCTGCCGCCAGAAGCGTCACCAGCACCACCAGCCGCTTCTCCACCGAGGTCCGAGCTGCCCAGCACCTCTGGCCGCTCCGGGAGCTGCGGAAGTTCACCTGCAGGGAAGAAGCCAGGAGGGGCAGCGAGACCATGAGACCAGGGCCCCTCTTCCCCAGGAAGAAGGAACCCCGCTGCAGGCCCAGACTCTGGGGAGGCATCAGGCTGCCTGTCGGTCTCAGGGGTGGTCCGGTTCCCAAAGAATTTGCCCTAATCCAGGAAAGGAACCACCGCCCTGGCCAGGAGCTTCAATTTGCTCTTGGACATCAGAGCTAGCAGCTCAACTCAGGCGGGCTTGTGTTTCCTGTGTCATTCGATACCGGTAGAAGGGGGGGGGGCACCTACAGCTTTTCTATTTCTCCAGTAAGGAGCTCAAAAAAAAAAAAGAACAGGATGTTTGGACTTTGAAGGCATTCGGAGGGCGGCCAGCTGGGCCCTCCTCAGAGCCCTGCAACCACAGAGCCAGAGACAAACATGACAGGACCACAGCTCCTGCCTGCTCTCTGCAAGTGGGAACAGCTCAGACCATTTGGTCTTTCTAATCCTATCAGGGCTGCCTCGATGCCTCTCTTTTGACAAACAATAAAACCGAGATCCCTGGTCACTTCTCTCGTAGCTGAGCGGGTAGGACTGAGATAGGAAATAGATTCTGGAGCCCACCAGTGAGTGAGACCTGGGTCTCAGGGGATGGTCAGGGAAGACAAGAGGCGAAATAATATCTCCATTCATGCAGGTCCTCTAGGGGGGAAAAATGTGCCAGGCCCCTGTAATCTGGCTAAACAGGAAAGAAAGCACAATGAGGGGAAACGGAGGGTGTGGCAGGCCCTTGGGGGCAGGGGACCAGAGGGGACAGGCTTGTACTCAGGACCCCAGGTCCTGGCTTTTCACACCCAAAGCCAGCACGGAGATGGGGGTGCGGGAGACCCCTTCTGTTCCAAGAGGTTCTCCCTGCAAAAGCCAGGAAGGGCACAGGACAGGAAGAGTCTCCAGAAGGTGGGGCTGTGCAGTGACGTCACCCCGTACAAACATCTGGGTACCAACTCGAGTGGGAGAAAATGGATTCCTTTGCTTTCAACTGCTTAGAGCCAGGAGGGAAGGCAGATAATGAACAGATGGGTGGACAGGAGAGGCTCCCTGGAGCAGGTGATGTCTGGGTTGGGTGTAGACAAATAAAAAAGGGGATGGGTGCCAGGCATAGCTCTGAGAAAGAACAGGAAATTCATCCGAAGAACTGGAAGTGACGTCACTGCCCTTTGGAGTGGATGAGGGAGAAAGAGCATGAAGAGGAACGAAAGGAGTCCTTGTGAGGTCCCGAGCACACCAGGGGACCTAGGGATACCTAACTCTGTCTTGCAGCACCCCCAGATGTGCAGGGGGTGACCTCAGAGCAGGTCAGAGCCCAGAAGGCATCTTACAACTGGCCCATGAGATCTGAGATGGGTTACTCTAGGGAAGGGCCATCCTGGGGTACCTCCTGGGTACTAAAAAAAGGAAAGCGGAACACGAGAAGGAAAATTGGGATCTAAAACCGAGAAAAGGATGCTGAGAACGGGGGACATTCTGCGACTGTCACCAGGAGGCGTGCACCCTATGGTGGTTGCCAAGTGTGAGAGGTAAAGGTTTCTAACCGTCTCAGCTGTTCAGAGACAGCCTGGGACACGTGCTCCCATAGACACACTTACGTCTACCTCCAGTGTTGGCATAAAGAGGGGCCTGAAGGCCTCCAGCCAGGTGCAGCCTTGGCAGGGCACTGACATCAGTGTCCCTTCATGTGGCTATCCTTCTGCTCCAGGACTTGTCCCAGCCTTTCTTTTCCACCTTGTGGCCTCTCTGGCTGGACGGTCTCGGATCAGTTAACAGAGCCACGGAGACCCTGGTTTAAGAGGCCTCCTTTGCCTGAGGGAGCTCGAGGGAGCAGCTGGGACAGACGGTTCAGCTTTGGGGAAAGCAGGGAAATGCGACTTCATAGGGACACCGAAGTGCTGTGGTGAGGGGGACAGGGAGTCAGCCAGGCGCAGACATCAAGGAGGTGAAGGAGAAGAAAGAGGCGGCAGATAAAAGGAACCTGGAGGGAAACAAATGACTAGCAACCTATATATGCTTGACAGCTGGCCATTTTATTTTATTTTGCGCTGGGCACGTTTGTTCTGTTTCGTTAATTGGCAGGGGAAGCTCCCAAGACCAGGTACTTGTGTGAGCTCCAGAGGAGGCACAGCTTATTGGATTTACTGGGCAGAAGTAACAGAGCACAGTGAGACAAGCATCTCTCTAGACTGCACAGGTTGGGTCCGTGAGGCCCCGCTGCTGCCCCCAGAGAGAAAACAGCCAGGCTGGGACATCACTGTTCTATGTCAAGCCAAGTGTTGAATCTAAACAGATGGCGTCCACTGTGGATTAATTTAGAATTAAGTCAGAATGGAATTAAAAGGTCTCAGTTCCCAGTAAGAAGTGCAAAGGGGATTTGAAAATAGAATCGCTACCCTTTTTGTCATGTTCCCCGTTTGGCTTTCGTTGCTGGGCCAAGCACTTCTGGGTTTCTGGACAAGTCTTGCCTCTGAGGGCAGAGGGGATGAGCAGGAGTTCCCGGGGGCAGGCATTACCTCAAAGCTTTGGGCTGGGACCAGAGGAAGCTGGGCAAATCCCAGGACTGTGGACGGACAGGTCGGGTGGTTTCAGGGTACCACACACTCTGCCCCTTTTCCCTGAGCCCTGACTCCCAAGACCTGGGCCCTGGGGAGAAACCCATGAAATAAAGTGACAAAGAAATGAGGGCATGCTAACCGTAGGAGACCAGGCTGTGGCTACTGAAGGGCAGTAAGTTTAGTGGCGAGCAGTCCAATCCATCTTGAGATGATTGGAAGTGGCTGTTGGTCAAGATACCGGACGGAGCTTATACCCCCAAAGACTTAAAGTCACTTTGGACTCTCAGTCTGCTGGCAGGCTTAGGGAAGGGGCTGGGGAGGAGACAGGGATGCCCTAGGAGGAGAGAGATGAGGAACAGGAAAAGGGATGGAGCTAGAGACAGCAGCAGAAAGGGAGGGACAGAGAGTAGGAGGGAAAACGCAGAGATGTCCAGCCCTGGCAGTTCCCAGGGTTTGCAAAGCACCGGAACAAAGCCCATTATAAGAGGGGATAAATATTCAGTTACAGAAGTGAGCGCCTGGCTCACCTAGGCTTACACCAAAAACAAGTTCTGCAGGTGAGGAGGGGTGCCTGCCCCAGGGCCCAGGAGAAGAGCCAGCAGCGTAGGGGGTGGGAACCAGGCTAAGCAAGCTTTCAGAGGCTAAGGCCCCCAGCAACCTGGCTTCGTGGGGCAACAAACAGGGCTTGTCTGCTAAAGCTCTGGCAGAGAGCCCACCTCTTACAGCCCAGGGGCCCAGCATCATGAGGGCTCTCTACCTCAGACTCAGCCTCTCAGAGCAGGCAGAGCGTGACAGCTGAGCCTCGAAGGGGGCCCCTGGCCTCCATGGGGGTGTCATTTTGGGCAAGTTCCTTCCAGTAAAGTTTCCATGAGGTAGACTTTCGGCTGAGACCACTGAGGTGAGCCCTGAGCAGAGCTATGATGTCTTCCCAACATCGGAGTCCCGCCTGACACCCACCCCTCCATGCCTGACCTTGAAGGCATGGTGACAACCTTTAAGAGGGATCATAGTCTCAGGAAATGTTTGTCTTCCAGAAGGAATAACCAGCTCTCCAGCATGGAGGAGAGATTAGTCGGGACTCTGAGGGGTGCGCAGAGGCAGCCCTGAGCCTGTCTCCCAACTCTAAACACTAGGAAGCTGGAGTGAAGTCCCCAGGTGTGAGTGACCATTTCAGATTCGAGAACCCGCTGCCCAAGAGCCTCACAGCATCGCTGGTGTACAGAGCTAAAGGTCCCTCCTGACATGGGGAAGTTGTCTGAAAGTCTTAAGAGGCTCCGTCCTGGGGCTGGGGAGATGGCTCAGTGATTAAGAGCACTGGCTGCTCTTCCAAAGGTCCTGAGTTTGGGTCCCAGGAACCACATGGTGGCTCACAACCATCTGAGATCTGATGCCCTCTTCTGGGATGTCTGAAGACAGCTACAGTGTACTTACATATAATAAATACATAAATCTTAAAAAAAAAAAGGCTCTGCCCTTCAAATTGCTCTCCAAAGACAGTGCTATGCAGAGGGTGGGAAGGTGAGGGTCTCCGATTTTTGTATCTCAGTTTCCCTGCTGCTCAATTTACCACCCCACCCCACCCCACCCCACCCGCCCCGGAAGTAACCAGAAGTATTTAGTAGATAGCTGTAGCCAGGGTTCCCAGTCTAGCTGCAGGTGGAATCTCCAGTATTTTCTCACAAGCAACTGTAATTGGTATGTGTCTCTGTCCACTGTGTCTGTGCCTATCTGTCTGTGTATGTGTGTCCGTGAGTCTCTGTGTGTGGGTCTCTCTCTCTCAAGTCCATTTTCATACCACCAGACGGACTTTTTTTTTTTTTTAAATCATTATTGCTTCACCTGAATCTTAGCAGCGACTCTGAGAGGTGGGTCAACAACAATAATACATCTTGTAAGGAGGCTGGAGGAGTGAGGTGCTTTTGGGTCTCCAAAGGTCCCGACAGACTGACAGGGCTGCATAGCTTGAAACTGTGTGCTTAGAAGGCCGGAGCGCGGAGCTCGGCAAACAGTGAGCCCTGGGTTTGATCCTCAGCACTGCATACGACGGAGTGTGGGAACGTACGCCAGGAACCCCGGAGAGTGGGAGGCAGAAGAGGGATGGGAAGTTCAAGATCACCCTCGGCTACACAGTAAGGTCATGACTTGCCTGAGCTATGTGAGACCCTGTCTCAAACAAAACAACAACACCAATAACAATAAAACAAAAATGTAACAAAAATACAAACATTTAAGCCAGGTGTTTTGGTGTGACTGGTGTGGGGGGATTTCAAGTTGAAGGCTGGGCTGGCTTATAGAGTTGAGAGTCTTCTCAAAAAAAAAAAAAGTGTGTGCATGTATATGTGTGTGTGTGTGTGTGTGTATGTGTGTGTGTGTGTGTGTGTATACAAGGGAGAGGCTGGCAGAGCTCATGCTAGGGAAGGGGCCTAAGTTAGACACACCCCCAAAATATATATACACACACATATATTTATATACACATGCATATATGTCTATATACTCACTTAAATATAAAATACTAGCAGTCATTATTTCTGGGTGGAATTAGTTTATTTTTAAAGCCTCTGTGTAAGTGTGTGTATGTTTGTGTGTACATGTGTGTCTGTGTACGTGTGTGTGTATATGTGTGCACGTGTGTGTGAGCATGTATGTGTGTGTTTGTGTGTGTGTACATGTGCATGTGCGCATGTGTGTGTGCTATCAGAGAATCATATCCAGGTCCTTAAGTGTGCTAGTCAAGTCCCCTTACCAGTGACTTGTATCCCCAACTCCTGAAACCTCTTTTTCACACTTGTCCTTTCTTTATTGGTAAATGAACGTGTAAACCATTTATACTGAATAAAGACCCAAAAGACTTAAAGCATTAAACTATGAGAGAACTCTTCTTCATAATATAGACAGGCCTGGTGTACACACCTGTAGCCCCTGGCACCCGGAGGGCGGCTAAGGTAGGAAGGCCTGGGGCTGGGAGGAAGATTGGGGAGTGTGGGGATGGGAGAGGAGAGGAGAGGAAGGGGAGGAGGGAGGAGGGAGGAGAGAGGAGAGGAATACACTGGGTGGCTCTTAGCTTTTAGCAGAGCAAGCACCAGCTAGCTTGTATTTACTCTGGGGAAGTCATGGAGGCTTGGAGCAAGACCTGCAAGGCATCCACAGAAATACCCCCAAATTCTCATCAATCTTTCTGCACTTTCTTCACGGAGATTAGAAAATATACCTAGATGGGCAGCTTGCTGTGGGGACACCAAGACAGAGCAAGGTTGAGCCCACACAACAAGGATGTTTCATCCCCTTTCAATGTCTCAGCCTTGGCACCTGTGGGATGGCTACCACGTGGCTACCGGCCCTTAGCTGACGGGTCACAGAACAGTGACACCGGTCACTCCATTTTCCTTACCCTCCCTTACAGATGAGGCCTGAAAGAGGACACACAGAGAGACACACAGAGAGAGACACACAGGGAGAGACACACAGGGAGAGACACACAGGGAGAGACACACACATACACAGAGAAACACATCTGAGCTCTGAGGAATGTTGCTGAGAGGGGACGAAGTCCCAATGAGTGACTCCGGAGCATTTGGGAGAAGGAGCTGAGTCCCCGCACTCTTAAATCACTAACCAGAGGAGTCCGAGAGTCCCACCATCCTATACCTGTGCCTGACAGGAGCTGGGCCTGGCATGCTGAGGTTCCACTCCTGTGCACGGCCTTTAGATAACTTTTGAGTAGGTGTCTTTCACAAGGTACCCAACACTCTTCTCTGTCTCACCGTTGGCCAAGACAGCAGAAACCCTCTTGGTCCTGTCTCTCTCTGGGATGGTTTCTCGGGAGCTGGGTCACACAACCACTCTGGGTGTTCCTATTCAAAAACCCAGCTTACCCACCCATGCCCAAACCTTACCCAAGTTCTGGCTTGGCCAGAAAGCTCTGCTCCAGGCAGAGGAGAGAAAGAGAAAGTCTGGGCACACCCCACCCACTCACACCCATCAAGACAGAGACTTGATGTCATCTCAAGTCTTTGGAGATTCCTACAGGGACAGACCCTAAAGGGAAGGAACCAGGCTTCCGGAGTTAAGCTGGCAAAAGACACAGAGAGAGGACAGAAAGCCACCTCCACCTACCCCCTGTTAACTGTGGTAGTCAGAGAGAAGAGCGAGAAATAAAGGCATAGTAATGTTTCATATTCATAGTTAGGACTCCAGGGAGGCCGGGCCCTCTTAGCTGAAGCAGGGATAGCTTTAAACTGTTGGTGCTGGAAGCTGGGTCCCTATAACCCCGGGAGAGTCCCCCCGCCCCCATCACCACTACTACCATCCTAGGCTGTTCCGTGAAAAGTTCAGGGCAGGAGAGTTCTGGGCTTCAACTCTGCATCTGAGTTGTGGCCCAGATCTCGGGATGGATGGGGCTGAAGCAGGGCTGGAAACCAGCCTCAGAGTACCGCTGCACAGGAAGGGGCTCTCCGGGGGCCCAGAGCTGCTTGTGTGCACGACCCATCTCCCTTCCCTACGGACTGATGCGGGGAGGAGACGCAAGACTGCGCATGCCCGAGCCGGGGCAGTGCTGAACCAGCAAGGATCAGAGTTCCTACCTGTAGGCCATTGGGGTACACATCGCCCTCGGAGAGTGAGTCCACCAGATCCTCTTCGTCCAGCGTGGCCCGCTTGTAGGTTGACATCTGCAATGCCAAATGTAGTACGGACTCCCTCAGCGTCTCCATTGCCCAAATGGGGAAACGGGACCCGGCGCCCCGCCCCGGCCACCCGAGATCAGCCCACGGATGGATGGCCCTCCCCGCGCGCCACGCCCGCCTCACCCCCAGAGCGGCCAGCGCGGCGGCCAGCGGCGACCACACGGTCCGCATGCTGCACCCCGCGACGCCCAGTCTGGGTTGGGTCCCCTCGAGCTCCTGTCTCCACGCGCCCGGCTGCTGGGGGCGTTTCCCGCTGGGAGGTGGGCGTGGCCGGCGGGGCACGTGCCTCTCCCAGGCCTTCCGCGAGAGTTGGGGTGGGGTGGACTAGCTGGCAGGGCCAAGCCTCATAGAGGTTTCTTTTACAATGAGGTCCCCAGCGGCAGAGACTAAGGGTCAGCAAAGCCTAGCCGAATCAAGACAGATTCCTTCACCATCAGCTGAGACACGAGGTCTTCCATCCAGCTAGAAAGGCTAGCGGGGGGGGGGGGGGGGAGGTAGAGCCAGGAACTCCCCCATCCTACCCCACCCCGCATCTCGGTTCCTTTTTCCTCTCTAATTTGGTAGTTTTAAAGCCAGAGATCTGAATGAAGTTCACACAATGCTAAGAAAGTCCTCTGACACGGTGAAAACTGCTGATTGAATTTGGAGGTCTGCCACCCTCCCTCAAAGGAGGTGGCCCTCCATACACACCAAGAACTTTTGCTTCATGGGCCAGCCAGACGGTTTAGCCAGCAAAGTGTTTGCAGTTAAGTCCGACCATTTGAGTGCATCGTCAGGATCCACAGGATGCAAGGAGAGAGCCAAGTCCCACGGGTTGACCTTTGCCCTCTACACGTGTCACTGCACATACACTTCCAGACATGTACACACACACACACACACAAATAATGATCTAAGTTCTAGCAAAAAGGGGAGCCGGGCATGATGGCACACGCCTTTAATCCCAGCACTTGGGAGGCAGAGACAGGCGAATTTCTGAGTTCGAGGCCAGCCTGGTCTACAGAGTGAGTTCCAGGACAGCCAGGGAACACAGAGAAACCCTGTCTCAAAAAATTAAAAAAAAAAAAAAAAGAAAGAAAGAAAAAGAAAAGAAAAAGGAGGAAGAGGGTATGGTGGTGCATTCCATTAAATCTCAGTACCCGGGGGAGACAGAGGCGCGCAGACCTCTGAGTTCAAGGCCAGTCTGGTCTACATAGTAAAATCTTAAAAACAAAGTGGGGGTGGGGTGGGAATCGTTGCTTTGGGCTGTGCTGGGAGATATAGCTCAGTGGTGGCACACTCCCTCAGTTTCATCCCCAGTATAGCAAAAGCAAAATAAAATCACAGAGCTTTGGAGCAGATCAAAAGTCAGGTTAGTTAAAACATACTTTAAAAGAACCCAGGTAGGCGAAGTCAGGTCTCAGGAGTAGAGAATTTTCTTTAAGTGTCCCCTTCCTTGCCAGGGGCATCTCCTGTGACCATCATCTAGTGTGACCATCATCTAGTTTCCCAAAAGGTACCGGTCACCTCTAATAACTCACTCAAACACTTTCAGCTTTCCAAAGAGACAATTCTTTTCTCTTTTTTAGGCTTTTTAAAAACACATGTATGTTTATCTGTCTGTCTGTCTGTCTGTCTAGGTACCACATGCATTCCTGGTGCCAGTGGAGGTTACAATAGGGAATTGGAGTCCTCGGAAGTGGAGTTAGGGATGGTTGTGAGCCACCATGTGGGTGCTGGGAACTTAACTTAGGTCACCCAGAGGAGCAGGCATTGCTGTAACCACTGGGACATCCCCCTAACGCACCATTTCTGTTCTGAACTTGGCTCCCACTGTTGGGCATATATGCAAGAGAACCAGCGTGGAGGGAGGGGTGAGGTGGTTGTCCAAGGCAGGGGGAGGGGCCAGTGAGGAAAGTGGCTCCAGGGGATCCCTATGATTTAGGGGTCAGCAAGATGCCTCAGAGGGGCTTGCCTCAAATACGAACACTTGACTTCATCCCCGTGACCCTCACTCCCTCTGACAGCCCCCTCGACGGACTGCCAGAGTCAAACAGCCATTCTAAATGAAATTCTCATCACACGACCCTTGCTTCGAAGGCCTCTGTTATCCCCAACCTTTTGCCAGGCTCAGGGCTGCCCGTCTCTGACCCACCAAGGCGCCAGATCTCTCCCCTGGCTTACGTTCCTGATCTGCAGACACCTGAGCTGCTCATTCTCCGCCAAGTCCTTTGTAGCTGCTGCTCCCTCCCTCCATCTGGAACATTCTTTTCTAATCTTTGCTCCTCCCACTACCAGCCTCGGACTCTCAGATTAAATGCCACCTACTTAAAAGGTCCAAATCACCCCCAAATAGCTTCCCAAATTCTCTTACGGCAGCCTTTTACTTCCTTATAGTATTTATTGTCTGCTGTGGTTGGTTTTGTTTGGGAGGCAGGGTCTTATCGTGTAGCCCAGGCGAGCCTGGAACTCACAATCCTCTTGCCTCCACCTCTCAAGGTCTGGGATGGCAGGTGTGCACCTCCACACCCACCCACCCACCAGCGCTCAGTATATGTTAGGTGTTTACTGCTCGCTGCTCTCTCTCCCTCTCCCCCAAGCCTCTCCTACAGCAGCTGGGCCCTTGGGGGAGACTCCCCATCACCATGCACAGAGTAGGTGCTCAACAATAGCTCTTAAGCGGAATGGCGGAGCCAGTGGACAGGCGTTAAAGTGCCTCAAGTTCTCGTGAAAAATCTGGTGTCTAACAAAATGCCTGTGGGGAACACAGAAACATATCCAAGAGACACAGGTCCCGGGGAGAGCAAGCTGTGTGTGCAGGGGAAATATCTCTTTTTTTGGGGGGGGGGGCTGTAGTCATGTCTCAGTGGTTAGAAGCACTTGCTGCTCTTGCAGGGGATCCAGGTCCAATTCTGCAACTCCAGATCCAGAGGATCGGATGCCCTCTCCTGGCCTCCACAGGCACTGCACACATGTGGTGCATGCCATGTGCTTGTAGACAACATAAGATGAACATTTAAAGAGATTTGTGATGCCGGGCAGTGGTGGCTCACGCCTTTAATCCCAGCACTTGGGAGGCAGAGGCAGGCGGATTTCTGAGTTCCAGGCCAGCTTGGTCTACAGAGTGAGTTTCAGGTCAGTCAGGGCTACACAGAGAAACCCTGTCTCAAAAAAAAAAAAAAAAAAGTTTAGTGGCTAGCCTGGTGGTGGCAGTGGAGCACACCTTTGCTCCCAGCACTCAGGAGGCAGAGGCAGGCAGATGTCTCTGAGTTGAAGGTCAGCCTGGTCTACAGAGTGAGTTCCAGGACAGCCAGGGCTAAACCCTGTCTCAGAAAAAAAAAATGGGGGTGGGGTGGGAGATTTGTTTATTCTTGCATATGTACATAAGTGTTTTACTTATATACATGCATGTGTACCGTATGAATAACTGGTGCCCATGGAAGCCAGAAGATGGTATTAGGTCCTCTGCAACTAGAATTACAGACAGGTGGGTGCTGGGAGCTGAACGTGGATCTTCCGCAAGTGCTCTTAACCACTGGGCCATCTCTCCAGCTCCACCTGGGGTGGGGGTGGGGGGAGTTAACCAAATTCTTTTTTTTTTTTTTTTTTTTAAAAGTCCTAACCAATGATCTATCTCTCCAGTGCTTCCTTCACCTCACTGTCATTCTTTTTTTTTTTTTTTTTTTAAAGATTTATTTATTTATTATATGTAAGTACACTGTAGCTGTCTTCAGACGCACCAGAAGAGGGCATCAGATCTCATTTACGGGTGGTTGTGAGCCACCATGTGGTTGCTGGGATTTGAACTTCGGACCTTCGGAAGAGCAGTCGGGTGCTCTTACCCACTGAGCCATCTCACCAGCCCCCCCAAATTCTTAAATCTTATGGTCCTCTCCCCACTAGGCAGAGGAGTCCCTATTACATCACTCCAGGGGGGAAAGACATCTAAGGGTTTTCTAAAACAAGAGCTTTGGCTACATTGACAGGTGCTAATCACCAGAGGAAAGAGTTCTGGTTCCCCCAGCACCTCCCCTGGGACCTAGGAGGGCCAGGGAAGTGAAAACCTCTGCTTCCCAGCCTCTGCTCTCAGCCTGACACCCTTTCTCTTTTGTGGGTTTTCTTGGCCCCTCTCACACAGAGCGAAACCGGAACTATGGGAAGCAGCTTCGGGCAGGTTAAACACTGGCTCCTCCCACACTCCCAGTTCATTTCAGAGACTTCTGGGAAACCTCCTGACCACTGACAGCATCTCCCCCCACCCCCACCCCACCCCCATGTGTCCCTCCAGTCTCCTCCCCACGAGACCAGGCATCCCTCCCTAGACCAGGCATCTCTTCAGATAGGAGTGCCCTGAACTCAGAGCTCTGCTCCCTCAAGGGCCAAGGCTGGGGCTACAGCTTCTAGATGTTTGAGCAAAGGTACAAATGGGTAGGTGGACAGCCACCATCCCACCCATCCTGCTCCTGCTGTTAGTGGCTAGATGACACAAACGGCCCAGGTACCTCTCAAGCGAAATAAACATTGCAGAAAGGTCTTTCAAGCCACAAAAGCTCTCCTCCATTCCTGCCATCTGGGCATGTCCAGCAGGTGTGTCCTCCACAGACAGAGAAAGAGGCAGGTAGTAAGTGGACCCTACACTTACTGGGTGCCACTTAAGATGCCATGTCTCAGAGCACTTCAGCCCTCTCAGTCAACTTCCTTGTCTCCACCTAACAAATAGATGACCAAGTGTCAGGGAGGGTTCACCCCTCCAGTGCCCTGGCTGGACCCTGAGGTAGCTGGGATGTGAGCTTTTCTACCGACCTGTAAACCAACTCATGGCGGCTTCACTAAGCTGTCCTCAAGAAGGCCAGACCACACAGCAAGTCAGTCAGGACCAGAGTCAGGTCACAAGCCTGGGTCCTGGAGACCAGGGCCTGTGTTCTTTGTGGCAGGCACAACTCCTTCCAGTGAGGACTTCATGGAGTGTGGATGCCCCGGGAAGTCTAGGCCCTGGGCTGGCGGAATGGCCAGGGCTTGTTTTAATGGCCTCATTTGTGGTTATATGGTTATATGGGTGCCACGCCCTACCTGAGCTCCAGGAAAGCAGAACTGCTTTGTGGGGAGCCTCCCCCAACCCCACCCCACTCCAGAAATCTGGGCTGCATCTGGACCTGGAGCTCACAAGGAGGGCTTGGCCGAGATCGAGAACGATGAAGTGGGAATGGCTGCTACCTGTGGAAAGTGGGTCCTGGGTCCCCGATGCCCAGCTGTACAGGGAAAGTGACAAGAACCAGATGAGATGGTGGCAGATCTGGAAACTGCAGCAGTCGTTGTGAGTCTGGGACAAGCAAAAGTGGGACACAAAGAGGCTCCCATGTTTCTGATGACAAAGGCCTGTGGCCTGGTGGTACCCAAGAATCCCATGGGCCCCAACCACTTTAGTCACTCATGCTTCTTGTGGTTGGTTTGCCCAAGGCAGGAGATCTGTGAGGAATCTTGGAGCGTGTCAGAGGCGACAAAGAGAGGGGAGTTTCGAGACTGGGCCCGGAAGCCACACCCTGAGCTGTCTTCACATTCTGTTTCTACTAAGTCGCCACTGCTCCGGGGGTGGGGTGGGGGCCACCCTCATGGCTGAGTGCCCATCGTTTATGTCTGCCAGCAACAGGCTGGGATCTGCGAGACACTACGTGTCACCCAGTACACGCTCATTCAACAGGCGTGAAGACAGAGCTGCCAAAACTCACTTCAAACCTCAGTCCCCTGCCCGACTCCGCCACTTTCCAGCTTTGTAACATTGGCCAAGAGACTCTGTCTTTATGCCTCAGTTGTATCATTTGGAAAACTGGGTAATTAACAGATAACACCCCCCCACTCCCACCCCCACCCCCACACATACAGAGGGGTGTTGTGATACATAACGAGGTAATAGAGATACGTGCTTAGATCAGGGCCAGCGCCACAGCAGGTGCCTGTGTTATTCGTATGCTATCCCATAGCGTGCTGGTGCACGTGTGGGTGTGATGTGTGCACTGCACCCATGTAAGCAGGCACATGCTCTGCTTCAAGCAAAACAATAAATAAATGTAACTGACCGCGGCTAGCAATAGAGCTCATTGTAGAGTACCTGCCTTGCATGCCCAAGGCTTTGGATAATTAACAATGGTAATAATAATAATAATAATAATAATAATAATAATAATAATAAAAAATAATAATAATAATAAATGATAAGCCACCCTCCAAGTCGCTGACACTGACAGCACCTAGGTCCAAGGTTCCTTTGTGGCTTCATCTTATCCATATCTATGAACACTTTGTGGGACCAGTCCTAGGTCACCCATTTCACAGGTTTGGAGATTGAGGCCTGACAACTAACACAACTAAGACTTAATCTCTGATTCTCTTCATCTCCCTTTGGTTCTTTTCATGTGGTTCCTCACCAGGGCCCAGATAGATCTCAGGCCAGGTAGGTGGAGTCTCATGGCACAGGCATATAAAGGAAAAGGGGATGTAGGACAAGAGGAATAAGAGGAGGGGGTGGGAGGACTGAAGCCGAGGTTTAGGGACCCACCGGAGGTTAGAATACGCAAGGGCGGTGGGGTTCTTTACTGCATCCTTTGAGACACATGGCAGCCCTGCTGGGGACTGAATCACTATGTTCATGTACAGTATGACAGAGACTACACATGCCCAGTTGGCCCATGTTGACTTGTGTGCCTAAACCCAGGAGATCCTGAGGGCAGCGGCTGAGGCTTCTTTGGTGCCCATGGGAGAGGGAGAGGGTAGCCCATGCCTGACTGACCCTTCTTTTTTTTTTTTTAACCTTTTTTTTTTTTTGGTTTTTCGAGACAGGGTTTCTCTATAGCCCTGGCTGTCCTGGAACTCACTTTGTAGACCAGGCTGACCTCGAACTCAGAAATCCACCTGCCTCTGCCTCCCGAGTGCTGGGATTAAAGGTGTGCGCCACCACGCCCGGCCTGACCGACCCCTCTTCCCTAACGCATGGGTGGCTCAGTGCACACCCACCCTTCCCAGCAGATCATTCCCATCAGTCACCTCTGACCTCCAGTCGTGGCCCCAGTGGCCCAGCTCCCTCAAAAAGCCTTTTTCTGTTAGCCCCCCAGCCCCCGAATCTCCCTGTGGCTCATCTCCCACTGAATTCTGGGTACAAAGAGGTAAATTCACTGACAAGATCCAGCTGGTCTCCTGCTAACAGACCAACTTCCTGGGTGTGCTGACTGCTGACTGCTGACAGGCACCACCACAGCAGACAGCCAGGCATGGGCACCAAAGCAACTGACAGTGGCTTGCTCCCCTTAGGGTCTCCTGGGTTTAGGTCCACAATATGGACCAATTAGGCATGTGCGGTACCCCAGGATCAGACTCTTAGCATCTTTCCTGCTTCATCTCACAGATCCACTCCCACGGACACTGGAAACAGCAAAACACGGGGTCCAGTCTCCTAACACAGCATAGGTTCCTGCTCCCAAGCCTTTGCAAGTCCACAACCAGCTACCTCCTCAGTTCAAAAATCTTCCTCCAGGCAGCCTTCCAGGGCTTCACCAAGCCCCTTCCCTGCTCCTCACAAACCGACCTTCAGTGTCTCAATCTAAACAGCATGGCTTTGGTACCCCAGTCATTTCCTGCACTTTGGCTTTCACCATTTCATGGGGATGGGAGGAGAACCCAGCACGCAGGGTCTTTATGTGTGCTGGGCTAACTAAGGTACTTAGCTCAATGCCTAGCAAGAAAGTGATACTCAGTCACTGTCCCCTTGCAGGTGACATACTGTAAAAGAGCCAGCTCTTCAGGAGGGAAAAAGGAAGACCCACAGGTAAAACTGAAAGGACTGTAAAGGGTGCTCGCACAGAGTGCTCACACAGAGGGTACTCACAGGGTGCTCACACAGGGTGCTCAGACAGAGGGTGCTCACATAGGGTGCTCACACAGAGGGTGCTCACACAGGGTGCTCAGACAGAGGGTGCTCAGACAGAGGCTGCTCAGACAAAGGGTGTTCGCACAGAGGGTGCTCAGACAGAGGGTGCTCAGACAAAGGGTGCTCGCACAGAGGGTGCTCACTCACACAGAGGGTGCTCAGACTGTGGGTGCTCAGACAGAGGGTGCTCGCACAGAGGGTGCTCAGACAGAAGGTACCCACACAGGGTGCTCAGACTGTGGGTGCTCACACAGAGGGTGCTCAGACTGTGGGTGCTCAGACAGAGGGTGCTCACACAGAGGATGCTCATACCTGCCCAACAGCCACTCATTAGGAAAACCTTTCACTCTGGGAGCCATCCCTGAGGGCTCCATCACACAGCAGACAGTTCTACCACAGAAGCAGTCAGCACCTCCCGCCTTCCCTCCTCGCACCTGTTTGTTCCTATCCACCTCAGGCATCGGCTCCCAATCTTCTCCGAGCACCGTACACAAGGCAGACCAGAGAGCTGGCCCCGAGTCCAGAACCACAGACAGACACCTGCACCTTGGCGCTACAGCAGCCTTGTGAGGGACAACCAGGCTGTGGAAGTCCCAGGCTGAAGAGGCCGAGGGCGCTGGAGCAATTTGCTGATCTAATCACATAAAACTTAGGACAAAGCTAATCTGTCTGGTTTAATGATATTTACAACGTGACTGACCTGCTCGGTAATGAGGTTCAACCAGGAAACAGCTTGTGGAAGTAGTGGTAATTAGTATTTGTGTTACCCTGGTGGGCAGGCTGCGCCTGGGAGGAGAAAGAAACAGATGGGACAGGAATTTATGCACACCCCAGGTTTCTGAACCCTGAGACAGCCTATTTATGTGGACGATCTTGTCAACCCCCACTGAGGTCAGAGGTGGGCATGAATCCTACCTAAGGTTGAGAAATAAGCTCAGAGAGGCTCATTCCCTTGTCCAAGGTCACACAGCCAGTGAATGGTGACCAGGGATCATATACGTTTCTTATTCCTTGGGCAGCAAGTGATGACTAGGGCGAGGGCTGGGGGCACCGGAAGGTGACATGATGACATGACAGATCTCACATCAACTTGCCTTTTAACAAACACAAACAGAGGTGTTGGAGAGGCTGAGGGTGTGGCTCAGTTGATATAGGTTTAAGACACATGACGCTCTGGGTCAACACCCAGGACAGATATTGGATGTGTAGTATACACCTGTGATTCCTGTATGGGGGTGCAGGGGATAGGCAAGAGGATCAGAAGTTTAAGGCCATCCACAGCTCCAGACTAAGCTGGAGGGCGGAGGATATATGAGACTATCTCAAAGAAAATGCAAAAGAAAGAGAGAAGAACAAGAGGAGGGGAGGGGGAGGGGGAGGGGAGGGGGAGGAGGAGGGGAGGGGAGGGGAGGAGGAGGGGAGGGGAGGGGAGGAGAGGGGAGGGGAGGGGAGGGGAGGGGAGGGGAGAGGAGAGGAGAGAAACAGAGTTAGGGGGCTGCTGCTGTAGAGGACCCAGGTTTGATTCCCAGCACCCACAGGGTAGCTCATTGCCATCTCTGTACCTCCAGTTCCAGGGGACCGAAGCCCTCCTCTGGCATCTGCAGGCACCAGATACACATGTGGTACACAGGCATACATACAGACAAAACAGGTCATAGGCTTAAAATAAAGTAATTTAACACAAAATTCAGCCAGCATCCAAAATAAAAAGTTGTCCTAGGAAGGATGGCCCAGGAGGATGAGAACTTCAAGGATAGCCTCAGCTACACAGAACTGGAAGTTAGCCTGGACTAGCCATAGGATACCCTGTCTGAAACATACAAAAAGGGCCGATGAGGCTGAGTGTCTCTTTTATGGGGAATTCTGGAATTCTCTCCACTGAGCTAGACTGGGGACCTATCTGTGACCTGGCCTTAGAAGGCCAGTGCAATTGCACATCCACCTCACAGAGGTTCTGTGGGTACGTACTTTAAGCTGGGCCTTCCTCACAACCCATCGGGATAGGCAGCGCTCTTTCCATTTTACAGATTGAGAAACTGAGACTCCAGAAACTTCAGAGTGAGGGGACACAGCCACCATAAGGTCTTTCCCAGGACACAGCATCGGTGCACAGCACGGCATCACAGTTGACTGAGAGGCAGAGCCCCTGGCCTGGCCTCGTCTCTGGACATGCCCCAGGCTGGCACTGAGTAGCCTGTACACTTCTTTCTCACACAGCTACCACCTCTAGCTGTGGGACCCTGTACCTCTTAGAACTCTGGGCAGAGAATCCAGGCATGGTGGTGCACACCTTTGATTCCAGCACATGGTTAGTAGAGGCAGGCGGACTTCTGAGTTCAAGGCTAGCCCGGTCTGCAAAGTGAGTTCTAGGACAGCCGGGGTTATATAGAGAAGCCCTGTCTTGTAAAATCAATAATTAACAGCAACAACTCCTCTGGGTGGTGATAACATCACACATCTCAAAAGTGGGATGCAAACTGGGAAATTCAGCTTAAAAACAAAACAAAACAGTAGGCACTTATTTAGCACCCACTGCATGCCCACGCAGGGGTTTGCAGGCAGGCTACAGCCACAGGGAGAGTCTGGATACATCTGCTGGCCCTTCTATGCCGTCCTCTTCAAAACACTAGAGACTACAGATGTTTTTCTCCCCACCCCCAACACCCCCACCCCCACCCCCGAACCCACAGACCCTGCATCCGGAGGACGGACTCCAGATAGTCGGGATGGGACTCCAGCTGAGCACTCCCTGGCCTCGCCCCTGGGACGCAGGAGGTTGCCCTGCCAGTGATCCTTATCCTCTGCTTCAGGTAGCAGGCTTGTCTGGACACATTCCCCAGGAAGTGGGGGTAGCACCCCCAAGGCAGCAACCCATCCTGGCCCTGTGTGATTCCACCCTTGCCATCCTGGGCTGGGCCACACCTCATACCTCCCACAACCCCTCATCAGGTATCTACCAGTCTCCCAACCTCCTCACCTCACCTCGCTGGCTGCCATTCTGACACTATTAAAGTTGGGGTCCCATCACCCGCCTGCTAAGAAAGCACCCACATGAGAAAATTGGTCCATGCTAGGGAAGTCTCAGTGGGCAGGGCTCGGGTCTCTCCAGGGAAACATTACCTCACTGGCTGGCAAAGCTGCCCCTCAGGTGGCATTGCCATCTTCCCTGAACCCTGAAAGGTTAATGGATGAAAGGGTAATGGTTAGGAAGCCAGTCCCTTGAACCAGTTGGGTTCAAATCATTGCTTACCCCGGGACTCCGTCTATAGCCCGGGCCAGGCGCTTAATCCCTGCCCGTGGCTAAGCCTGCTCAATTATAAGAAGGATTTATTAGAAATCATTACAAGGATTAAATGAGTTCGCAGGACAAGGACCTGAGACAAAAGAAGGGCCAGACCAAGCATCAGCTGTCCCTGTCAGTGCTGCCCCGAGACTCGCGCATGCGCACTGCCAGCTGGTCAAATCTGGCCCTGAGACAGGTCAACGTTTTTAAAATACCAGCATGGCATTTTAAATATGAGAAATCAATATTTTGAAACTTTTCTTTGTAATAACAAAACAGAAACGCAGGAACACTGCTCCGCCCCTATTCTCATGGAGCTGGAGGATAGACGCCTCCAGTGACAGGCCACACATCCCCAGGGCTTCACAGCCCGGCTTCACTCCTCCTGGCCTCCCTTCTGAGGCCCAAGCTTGGTGGTTCCTTCTCACCATGCTGGCGCCATGACATGTTCCAAAGAGAAAAGACGCCTCCTGCTAGGAGCCTCTCTGTCAAATGTGGGAAAATGATTCACGTGAACATTGAAGTCAGGCCAACGAATCGATGGTGACTGATGTTCTGGACAGCGGTAACCTCAGACTTCCTAGAATGGAGCAAGACTGGAAAATAGGAACGTTCTGGAAGTGTCCCATCTCGATGTCACGGCGGTTGCTTACATATGTGTGTGCTTGTCAGAACACATCGGGCTGTCACCTGAGAGTTTTATCCTGTGCAGATGACACACCCCCCATACAAAAGAAATGGGGAGGGACCTGGTGGGGAGGGCTCAAGGTCTAAACAGGGCCGGAGTCCTTTGGGTGTGAAGATTTGGCCTGTTAAGTTTGACAAAGATGGGTGAGCTCTTTCCTGACGATCAGTTGGCTCTCCTTGCCCAGGGCAGGCCACACAGCAGAGGCTGAAACCCAGAGCGTAAAGCTGTCAACGGTTGGCTCTTTGAAGAGCTGAACAGACTCATAGAGTCCAGAAGAGAAGCCGTCAGACTTAAGTTGCATGTGGCAACTTAAATGTGTTAAACTGGGGCTGCGGATGTAACCCAGTTGGTAAAGCGCTTTGTCTGCACTCCAGGGTGCTGTGCATCACCACATAAACTGGCGGACGTGGGGTGCACTCAGAAAGTAGAGGCAGAGGATCACCCTCAGAGGTAGCAAGTTCAAGACTGGCCTGAGCCACGAGACCCTGTCTCAAAAGAACTTTTTAAAAATTTATTTATTTATATGAGTACGCTGTCACTGTCTTCAGACGTACCAGAAGAGGGCATCAGATCCCATTACAGATGGTTGTGAGCCACTATGTGGTTGCTGGGAATTGAACTCAGGACCTCTGGAAGAGCAGTCAGTGCTCTTAACTGCCAAGCCATCCCTTCAGTGCCCGGCCCCAGCAAATTTAAAAAAAAAAAATTTGTTTTGTTTTGTTTTGTTTTTCAAGACAGGGTCTATCTTCTATGTATCCCTAGCTGTCCTGGAACTTGCCCTGTAGACCAGGCTGGCCTCGAACAAAGTCATACAGATCTGCCTGCCTCTGTCTCCTGAGTGCTGGGATTAAAGGTGTGTGCCACCACCACTGCCTGGCTATTTTTGATTTTTGATTTTTTTTTGGTTTTTTTTGGTTTTTTTGTTTTTGTTTTTGTTGTTTTTCGAGACAGAGTTTCTCTGTATAGCCCTGGCTGTCCTGGAACTCACTTTGTAGACCAGGCTGGCCTCGAACTCAGAAATCCGCCTGTCTCTGCCTCCCAAGTGCTGGGATCAAAGGCGTGCGCCACCACCGCCTGGCGAATTTTTTTTTTTATTTCTAAAAAAGATGCCTTTTTCTTTTATTTATGTGTATGCTTATGTGCCTGCTCACATTCGTGGCCGGTGTGAGCTGCCCTATTAGACCAGAGGGTAAAGCCACTGCTGGCCCTCACCACTGTGGGGTATGCAGCAGGCTTATCTCTCAGGCCTCAATGACCTCTGTTGGGGGGTAACATTGTACCTCCCCCCTTAAGACTGGGCACAGCCACTCAGGGCACACAGGGGCTCAGAAAGGCTTGCAGGAGAAGTGCTATGTCAGCAGCCCACCCCAGCTAAGGCAGGGAGGCACGGGCAGTATGAGGGCCAATGGGGACATTTCTACTCGTGAGGGTGTGGAAAATGAGTGGGTGGTGGAAAAAAAAAACCGGGCTGGATTTGATGCTGCGGGCCTAGGAGGAAGAGCTGCTGAGCGCAGGGAAAAACTCATACTGCCCCCCTCCCACTGCCTCCCCACCCCCGTGCCCTGAGGCTGGAATAAGATCTGGGAGCAGTGCCGATCAGCACCGGACACTGCTGTGGTCACACTGGGGTTACAGGAAGCTGCATCCATCTTTAGAGAGGTTCCTCTGCCTGGAGAGGTATGGTACCCGCATCGGGATAGGTGGAATGGGCTCACCATAGAGGCTGCTGGGAATAGAGAGTTGTCAAGGCTTGAAGCTCCTTACAATCAGACCTGTCTTGCCAACTCCACTCAAAGCTCCTTAGAACCTCCTCGAAGCACAAGACACTGGTATTTATCTGCTCGCTCATTCGTTCATTCATTCATTCATTCATTCATTCACACTCATTCATTCAGTCAGTCATCCTGCACCTGCGCCAACTCAGGAAATAAACCCCCTACTGAAAATAAACCATTGAACAAGACACAGTCCTCACTCTCAGCAGCAGGAATTGTGGTGTGGAGGAGAAATGAACAACGTGGCTCTAATCAACACATCATACATTTATTTAGTGCTTGCTGTATACCAGTCAAACACTACAAGCCAAGTACTTTAAATGCTTCTCTATTCGATCCTCACAAAAATAGTGATATGTATCGTTACTGATTCTCTTTGGGAGGTGAGGGAACTAAGGCACAAAGGGCTGGATCGATTGTCCAACCCTCAGGGGTGGGGTTTGGGATCTAAACCCAGGCAACATGACTCCAGTCTGAGTTCTTGAACTAACAGTGTGCTGGTGGTCTCATGCAAAAAAGGACAGCAGGGCAGGTGTAGCGAGAAGATGGCCACACATCAATCGAAACCAGAAAGACCAGGATATACTTAGGTCCCTCTGAAAGGCAAGGCTCCCGAGGCAAGAGAAAGAGAGTTTAAGAAGGTGTGGCAGTACAGTGGGGAGACCCTGCATGCTACATTAAGGGAACTGAGGCTCTGGGAGGAAGCCCAACTCTGGGGCAGCAGATCCAGAGATACAGACGGGAACAGACCCTCAGCCAAGCAGCCTGCGCTTCCTTCCCACGATGCCCGAGTCTCAGCTGCCAGTGCTAAGCACTCAAAGCTGAGCCAACTTTGAGCCAGCCAGGTGGTCTTTGTTCCCCACACCTAGACTCTACTTCCTGCTGAGTGCAGTGTGTGCCTCCTCAACCCTGTCCCAGTCACGGCTCTGTGATGCTGGCCACCGGCTTTAGCGCTCCCACGTCAGGTCAGTACCCTCTTAGCGGCTGGATCACCCGGAGACTGTGAGAGGGCAAGAAGGTGAATGTTAAAGCCACTCTGGTTTAGCTGCTTACGAGCCACTTCGCTGATCGAGCCCTGCCACTCTCAGAACCTCAGTTTCGCCCTCCACCCAGGAGGGCAACAGCTCCTTCCTCATAGAGGTTCTGAGGGTGAGAGGACCCGGTGGGTCAGGTGCAAGCACTGTGGCTGCCTTTGAGGTCTTCAGGAAAGTGAAGTTTAAACATCACTGGTGTAGTCCAAGGAAGGACTCCAGCCACACGAGGACGAGGGGGAGACCTCACCGTAAACCGCAGAGGCCATCTTGGTTACCTACTCCCACCAGGTTTGAGGTTATGGATTCTTCATACCTCAGCAAAATAACCCAAGGCAGGAAGTGGGAAGCTTGGACTCAAGAGCCAAGAGGGTGAACCACATGTGCCCATGCAGACAGCTGCTCTGAGCACTGGGCTCTAGACAGGAAATGGGAAGAGACACGCAAGCTTTTATTTAGCATGGAGGTGGCCAGGCAGAGGAGAGACCTAGTCTGCTGGAGGTGGCATCCCGCCTCCAGTATCTCTCTTGCAAGCTGTTTTCTTCCTTCCTTCCTTCTTTAAAAATGATTTATGTGTTTTTATTTTACGTGTATGGCTGTGTTCCCTACATGTACAGATGTGTGTACCACATGCATGCCTGGTGATGGTAAGATGGATCCCCTCAAATTGGAGCTGTCATGTAGGTGCTGGGAGTTGAACCCATGTCTTCTAGAGGAGCAGCCAGTGCTCTTACTAACCACTGAGCCATCTCTCCAGCCTTTCTCACTGTTTCTTAAGCCCGCAGTGGGTCCCCCATTTGTGTCCTCAGGAAGTCCCCTTCAGGCCACTCTGTAGAAAGCTGGCTGGCCTGCTCTTGGTAAGGAGCTGTAACCAAGCCCTCTTACCCATGTGGGACTGGTACACTGTCCCCTCCCTGGGTCCAGACCTTCCCTTAAGCTACTCCTCTTGTCACTCCTTGTGGCTCCTCTTTTAGCAAAGCCCTAACTTCCAGGGCTGAGGCTACAGCGTCTCTTCTGCTCCAGAGCCTAGTGGCTCCTATTACTGAAGCTCCCACGCCTGGCTGGCCTGGTATCCTCGCTCGAGTCAGTGAGGATCAGTGGAAGCCTCAGCCCCCAGCCCCAACCTCACAGGACACCTAAGTTTGGATCCCTGGGCTTCTGTGTCCCCATCCACAAATGCAAAAGCACCCGTTATTGTCACGGGGCGGGGGGATGGCGGGGGGACAACCTTCTCTGGAATTAGCGATAACAAGAGAAAAGATGTTTGAGATTGGGATGGGAAAACTGAGGGCCCCCTGCCCCTTTCTGGGCATGTCTTCCAGAAACCCTTCAGGTTAGAGACAGGCCAACCAGGCGAGGTCCACGAGACCCTACAGAGCCCTGGACATGGAGCCTGGCAGATGGGCTGTGTGATCTCAGGGAAGTCTTCTTCTCTGGCTGAGCCTCCACCTCTCCCTTGTAAACAGGGATATAGGCTTTGAATGAGAGGAGAAAAACACGCGGGAGGTGCCTGGGCTTGGAGGGCAGGCCAAGGCCTGGCTCCAGCACAAGGTCTCCGGGGCTTCTGTGTTCTCCCGTTTGCACACACAGCATCGTTCAGTGCACACTCCCCCTCCCGCCTGCTCAGGGCTTCCCTGGTTGGAGCCTCTGAAAACTTCCCAGAACTGGGCTACCAGCCAGGGCTTCTTAAAGTCACCAGCCTCCCGCCGAGGGCTCAGCAGGACCTAGCCAAAGCCCATCACTCACCACAGGAGATTATCACATCACAGCCTGCAGGATGCCAGGGTGCCTGGCAGGAGCCTGGTACCAGCTCCACATCTGCCCGGGCTGGGGAGTGACTAGGACAGCACCCCCACTGTCCTGCCCTCCATCCCAGAGAGAATCCATAGGGCCAGCTCTCTGTCTTTCTTCCCTATCAGTCAGGCCAGGCAGGGGCTCCAGAGCTGCAGGACCACATCACAGCCATGAGCATGGCAGCCTCATTCCCCACACCCCGGGGTTGGGAGACATGGATAGAACTCTGGGCTGGACTGGGTCCACTCACACCCCACTCTTGGTTAAGAACATAAACTTGGGGGGCCGGGAGGAGAAGCCACGCTATGTGGAGTTCAAATTTAGCTGTGTGACCCGGAGTGAGCAGTTTAAGCATGTGGGGCCCATTCTCATACTTACAAAGTGTCAAAATAACAGTATCCACTGTCCTGGCTTGCTGGGAGGATAATCAGTTCTTTGTAAACTGTTTGGAATGTGGCCTGGTACTGCCTGAATGGACAGGCAAGTGAATGAGCGCTCACGTGCTCACGCTCTGCCGCCCAGACATCATCTTCTGCAAGCTTGCTAGCACGACCCTGCCACCAGCTGTCTGACATTGCTGCGCATGCCAAGAGCCCTTCCCACACAGGGCCTTGGGGGAGCCCTCCATCGTTGGGACCCTCAGGTTTGAAAATGACATAATCTCAACTCTAGCTGGCTTTTTGCAAGGCAGTGAGTAAACTTCTTGATGGTGTTGCCCGGATGGGGCAGAGGGATCAGGCATCAGGTAGGGTATGATCGATCCAGACCTTCTTCAGATGATGCTGTTGGGAAATGCTTTCCCTGTGCTGACACCTGCCAGCCCCTAGGAGTGCTACCCTCTCTCACCCCCACCTCCTGAGATCACACACCTTTCCCAGTAGGGGAGCCAGCCGAACTCACTGGTGCCAGCATAAGACCAGTCTCCCTGCCTGGGGTTAATGATAAAGTCCAGGGGAGAACTCAGGTCACCAGGCCTGTTCCATGTGCCCTGCTCTGTGACAGTGGAGTGGGGTCCAATACTGTGGTTGACAGCCTAACTACTAACATGGAGTGAGTTCCCAAAGGGAGAGAGTTGCTGTTGGTAGAGAAGATGGGTGGGGGTACCACACACAGCATGGGTACCCACACTAGCTCAGCTACCATCAGATCCTGCAAGTTCCTCTTGTCATCCATCCATTGCACAGCCGTCCATCAGACACCATGGCGCTGCTAGAGATGCCTCAGAGACCCATCTGCTTGCTACCAGAGCAGGGAGTGTCACAGGGTCAGGCTCTGGTCACCTCAGTGGCCCCCATGCCCAGTTCAGGAGAAAGAGCTTAGCTTGGGCTCTTCCAAGCTTTGCAGTCTCTTCTCTCCATTCCCACATACCAAGAGCATTCCAGAAACCCCACAGGACAAGAATATGGTCACGTGGAAACAGGAGATGGGCCACTGGGCCCCACTTGGAAGATGGGATCTAGGCTCAAAACAAACTCCTTCCAATGATACCCTGAAGCCCTGGGTATTCTGAGAATTGGGCTCCAGCACCCTCTAGGCCACCCCTGAGTTATCATATTGAAGCTTCCTCCCATGCAGGACATAGGACATCCATAGCTCCAGTAATAAACACATTTGCCTACTGCATACCCAGCCACACTATGGGCTTCTGAGGCGAGAAGATACCCCATCTGACTTCATGTTTTCTCACAGACACATATCATACATGTATGAGATAGGCACACAGCTCGTAGGACACCAGAAAACAAGACAGCATAGCAGACAAGTATGTAATGTACGCGGGCTACTGACAGCCTGCATTTTAAATCCTGACTCTGTCACTCGCCACCTCCAGGACTTAGATGAGTGACAGGACATTCCTGGGCCTGACTCTTGGTTTTTTAGATGTTCATTTAGGTATATACTGTTTTTAATTTTACATTTATTTAGTGTGTGGAGTGTGTGGTGTGTGTGTGTCTGTGTGTCTGTCCATCGGTCCAAGGGCTTATGACAAGCATAAGCCACCAGCTTGGGTTTTACTTGTTCTGTTTTGAGACAGGGTAGCCCAGGGTGATTGTGAACTTCTGGTCCTCCTTCCTCTTCCTCCTGAGTGCTATGATCAGATCACCAGCCCGGTGTCACCAGGCCTGTTTATGTGGTGCTGGGAATGGAGCACGGGCTTTGCCCATACAAGGCCAGCACTCTACTAAATGTGTTACATCCGCAGTCTGTGAGTGCCTTTATTAGCCATAGATAAGAATCCAGAAGAGGGCTGGTGAGATGGCTCAGTGGGTAAGAGCACCCGACTGCTCTTCCAAAGGTCCGGAGTTCAAATCCCAGCAACCACATGGTGGCTCACAACCATCTCTAACAAGATCTGACGCCCTCTTCTGGAGTGTCTGAAGACAGCTACAGTGTACTTACATATAATAAATAAATAAATCTTAAAAAAAAAAAAGAATCCAGAAGATGCTCCAACATGTAATAAAGACACATGCTCCACTATGTTCAAAGCAACCATATTTATAATAGCTAGAAGCTGGAAACAACCCAGATGTCCCTCAACAGAGGAATGGATACAGAAAATGTGGTACAGGGGCTGGAGGGATGGCTCAGCGATTAAGAGCACTGACTGCTCTTTCAAAGGTCCTGAGTTCAACTCCCAGCAACCACATGGTGGCTCACAACCATCTGCAATGTGATCTGATGCTCTCTTCTGATTTGTCTAAAGACAACTACAGTGTACTCATAGACATCAAATAAATAAATAATTAAGCTTTAAAAAAAAAAAGAAAATGTGGTACATTTACACAATGGAATACTACTCAGCTAGTAACAACGACTTCATGAAATTCGCAGGCAAATGGATGAAACTTGAAAATATCATCCTGAGTGAGGCAACTCAGTCACAAAAGAACATACACAGAATGCACTCACTGATAAGTGGATATTAGCCCAGAATTTCGGAATACCCAAGATTCAATTCACAGACCACATGAAGCCTAAGAAGAAGGAAGACCAAAATGTGGATGCTTCAGTGCTTTTTAGAAAGGTGAACAAAACACCCACAGGAGGAAATATGGAGACAAAGTGTAGAGCAGAAACTGAAGGAAAGGCCATCCAGAGACTGCCCTACCTGGGATTTATACCATATACAGCCACCAAACCCGGACACTATTGTGGATGCTGGGAAGTGCTTGCTGATGGAAGCCTGATATGGCTGTCTCCTGAGAGTCTCTGACAGAGCCTGACAAAGAGAGAGGAGGAAGCTCGCAGCCAACCATTGGACTGAGCTGGGGGGGGGGGGCGGGGTGTAGGGGCTGATGGAGGAGTTGGAGAAGGGACTGAAGGAGCTGAGGGGCTTTGCAGCCCCATGGAGGGAGCAACAATGTCAACAGGCCAGACCCCCTGGAGCTCCTGGGGACTGGACCACCAACCAAAGAGTACACATGGAGCAACCCATGGCGCTGACCACATATGTGGCAGAGGATGGCCTTGTTGGACATCAGTGGGGGGAGAGGCCCTTGGGCCTGAGGGTGTTTGATGCCTCAGTTTAGGGGAATGCCAGAGTGGGAGAACAGGAGTGGGTGGGTGGGGGAGCACCCTCATAGAGGCAGGGAGAGGGGGGACAGGAGAGAGGGTTTCCGAAGGGGAGACCCAGAAAGGGGAAAACATTTGAAATGTAAGTAAAGAAAATATCCAATCAAAAGAGAGAAAGAAAGAAAGAAAGAAAGAAAGAAAGAAAGAAAGAAAGAAAGAAAGAAAGAAAGAAAGAAAGAACAAAAGGAAGAAAGACAGACATTAAGTAAGTATTGGAAGCAATACCCCAGACTGAAAAGAGGAATAAACACCCAAGAGCTTAGAGAAAGAAAATGAGGTTATAACTGTAATAAATAAATAAATAAATAAATAAATAAATAAATAAAAGTTGCTTTGAACTGCTGATATAATAATAATAATAATAATAATAATAATAATAATAATAATAAAGAATCCCACAGTTGCAGCTTCTGGGAGAAGAGACTGGTGTGAAAGAAAGGGACAACATGTTGAGAACTGATGCTGTTTATTTGATCCCCATACACCTCGGAATAAGTGTTGTCAATGACCCCCAACTTCGCTGACCTGTAAGGGTAGAGACCTGCTCTGATTGCTAGGCAAGAAGGACTCAAGAGCCAAGTCTGTGTGGCTCCAAACGTCTGTGTCTCCGATCTGCCTCCATCCCCACCCATCCCAAACACGATGCAGATGCAGGGCTTCCACTTCCACTTCAGAAGGAAAGGCTGATCTCCCCCCTCCCCCGCCCCCCAGCCACACTGTCAGTCCCAGCCAATCAGAGTGGATCCTCAGTACGAGTTCCTGAGCTGCTGTTGCCTTGGTGACCAGGAATGTCTGCCTCAGGAAGCCCACCCAGGCTCCACATCCCACCAGGTCCCCAACACCCCGCCCACCACCACCATCATCACACATGACCACGCTCGGGTAGGGAAGAGCCGAGAAGGAGAGGTTTTAGAGGGGCTGATTCCTCCTAAGTGCAGGGGAGAGAGAGCTTTGTATTGGCTCAGAGTGGTCCCCAAGCACAGGAGTTTGGGGGAGTACTAGGCTCAAAGAAAGGAGAGCCAGTACCAAGCTCAGCTTCCAAATGCTTCCCCAGTCTTGGAGGAGGAAGAGCTATATGAACCATGCAGTGGGTCCTGTGATTGACTGCTGTGTGGCTCTGGACAAGTAGGTTCACCTGGGTACCGGGTCTGGCAGGAATGAATGGGAGGACCCAGGAAGAGACACATCAGAATCAAGTGCTACCTCCCAAGAAAGGCACTCCCAGGACACCTGCAGTGATGCTGGGTGCTACCGTGACCACACAGGAATGGCCCGGCCACAGAGACACAGCACAGACTGCTGGAATGTACTCCCTGGTTTAACCTGAGGATCACACAGACCGCTGTTGTTGCCTGTAAACAGCAATGGCATCTGGAACAGCAACAAAAGCTACTGCCCAAGGGGTGAATCGGTTCTGAGCCCAACAGGTTCTAAAGTAGTCATTCCAGCAAACCCTCTTAGAGGCACAGAGAAGGTAGATACCCAGCCTAAGGTCATACAGCTGGGGTGAGGAGGAGGTCCCAGGTCTCCGCAACAGTTAGGTACTATGGGGCGCTACCAAATGGAGTGTTCTGGGAAGGGTGTCTCTGCCTGGGATACTCACATAGACGACATTCCCAAACCCCCTTTTGGGTCCCCAAAATGCTCTGTAGTCACCCAGCTTGGGGTTCCCCTCCCCTCTAGGGCTTGGCTCTGCTCAGCCCAGTTCCAGAGCCAATTTGCAATTGCATAATGAACAATTAGGGACAAGCTTTCTTCTCTTCCAAAGGAGCAATCAGCCTGGTGGCAAAGGACAGAGCAGAGAGAGCCCAGGAAACTTGTCCCCTCCCTCGTCCCTGCCAAGATGGAGAGCCCCCTCTCCTGACCCAGCCTAGCTGGAAAAATCAGGGCTCACTAGAGTGTCACCCCCTCCCTTCTCATCTGCCTCCTGTCTCGGCTCTAGGAAGGCATCCTGACAAAGCTGGCCCATGACTTTCCTGTGATGCTGTGTTTCCAATGTCATCAGGCTGTCTGGTTGGTGACACCTGGCCTGTCCCCCGTAATTACTATCTAGGCACCATGCTGAGAGTTAACATTATACTTGCTAATTCTACATCTAACAGCCAATCCATCACTCCACAGCAAACACACAGCTAGCAAACAAGGCAGCTTATGCTGCAAGCAAGGGACTCTCCTCATCGACTCTCCTCATCAGGGTTCTGTCACTGAACTGGTCCTAACCTCTGCAGTTCCCTCTGGGTCAGCCCCAGAACAAGAGTCTCCTCAACTCCCAATTCCCAGTAGTCTCCTAGGCCAAAGGTGACTAGCCAGCTAGCTCCACTCAACCTAACAACTTCCACAACACTTCAGAGAGTGCTGCACACCGACTTCTAGGCCACCAGGTATCTAAAGCCTATCTCCTTCCTCTGCGTTCCCACGTGTCCACACAACAGCTTCCAGAGAGAAACAGCAGCGGCCGACCTGGGGGATACAAGAGGACCAGGACTGGGAGGACTGGGGTTGGGGTGGGGAGGTCATGATTAACTGTTCTCTGAGGTAGGAAGCACCCTCCTTTCAAAGGCTTAGGCAAGTCCCTGAAAATGTTCTCCATCATCTGATACAACTCAATCAATGACCAGATGCCTGCATGGACCAGACACCGTTTCTGGGTGCTGTCCATCACTGGCAGATCCGGAACTTCTCCAGTTCCCCTCCCTAAGATATCCTCTTGGAGGAAGCTACCATAGTCACCAGGAGCGGACAGGGAAACGTCAGAGCATTAGAAATGACAGCAGAGGCTGCATGGACCCCAGGTCATCAAGTGGACACCACTCAGACCCAATGCTTAGGGACAGGCCAGAGGCAGAAGTAAACACCCTGTGGTCTGTGACTCATGTTGCTCATGTTCAATGTACTAAGCCATTGACACTCAGAACAGGAAATTCGCCAGCAGAGGGAGTGGCAAAGCCACGGGTCCCCAGGGCCACAAGAGTGCTTCTCACTGAACCTTCTGGAATGTTCTATTTCAGAGGCTGGGTGGCTTCTCTGCCATCCTGTAGTTTCACTGTACTTTTGATGGGTCTCAACTACCTTGCTCTACACACACACACACACACACACACACACACACACACACACACACACACACATATACACACACACACACGCTTTGGAGGGAGACATATGTGGGGGTCTCTTGAAACGCACAGAGAGCAGGGGCTGGTTCCACAGGCTTGTCACCAAGCCAGCCCTAGCCTACAGTGATGCTCAGCTGGTGACATTCCAGGCCTCAGGATATCGGGCAGCCCTGGCCCCCCTGTCATGGGTCTGCACTGACTCCTCCAGCCCTGTTACAACACCTCAAACTTCTGATCCTTACCTGGGGAGGAGGGTCCATGTCACACAGTCCCTTACCATCAATAGACTTCCTCTCCACTCTGGCTTCCCTTTGCCCTCCTGTGATTCTGTGTCACATTCTGGAGTTGGAGTTAGCTTGGACCAAATCAATCAACTTCGTGATATTTCCAAGTCCTCGGCTAGAACAGGACTATTCAAGCATGGCGTGCAATTGCCCATCTCCTGCCTCAGAGACAGACTTAGATGGGACCCGAATATTCTCCAGCAAAACTGGCACCAATGTCACCTCTCTCAGCTTGAGGTGTTTCCTTGAAGGCACCAGAGGACACGTCCTGGTGGCATCCAGGTCCGTGTCCCATTCGTGCACACTGCTAGATCAAATATGACCCCCAGCTCCGTCACTGCCCTGGTGGTCTCTCTGTGGGACTGAAGGGGGACAGTAGCCAGGGGAAATGTGGGGGAGCACGGTAAGCCTCAGGGCTGGGAAGCGGAGAGCAGAAGGCTCTCACTGATTGCCCAGTGCCTGCGTCTCTAGAGGACCTGTGCTGTGGCTCCTGTGGAGGGCTGTTTTCGAATTCCTGAGCACTCTGTGGCATCTGGGGGAATCTATGGCCTTCACCTCTTTGTCCTTCCCTGACTCTGTCCCAAGCCACTAACACAGGGAGACCTGGCCTTATGTCCCTTCATCTAAATGCCACCTTTACCTAGACTATCCTGTGAGTCTCTGGGGGCAGACTTTCTCATCCCTGGCTCCAATTTCTGCCCACCTCATGATGGGTGGGATGAAATCTAAACTCCACCCACTCCTTTTTCCTCTTTTTTTGTTTTTTGAGATAGGGTCTCACACTGTTACCCAACACAGCCTCAAACTCACCACCACCCCACTTCAGACCCAGGGGTTAGAATGACAACTAAACCCCAATTTTTGAGGACTTCAAATCACCAAGCTGGCCTGACACACAGTCCACATGCCTAGGCTGCCAGAGTCAGTGACATCTTTTTCCTGGTGGGAAGAAAGAGGTGACGGGAAGCTTCAGAAAGGAGAGCTGTATTTGACAGTCACCCCTGTCAGATCACTCTGTGTAGACCAGACTGGCCTGCATCTGACAGTCACCCCGGCTGGGCCTGTCCCTAATCCTGTGACAGAGGCAGCTTGGGATGAAGGTCTGTGACAGAACCCTTACTTGCCTGCCATACACAGCCACGATACTTAAGTAAATGATCAAAACCAATTTCACTGTTTTGAGGGGAAACAGTAAACCGGGGAGAGAGTGTGTAGCAAGAATCAGAGTGGGCAGATGGAGGGATCTCTGAGGTGGGGGCTGATGGTGCTGCATAAGGTTTAGAAGGGATTAAGTTTGCCTGGAAAGTAGCGCCACTGAGGTAGGCTTGAGGATACTGTCCGAGCTGCACTTTATATATTCATCCTCTGCTGTGGTTTAAACGTGTCCCCAAAGTCTGTGTGTTAGAAACTTATGCCCCAGACTCACATTAGTGTAAGGATGTGTGTGGTCTTTGGGAGGTCACTGGGACTCCATGTGGCCATGAGTGTGGTCAGGACTTCGTGGTGGCATTAGTAGCTTTGTTAGAAGAGGAAGAGAGGACCAAGTGTGGTGGTGGCACATGCCTTGAATCCCAGCACTTGGAAGGCAGAGGCAGGCAGATCTCTGTGAGTTCAAGGTCAGTCTGGTCTAGCCAGTGAGACCTGAGATTCGGTCCTCTCACCCTCTGGGATTCAATGCCCTGGATCATAGATGAAACGGCAGGAAGGTCGTCTAAGGTACAAGCACTGTGTTCTTGACCTTTCCAGCCTCCAGGACAAATAAACCTCTACTCTTAATAAATGACCTAGTCTAGGTTATTTTGTTATAGCAACACACACACAAAAATAGACTCCCGGAAAACCAAACGCTGTGGTTTTCAACGGAATTAGGTTATCAGCACGACTCATATGATTTGGTTTCTACATTAGCGAAGTAAAATAATAAACCAGACCACACAATGTGCTGAGACACTGTCTGCAAATGGCCGGGCACATGTTAAGTGTACAGTAAATGTCAGCTCCATGGCACCTCTTCATTCATCCACCAGGGCACACCGGCGTCACTCGAGGTAAAGAAAGGCACTGGCAGCTGGCCTCTGGTTTGCCTCTGTCCTCCACTGAACTGACAAGTGTCCGGATGTTTACCCAAGATGGTCCAGGGCTCCCTGCCTGTCCAGGACAGGCTGTATAAACACATGCAGTCCCATGGCGCCTGCTCTGTCTTCCCACGAACACACTACTCACCTCCAGGCTGGCCTCATTCTTGCGGTGAGCCTCCCCCACTCAGACACTCTGCCTATGGACACCTGCTGTATCCCACTGGTACCTGCAAGATGTCCTGACCAGGTCCACGATCATCTCAGAAAAGGATGAAGTGAGAGAGCTGAGCTCTGCCGAGGAGCCAAAGGCTGGAAGGTTCTGCCTCCACGTTTATAAAGTGGGGAATGGGGGGGGGGACAACAGAGCTAGCCCCAGAGAATGGTGACATTGAAATGGCGTAATATGGCAAAAGAACTCCAAACAGTGCCTGGCTCAAGGAAGGAGCCAGAGAGATAAGAGCAAACAAAATGTATTCTTGCTTCTTGAGAAGATCGGATGGCCCAGAAGTCACCCAGTCACAGAGAACACATTCTAAGTCCAAATAAAAACTTACAGCTAGACTGTGCCAAACACTTTCCTGATGTCAGTTCACCAACTACGTACAGCAACTTCCAGAGCTAACCATGGCCCCATTTCTATAGAAAGGAAGCATATCTCAGAGAGGTCAAGTCACTTATCTGGGGTCACACAGTTTTGTTTCTGGGGCTTCCTTCTCCATATCTCTCTTCATTCTGAGAAGCCTCATAGGGGCACTCCTCCCCAGCGCCCCCCCCCCCGGCTTTCTCTAAGCCAGTGGTTCTCATGGTTCTCAACTTGTGGGTCGCTACCCCGAGGTGGGGGGTTGAACAACCCTTTTACAGTGGTCACCTAAGACCATCAGAAAACACACATATTTACATTACAATTTGTAACAGTAGCAAAGTTACAGTTAAGAAGTAGCAATGAAAATAATTTTACAGCTGGGGGTCACCACAACATGAGGGACTGCATTAAATGGTTGCAACATAGGAAGGCTGAGAACCACTATTCTAAGCCATCCGGGCAGCGAGAGCTGTCTGACCATCCTTGCCCACTGCCCGAGGCCTGCCGCTGCTGGGCCTCTTGGTTTGGAAAGAGGAGGAAAGATCACTTCACTAATACATCCCATAACCCTCATGGCCACCCAAGGCCACAGGTGTGATTGGACCCTTCCACAAAGGAGGAAAATGAGGGCCCAGAAGACAGTCACTTGCCCAGGGACAGGCCAGGGACCCAGTTTAGTAATAGGCTGCTTAGGGGCCTCCTAGGAGACCCAGGGCAAGGACAAAGACACCAGATGGTGGAGGGACACACTCTATGGGCTCCCGAAGAATCTGTACAGCACATAAAAGGGGTCTCCCCACTGGGAGGAGAGTCTCTGAGATAGACTCAGAATCTGCTGTGAGCCAGCCCTGAGCCCAGGAAATACTTTCCCTAGGCAACCTTCCCTAAGGACTGGGCATTTGGTCAGGCATGGGCTTGCGGTGCCAGCCATTGTCTGGCTCCATTTCTTTAGAATTTCATTTTAGAGAAGAGAAGCTGACACTCGGGTGCCAGCAGTATTCTTTAATATCATACTGATTAGAAAGTCCTAATGATACCTGTATCCGTAGCCATCTTCCTCCTCTCCCTGGAGACCCCTGGCTGTGGCTCATGTGACTCCCAGGCAGCTGGGACAACACCTAAGGTCAGGGTTAAGTCTCTGTCTTAATTACCCTTCACACTACTGTGACCAAATAAATACTTGAGACAGAGCTAACTTAAGGGGGAGAGATTTATTCTGGCTCACAGTTTGAGGATACGGTCCAATGTGGCAGGGAAGTCACGGCAGCGGTGACGGCGGCGGGAGCGTGGGTGACCAGTCACGTGGCACCCACAGTCAGGAAGCAGAGAGAGAGAAGGATGCCGGTGCTTGGCTCACTTTCTCCTTTTTATTCAGTTTGGGACCCAGGGGACCCACATTTGGGGTGGGGCATCCCATCTCAATTAACTCAGACTAGAAACTCTCTCACAGGTGTGCCTGCCTCCTGAGTAACTCTACGTTCTGTCACGCCCGTCACACACAGGAGGAGACAAAGGCTTGAAGAGAAGTCTCAGGATAGCTTTCCGTGAGGTGAATAGGGAAAGTGGTGTGCATGCATGAGCACTGCCCACCCCACACACAGCTCGGGGCATGCTCCAAGCTAACAGTGTGGATGCTCAGTGACCCACCCACCCCCACAATCTATCTCCTGACAGAGACTTCTCTCTCTGTGTCACGAACCCCCAGTAAGGAAGAGTTGATGGTCCTTTGCAAGCTGAAGCCAAAGCATCCATCCTGCCTGCACAGTTGCCATGGAAATACCAAAAGATGCTCCCAAGGTGAGTAACCAGTTAAGTCCTCTCACCTAGCCAGTACATATAGCAAGTGAGGGCACAGACTGGGACAGTGTCAGGTCCCTTCCTCCCATGTCCCCCATCCCAAAGCCCTAGGATGTGTGACAAGGAAACCAGGCTCCAGTTGGTCTAGGATAATGGAATAGCAAGAAGGTAGTGTTTGTTCTGGGCCCCAGTTGTGAGGAGTTGAACTAAACAGCTACCCAAGTGAGTGAGACAGAAAGGCACAGAGACAAGATCAGGTACCGTGGCACCCATTAATGTCAGCCAGGTGGTGGTGACACACGCCTTTAATCCCAGCACTTGGGAGGCAGGGGCAGGTGGATTTCTGAGTTCGAGGCCAGCCTGGTCTACAGAATGAGTTCCAGGACAGCCAGGGCTACACAGAGAAACCCTGTCTCGAAAAAACAAAAACAAACAAACAAACAAATAAATCGGCACTTAAAAAGCAGAGGTAGGAAGGTCTGGAATAGCTATCCTTGGCTACATAACAAGTTTGAGGCCAGCCTGGGCTACATAAGACCCTGCTTCAAAAACAAACCGGCAAAGAAACAGTTGGTAGCTTCAGAGGACCCTCTCTGTGTCCCTCACCTCCAAGCCCAACAGAAGGGCGCCTCCCCGGGCTCACTCCTCACCTGCAAAGGCTGCAGACTGATTATTTATGCCTTACAGGATTGCTGGTGACTTAAGCAAAGTCACAGCTATGGGATAGGGATGCAGGTGCTTAGGGAGAGGGGAGCATAACTCAGGCAGAGCAAGGCACAGTGCTGTTCCCGAGGAAGTGAGAGGAGCTGATGGTACCTCGAACAGCCCTTGACCCTGCCCAAGGATGCTCCCGGTGGGACTGGGAAGGGCAGGCCATGGGGATATTAGCACATCACTGACTAGAAGACAAAGTGGGCGGGGGCAGATTAGATGGGGCAGGGCAATCATAGAGCAATGCCTTATGTCCTAGGGCAGAGGTAGCGTGGCCAGCAGCGGTTAAGCTCAAGTTCCTGAGATGAGGGAGAAGACTGGGCTAGTCTGGAATAGGGGTTTGTTAAGGAGCCTTAGCCACATTTACCTTTCTGAGCAGGGTCTTATGTCTCCTAGGCTGGCCTTGAACCCCTGATCCTCTGGCCTTCACCCCCCCCCATCTGCTGGCATGATAGATGTGCACCATTACATCTGGTTTATACCACCCTGGGGATGGGACCCAGGCCTGAATGCATGCTCAGCTAGCCCTCTACCAATGGAGGTATGTCTTCCTTCAAACCCTCTTCAGCAGCTTCCCGCTGCTCTGAGAGTAAAGGGAAAAGTCTCAATTCTGGTCTACAGTCTACGAGAATCTCAGGCTCTGACCCTGTCACCTTGCTCAGCCTCATTTCACAAGCTTCCCCCACCCTGGTGACCCTGTGTTCTAGTGACTGTTTTTTTGTTTATCTTTGCCTTTCACATTCACTTAAACCACAGGGCCTTTGCACACACTATTTGCTGACCACACAAGGCTCATCTCTTCCTACCTAGTCAACACTCCCTCTCCTCAGCTCACGCAAAGTGCCTCCTCTCCAGGGAACCTGCTCTAAGCTCCCTCCCGGGCTGGAGTATGTCTCCTGTGACAGGAGGCATCTGTCACCTCTGCTGCTTTACCCTTGCTGTAACTGTCCACTAAAGCTCACCCTTGTCTCTGTGCATCGTTGTGTTAAACACTTATTGGTATTTATTGAGCACCCACTACAATCCAGGCCCTATCCGGGGTCCCGCAGGGACAGGGAAAGCAATCGATGTAGGATCCCCACATTTGTAGAATTCAGGGTTCCAGGGCAGAAATCAAGAAAGGCATGACCCATGAGGCAAAGGTGGGGAGGAGGGAGAAAGCGGAAGTTGTAGTACAGGACTTCCTGCCTTTCTGTGCGGAAGACTGAGCCTCTCCTTTGTGTAACAGGCAGCAAGGAAGGTTTTAACAGGACTGTGTGACCAGTCTAGATGTAAATTTCAGAGATACAGGAGGACTATGAGGAGGAAGAAAAGCAGGAGGGAACAAGTTGAGTCTTCTTCCTTCATCCAGGTAAGTATGTGGGCTGGCCTAAGCCAGGCGGGAGGGGACTGGTACTGATGGGTGCAGAGAAGGGGAGAGAGGACTGGCGGAAGTGGGTCACAGATGGAGAAAAAGGAGTATCTCTCAACCCCTCCCATCCCACCCTGATGACTGTCAAGCCTACATACAGCAACGCTGTGCAGCCAGGGCCAGGGTGTGGGGAGTGAAGGTGGGCAGAGAAGAGCCCTCACCAGGAAGATATCCTAGGCAAGCTGGTGGACACTCCCCCAAACACATGAGCAGTACCCAAACCGCCGAGGCTGTGGAAAACAAGACCGGTTTGAGAGACCATCACAGCCAAGGAGGCAAAGGAGGGGTGCCAACCAAATGTCACCCGATATCCTGACAGGATTCCAAAACAGGGGGATGTGGAGAAAGGACAATGTATGCGAAAGCCTGCAGACGTGCACACAGTATGGAACACAGTTACAGAAATAGAGTGTCTGAGGCTCGCTCGACCCGCTGCGCCTTGGGAGAGAAGATGAACCCCATAAGGGGAGCCGGGAGAGAAGAAACCAGATGAATATTCAGGTCTGTAGCTTTTAAAGTCAACTGTTCATTTCTTAAAGGCATGATACAGGTTTCCTGGTCTCAGGGACTAACTGTACAGAGAAAGGGAGGCGGGCCTGAGTCCTAGAGGCCACACAAAGGATTGGGTAGAAACAGGTCGGCTGACAACCCCTGGCCTGGGGCTTGGGACTCAGGGGTTGAACCCATTTCCCAAAACAAGGCTTTTCATACTTTCCCAAGGTGCCCTGGGGACAGAGGTGTGACCTGTGCCTGGTGGGTCGGAGACACAGCCAGAGCCTTGGCTGAGTCTAAAAAGCCAGGCCTACTCACTCACATTCCACTCGCAACAGTGGCTTCTGATTTCACCGTACAAGTGCTCGCTCTGTGCCCCAGGGGAATCCCATGGCCAGCTGTGAAGGCAGGAAGAGGAGAATCAAGCATGAAGCCAGCCTCCAGGGCAGCAGCTGATGCTGAGCAAGTGGGTGAGGGATCGACACAGCCGGCCGGCCGCTCACATCCACCTATCCATCCATCACTCACGTATACACCCATTTCTCCCAACTGCTCCTTCTCTTTAAGGAGTTCTCTTTATATTATTTTAATTTTTAAGACTGGGTCTCTCTATGTAGCCTTGGCTCTCCTGGCAGTCTCCATGCAGAGCAGGCTGGCCTCGAACTCACAGAGATCTGCCTGCCTTTGCCAACCAAGTGCTGGGGTTAATGGTGTGTGCCACCATACCCAGACCAAAGATTTATTTTCCCTGCCCCCACACTCCCCGGCTCTGAGGGTCTTACACTTGTTAGGCAATCAATCAGTCTATCACTGAGCTAAAGCCCCAACCCCAAGATTTCTGTTTTTATTAAAAAAATATTAATTTTATAAGTGTTTTGCCTTCATGTATGTATGTGTACCACATATGTACATATCTGATGTTCACAAAGCCCAGAAGAGGGCATTGGATGCCTTGGAACTGGAGTTTCAGGTGGTTGGAAGTCACCATGTAGGTGCTAGGAATCAAACCCAGGGTCCTCGGTAAGAACAAGTGCTCTGAACCATCGAGGCACGTCTCCAAGGCCCCTAAAGACTGCCTTTTCTTTTTATTTACACAGATGCGTATGGTGTTTCCCTCAGAAACAAGAAGGCACCAGATCCCTAGAATGGCGTTCCAGGTGGTTGTGAGCTACCACGTGGGTCCTGGGAATCAAACCCTAGTCCTCTGCAGGAGCAGCAAGTGTTCCCAGCCCCTTCTCCAGCCCCTCCCTCCAATGATGCATTTCATCCATTTGCCTGTATTTGTGCGTTGTGTCTGCCTATGCATGTACCATGGTGTGTCTATGGAGGCTGGAGGACAGCTAGCAAGAGCCACTTCTCGTCTTACATAGCGGTCCCAGGGCTGGAACTCAGGTTGGGAAGTTTGTTGGCACGTGCCTTTGCCTGCCGAGCCATCTTGCTGGTCCTCTAGTTATTGATTTTGCATATACCCGAATGAATACCTTCTGTGTGCCATCGCTGTCCTGAGTGGACTCCGCAGGGGACAGAGCAGATACAGTCCGTGCCTTTATGGGACTTCCGTGCTGGGAGGAGGTAGCAGAGCAGTTGTGGCGAATGCAGATAAGAACTAATGAGGGGAGGGTGCCAGACAGGAGCCCAGTGGCACAGACCTCTAGTCTCAGAGCCTCACAAGTGGAGGCAGGGGCATGGCAGTGTGAGGTCTGCTTGAACTAGAGTGAGTTCTAGGCTTGCCCAGGCAGCTTAGTGAGACCTTGGCTCATAACACAAAGAGAGGCCTGGGGTTGGAGCTCAGTGGTAGAGTGCTTACACGGCACACAAGAGGGCCTGGGTTCAGCTCCTGGTCTCTCTCTTACACACACACTCACTCACACAAACACACTTATACACACATATACACAAACACACACACAAACACACACTAATGCATATACACAAATACACACATACACAAACACACACACTCACACATACATAAAAACACATGCACACACAAACACACATATATACACTCATAAATATACAAACACACACTCACACATACATACACTTACACAAACACACTCACATACACACACTCTCATGCAAACACTCACACAAACACATAAACACACTCACATAAATGAAAGCACACACACTCAAACACAAAGAAACACACACTTACACACACATCCATACACATAAACACACAAACACATACACACACACAAACAGGCAAACTCACACACATAAAAACACATACACACAAACACACTTACACATACACACGCTCACACAAATACACACACTCGCACACACATGCAAGCACACACACTCAAACACAAAGAAACACACACACACATCCATACACATCCATGCACAGACACAAACATACATACTCACATACATGCAAACACATACATGCACACACACAGAGACACACAGCACAAAGGGGACAGAAACTGGGGGGTGAGGGCCAAGTTTGAACGCACGCCCAGAGAAAGCCTCTCTGAGGTGACCTCTGAGTGCAGACTCAGAGGAAATAACTGCTGTGCAGATGTTTCCACAGCTGTGACTGGTGCTCAGTTCTCCTGTCTCAGAGACAAGAAAAAGGGGGTCTGGAATAAAATGGCTTGTTTCAAGTTACCTCGGAAATGCCTGGGACAGTGGACGGGCACTGGACAGTACTCAGGCGTGGAGTCTGTCACTAGAGACACTGGCACAACCATCCTTGACTGCCTGACATCCACCTTGCTTCTCTCCCTCACTAAAGCCAGATTTCTTTTTTTTTTCTTTCTTTCTTTCTTTTTTTTTTTTTTTTTTTGGTTTTTCGAGACAGAGTTTCTCTGTATAGCCCTGGCTGTTCTGGAACTCACTTTGTACACCAGGCTGGCCTCGAACTCAGAAATCCGCCTGCCTGCCTCCCGATCAAAGGCGTGCACCACCACGCCTGGCTTAAAGCCAGATTTCTAAAGTCCCACAATAGTCATGGGCAAGGGGGTAAGGAAGGACCAGGATGGGCAGGGGCTGGGGAAGGTGTGGTCAGGGTCCTCTTAGCTCACTCAGGGTTAAGAGGATATGAGGAATGATTCTACATGCCCCCATCCTGAAGATGTTAGGTGGTCAGAGGAAGAGAGGGAAGGATCTATGCCCGTCTGCAAGCCCACAAGACAGACATCAACCATGGGGACCAAGTGGAACCCTCTGTCTACTCAGCCCTACCCAGTCCTGTAGAGGTAACCGGATGCCCCCAGAGCTGGAAGCCACTGGCGCTAACAGTTCCGGCAACAGTAGCCCTAGTGTCCTTCTGTGGGTGGCTCAGAACTGAGAATTAAGTTTGAAGGGGACCAAAGGGGACTGTCCCTACTCTACCCTTTCCCTTCCTTCTTCCCCCATAAAGGGAAACATTAGAAAAAGGACTCAGAGGGCTGAGGCAGAGTAAGTCAGGCTGCGGAGCCTCAGCTCACTAAATCCATTCTCCACCCACCTCAAGCTGAGATGGCTCTGGGCCCCCAGAAGACAGAAAGGAAGGGAGAGAGAGAGAGAGAGAGAGAGAGAGAGAGAGAGAGAGAGAGAGAGAGAGAGAGAGAGAGAGAGACTTCACCTCCACTCTCCTCATCCAACTTCACATGTGACACTGGGGGTTGCTCAATGAGTTCTGTGGCTGACTCACAGAGCCAGCCAGAGCCACAGATGACATTCGACATTCACAAAGCACCAAAGAGGGAAGAGCCTTCCATGACTTGCAAGCTCCCTGGTGGCGGGCCTGGGATCTCAGGAGAGAGGCACAAGATGTGTTGTGTTTGGGAATCTGCTTTCTAAAAAACGCCCTTTACTGGCACCTAATGATCCAGAAGTAAAGGTGTTTGTTATGTGAGTTCGATGACCTGAGTTCAATGCCTGAAACCCACATAAAGATAGAAGAGGGGGCTGGAGAGGTGGCTCCGTGGTTAAGAGCACCAACTGCTCTTCCAGAGGTCCTGAGTTCAATTCCCAGCAACCACATGGTGGCTCACAACCATCTGTAATGGGATCTGATGCCCTCTACTGGTGTGTCTGAAGAGAGTGACAGTGTACTTACATACATAAAATAAATAGATCTTAAGACTTTGGCTGGTTCCCTCACCTCCCCAGGCCTCCCCTCCTGTAAGTATGAACACAAGCCAGGCAGTCTCAGTTACTCAGGAGGCTGAGGCAGGATTGCCTGAGCCCGGGAGATCAGGACCACGCCATACACTACAGCAAGAGCTTTTTATTGGACGGAGGTACAGTGGGACCCATTTCTGTTGGGCTAACTCTATAGGTAACAAACCAACGTATTTGCTACTTAGCTCGGAGCTTGGCTCGGAGTTAATGTCTAATAAATCAGGGTTCCATTTGCTGCTTCCTGGAGCAGACGGAGAACAAGACAGGGAGCTAGTAAGGACAGGTGGCATTAGGGTCCTGGCTCCCGTTCTCCTGGTGCCAGGTGATGTTCAAGGACACCTTGGCTTCTCCATGGAGCCAACAAGGGTCGGTCACTGTCCATCCTCTTTGCAAACTTGACACCCTTTGGCCTGATGCAGTAATCCCCATAACGGAGCCTCACCTTGGCCCAGTTAAACCTGCCTCCACCGACCCACAGGGTACAGGGACCTGAAGCTAGCAGACACTGAGCCTTAGAGGTCCTTCCTGCTCCTCGGCCTCATCTTCTTCCGCCCCATGTCCTCGGCCAACAATACCTGCTTCCCAAGCGAGTTGCCACGAGTTGCCAAGCACAGCTCCCCGAGCAAAAATACTCACGTGACAGAGGCTGGGGAGTCTTGGGAGCAGGGGTAAAGGCAAAAGAGGGGTTGAGGGTTATGTTTTCTGAGTACCTACTAAGCATTAGGCAGATGTGGGAATACAGGACCCAGTGAGACCAAGGGAAGGGCAGTGAGGGGGATCCAGGAGTTTAAACAAGGAAGCTTGGTTCCTGGACGCACGGGAGCTGCGTCCAGGGCCAAGGACAATTCCAGTGGCTAAGAGACAGCAGCCTAGAGATCTGGTGAATTTAAAAAAATATTTCGGGGGGGGGGAGTAACCTCAGAGAGAGCTGATGCAGGGGATTCCCAACCGTTTGGCTCCCAGGAAGGAGGTAGAGACGAGTCTCAGGTGAACACTCTGGTAACTGGGCCCTGACATAGCACAGGCCAAAGAGAGGCAACCAAGAAGAAAAATGGGAACACAAAGTGGCTGCCGGGAACTTCCAGCTCAGATGCTTCACATGGGGGACTATCTCGGCTTCTGAGGAGACCCCATAAGTCAGGGACCCAGACTTTGGTTCTGCAGCTCCTTTCTGTGGCAGAGGCATCCTTACAGACCCCTAGAACCCCTTCCCATCCCCCAGGGAGGGACTTTTTTTGAGCACTGTGGATCTAGTAGACACACACACACACACACACACTTGTGGACCTCCTGGGTTCCAAAGGGCTGGGTCTCTCCAGGGTCACAGAGGTCATGGGGAAAGAATTTGGAGGTCAGAATGCTGCCCCTCCCCCACTGGATGCTTCAAAGACAGAACCTCCTTATTGCAGCATTCCCTGCCTTGAAGTCGAAGGCACTGTTGGGGATGCAGGGGGTGGGGGTGGGGTGGGGGTGGGGGTGGGGGCCAGCCGCCAGAGGCCTGGAAGAGAACTCCAGAAAAGCAGCTGCCAGCAACGTGGATCTCAGTCAGGGTTTGGGTAGGAGGGTTTGGGGAGGGAGGACCTTCCACCCAGCATCTGGGCACTATTGCTTCCAGCTGTGGCACCAGCCGCTCACACAACCCTTCTAGGCTCTCTACTGTCACCTGTCAAAAGCAGTGGGCTGGATCTCCATCAGTCACAATACCCTGACAACTCCATTCCTCCACATCTGCTGCCTTTCCCTCCTCTGCCTTGCCAATCCCCGGCATGGCCCTCCCCCAAACCCATCTCCACCCAAGGGCCAGAATGGGCCTGACAGAAGGCAAGAGAGATCTCTAATTCAAAGGAAACTCCACTCTGCCAGCTACCACTTTTTGCCTCTTCCTTTCAGGGCTTCCTTTGGCATGGAAGAAATAAAGTCTGGCTTGAATGTACACACGGCCTCGTGGCTCCACGTTCATTGCTCTGGGGGTGTTAAGGCCAAAACTCTCACCTGGCTTGGAGGACTTTGCAGGGCCCCAAGCCCTGGCCATCTCCTGTTCCTCTCACCCTTGCTGCTGATTTCACAGAACAATACCACGTAGGTCATCCACCCCAGGGCTTTCACACACACATATATCCTCTTGGCCAACACTCCTCTG